>NC_052512.1:37650737-38000737 GCF_014356525.2 Nilaparvata lugens
GGGTCATAGTGATGAGTGAAAAGAGTTTCTGTATAGGCAACCACGAATTACAATAGGTGTAATATGTAGTCGCTGCTCAATCTGTACGGAGACTGTTGAGTTTGTATAGCACTTTCTGAAGGTCCCTTGGAATTCTGAAATTCCTTTGACCATTTCTGCCAATTTGTTATACACCCTCCAATATTTTCTTGCTCTCTTGCACAAGCTCTCTTAATCTGAATCTGAATCCCAATCGTTTGCTTTCTCTTCTATAATCTCTTCATCTCTCTATCTTACTCTCTTTTACCAGCTCACAAACTCTTAAAAGTCATAGGTTTGTCTGATGAAGAGAACCTTTATCTTCAGCTCCCTCTCTCTTCAAATAAGTCCTTCTGGTAAATGCTTTGGTCAATCAATCGAATACTGAAATTAGTATCATTTTCAAATATCATAACCTAGAATTCAAGCGGATATATTTTGTAATTTATATCAAATGAAAAGAAAAGCTATTGTCAAACAACAAATTTATTTAAAATCGATATACCGGTTCGGTTGTTACACCATTATCAATCTCTGGTAAACTGGTAATCTAACGTTAATAAGCTAATATGATCTGATATAATTTCTGACAATCTTGCTCCAAGCATCAAACGTTTTGAAAGTGGTTGATAGCTGATTAATCTTCACAAATCTTGCTATAGTCTCTACTGGCTTAATCATACTTCAATAACCAGATTGTCAATCAATTGAGAAAATACTAACTATCAAAGAAATTCATAAGAGTTTTGGTTATCAATGATGTGTTGGAAAATATATCAAAATTGATCCGTCTGGAACTTTCTCCCTTTTTTTGTACATAAGAGCGTATCAACATAACTACAGTAACTATAATTACTACCCATAGTATGGAAATTGACTTGTCAAGTGGTTCAAATCCGCCATTGAGATCCCAAGCAAACTTTATAGTCCTATCTTATAGCGGCATTGGAAATTTGGAACTCATCATTTCTTTCATCGATTGGTTACATACTTTTAACCTCTGATGAGTTTGGTATAACATTTTCGAAGGGAAATCGATTATACTTGAATATGTATCAATGAAGTTTATTCAAAAAACACTAATAACGCTTAACACTTCAATTTTTCATCTCGTGCTTTTCGCGGACAACTTCCACAGCCTTCGCGGACCACTTTTTGGTAACCACTGATGTAGATCAATATGCAGGAAGATAGATTTCACATTTACTGCTTATTTCCTCATCCAATTTATGAGTTCGACCTCCTTATAATCAAATTTCAAAATATGTGTTTGGCTCTATTGAATGTAACATTTTATGTAATATTTAACCGTGATAAAGTGCTGATTGAAGACGTCTTTTCTTCCATGATTGATTCTCTTCAGTCCTGAGAAGCCTACCCAAAGCATGTTCTATTGATCAATGGCTGTTGATATAATTATGAGTTTGGACTTGCAATACCACTAGCAGTGGTTTTGAAGTATCACTTATAATTGAGAATATCATGATTCTTTGTAAATGGAACAATATATTATTACAATATCATGACATATTTCAAAAGATTATTGGTAATTGTTTGGAGATTCAGCTCTCAGGTTGCATTACCAGTAACCTTTCATTTTCACTTGCCATTATCTACCATTTACTAATTAAATTTCTAAAACCATATTGAGAATATATATAAAAAACTTGAGAGATTATATTGAAGTAATCACAGAAATATGCTTTACTAAGTAAAGACGAGCGATTCTACTTATAATCCACTATATGCTGCATCATAAGATACAAATATTTGGACTGTTCATGGGCGGTAAAAAACATAAAAATATTCAACCGTGATTTATATATTAATCTCTTGAAATGTTCTATGTAATTGAGGCATAAAAATATTTTGAAATAAGATCCAATGATCCAATTAGATTATATAAGCTCTAATTTGAAAGTTTGATGCAATTCATTGAATGAGTAAATTCAATAAAATGAAATCAATCTCCATATTCATCTAGATCAGTGGTTCCTGAAAATGGTCCGCAAAAGCTTTGGAAGTGGACAGCAAGGAACACGAGGGAAGAAAAATTGATGTTTTAAGCGCTATTAATGTTATTCAAATGAACTTTATCAGTCTATTTTTTCAAAAGTATAAACAATTACCCTTTGAAAATGTTATACCAAACTCATCGGAAGTTCAAAATTTGTTTTCAATCGGTGAAAGGAGTGATAAGTACCAAATTTATAATTTGCAATAAGATAGGACAATAAAGTTTGTTTGGAATCTTAATGACTGATTTGTACCATGTGATCGACCTAGCCAATGGCCATACTGTGGGTTATATACGGTAGTTACTGTACTTTAGACTAGAGGTAACTGATTGATTCAGAGTAAAACTGTTCTAGAAAGTGTGGTAATGAAAATTAAATATTGTTAGAATGGGGCAGTGCATGTTAATTGGTCATACTGCAAGATTTGAGGATGAACGTTAATCAAAAACAAGTTGAGAACCAGCTTGGAAAACAAACATAGGATATTAATAGAGAAGCCAGAAGGGAAAATAAGTTATTGTGGTTCCTGGTGAACATTATGAGTCATGGAAAATGTTCATAGCAGAGAAACTGAGAGGAGTCAGAAAGTCCTGATCGTAAATTCAATAAATAAGTACCTATGATTGAGGAAATCACATGCTCATTATCAGAAGAGTCTTGGATTGTTGTATTAAAGTATGTTGGTTGAAATATTTAGTTCTGCTACAGTGATTGTATTATTGTGTAATGCCACAAAGTTGAAGGAATCCGTCTTACTGTTACTTCTCCTCTGTGGTAATGCTCAGAATAAATCAACAACCATATTTCTCAATTGTGATGAAGAAGAAACAATCAAAGAGACTCAACTTAGAATACTTCTCAATGTTTTGATTGTAAGATTCTCGGAAAATTCATTTCCATACCGCAGTGAAAATGCTGGGTGTAATTTATCTTGAAAAACATCTACCCGTACTATTTTATCGATAATTATTTCAAGTATCTCCACTCAGTTCATTGGATTAATTGACTTTACAAGAAAGTAAGTTATAATTTATAATAAAATGCTGGGTGTAATTCATCTTGGAAAACTAGGTTTTTTTCAAGATGAATTACACCCAGCATTTTCACTGCGGTATGGAAATGAATTTTCCAAGAATCTTACAATCAAAACATTGAAAAGTATTCTAAGTAGAGTTTATTTGATTGTTTCTTCTCCACTACGATTTAGAAATATGGTTGCTGATTTATTCTGAGCATCACCACAGAGGAGAAGTAACAGTAAGACGGATTCCTTCAACTTTGTGGCATTACACAATAATACAGTCATAAAAGGAGATCGGGCGGGCGAAGCCCGCCTCCCAGCCAGAGCGTGAAGGGCAGAGGCTACTATCCAACCCTATTTACAGTCATGAAAGGAGACTGGGTGGGCGAGGCCTGCCTCCCAGCAAGAGCACGAAGCGCGGAGGCTGCTACCCAACACTATATAGTCATAAAAGACGATTGGGCGGGCGAAGCCCACCTCCCAGTCGGAGTGCAAAGCGTGGAGTTATCAATTGATGCTAGTGAGCAGAGTAAGATTTTTAGTGAGCTATCTCTGATATTTTCTTTCTTGCATACTTTCTCATATTGTTTTTATATTTATCGTATCATATATTATTGCTTGTTGGATCTATATGTGTAAATTATATATTTTATCTGTTAAATGGTGTATCTTTCATTCATAATCCTGTCTTCATGCATGACCAATCTTGTACTACCGGTAGCATATTTTATCCTTATTGACAAATTCATAAAATTATCAACCAACAATATTCTTGATCAAATGTGTTGGATGCATCAGTGATATACAGCATTGATCGTTGAATCTTCAGAAATATTACATTCTCAAGATTCATTTAAATGGTTCAACATAATTACTGAAATCGAATTGACTGAAACACAGGGTCATAGAATTAAGTTGAAGCAGTACTACAAATCAATAGAAAGTATAAGGAATTGTAATCGAATATTGTCTTCGATCACACTTGGTATTATCTCACACTGCTGTTGCATACTACACTGGAGGAAGAAGATGAAGAAGGAGGAGAAGAATAATAATAAGAAGAAGAAGGAATTATGAAGAAAAAGAAAAATTAGGAGAAAAAGAAATAAAAGAAGAAGAATTCAAAGAAGAAGAGGAAGAAGTAGAAGAAGAAGAAGAAGGAGAGGAAGGAGAAGAAATTGAGAAGAAAAAGGAAAATTAGAAGAAAAGAATGAAAAATTATTGCCAGAAAATGGGACCTGTCCTATTTTCAGAGGAGAACAATAGTAATGGTGCATGAATGCTACCCTACCTTACCTATCCCAGCACCCCCAACCTAATTAACATGCCCTCCTTCATACAGTCATAGAAGGCGATTGGGCGGGCGAAGCCCGCCTCCCAGCCAGAGCGCGAAGCACGGAGTTATTATTAATTGATGCTAGTAAGCATAGTAAGATTTTTAGTGAGCTATCTGTGATATTTTCTTTCTTGCATACTTTCTCATATTGTTTTTATATTTATCGTTTCATATTTTATTATTGCTCGTTGGATCTATATGTGTAAATTATATATTTCATTTGTTGAATGGTGTATCTCCCATTTATAATCCTGTCTTCATGCTTGACCAATCTTGAACTAGCAAATTTATTTTTATTAACAAATTAATAAAATTATCAACCAACAATATTCTCCATCAAATGTGTTAGATGCATCAGCGATATACAGCATTGATTGTAAAATCTTCAGAAATATTGCGCTCTGAATATTCATTCAAATTTTTCAACAATATTACTGGAATTGAATTGACTGGAACACATGGTCATAAAATTAAGTTGAAGCAGTACTTCGAATAAATAGAAAGTATAAGGAATTCTAATCAAATACTGTCTTCGATCACACTCTGTATTATCTCACACTGCTGACCCCTTTGTCAGATGGTAGCGAGTGGGATTGGTGTTGATACCATATCGATCGAGCTCCCTTATCAGCTTATCCAACGGGCCTACTTTTCGTTCAGTTAAATCATGAGTAATTGCGTCAAATTTTCGAAATCGGTTTCTAGAAACTGTAACAATATTTATTGTTACAATTATGAGTGATGAGAATTATGCAAATTAGCCTGTTATAAAAATGGATTTTGCTGTTCTGCTTTTCTGTGGTGTGTTGTGTCGACTCTGTAAGTGTGTGCGTAGAAGCTATGATCCTAAGAATAACAATAATTTCCCTGGAGCAACAGCTTAGTTCATGACCCTTGCTTTTTGCGTTGTGTAGTGTCGACTCTGTAAGTGTGTGCATAGAAATTCAGTCGAGTTCAGGACCTTATAAGGTAAGGAATTTATAGCTGTCAAGGAAAAATAGCTGTCACTTGGTGGGAGAATGCATCTTAAATTGTAGTTGTAACGTTCCTTCCTATTGGTGGAAATTTTTCTAGAGAATTGTGGCTACCAATCACAGTTGGCGTTGGTTGGCTTCCCATCGAGTGAGGCCGTTTGCAGCTGTCCTCGGCAATACGAGAAAACCGAAGCGCATTCACTCAGCATCTGTCCACTGTCATAAGCAGTACCAAATGTAGTCTGTTCAGAACTTTGTATTAATCATGGCTTCCATGCCAGCTTTAGGCCGTTTTAGTATTTGGCTCTGGAACCTTTTGTTCCAGCAGCATTTTTAGTTTTTTCCGCCTCTGTAGTCGCTTTAATTAAGAAGAGAGAGAGTGAGTATCAAATTGTCACCTCACAATGGATATTTTTCTCCTATAACCGCTACTAAAGGTATGTCATAGATTTATAATATAATTAAGGAAATTATCTTCAATGAAAGCTTCCATCAAACTATTTATTGTAATGTACCGTAATTAAAGTGTAAAAATTGATAAGAGTCCTTTTGATTTGAATGGAAGATGGTAATGGTATTTCAAACTGATAAATGTTGGAAGAAAATTAACGATATATGTTTTGCAGAAATTTAGAATACCTATTAGTAAGAATTAAGATATTTGTTTGATTTAAACTATTTTTGAAGAGGAAGCTATTAACCTAAATTTCAATTACTGTTGTTTAAACGCAAATTGACTGATGTTTACAGTATATTATTATGAGCTCTATCAGTATTTTCGTTATAGATTTTATTTGTCTTTTGATTCTAATGAAAAGCTTTCTTGATTATTTAGGAAACACTGATCATGTAATTTATTCTTTTAAAATTACACCATATATGTAATTTACGTAAGAGAACTGACTAAACTAACAACAATACTCGGAATACCTTATTATGAAGTAATTCAATCAACTTGTGAATTATGTAGGCCTATTATGGAATAACTATGTACTCATCGCTTTGTGTATAGGGCATAACCCTGATTACAAATAAACTGAAGTTAAGTTAATTTGTATTATCCTAGTTTATTTTTTTATTCTAACAGCGGTGTAAGTACGGGAACATCAAGTATGGGATCAACGTACGAATCCATCATTTCATGGGTTCATGAACGTGTGTCTTTAAGCTGCTGAGACGCCTCTGAATCGATGGCCGTCCTAGAAGCTTGGGGTATGCTGTCTCATGTCCATCTGGACGTGTAGAGCTCGATCACCGAGCCTAGATTCAAATTGAAGAAACGGCTATGAGGTAACAACTTTTTTCCAAATTAAACGAATGTCCCAGGAACTCTGGATGTGACAAAATGGGTTTTAGTGACGACAGACTTTCAATCAATTAAAACGCGCGGAATTAGACTTTTGTTAAATCGTATTTTTGAGATATTATTGGGGATAGATAGATTATTAATTTTATTAATTTGGTTTGAGTAATAGATTTTCGGTTGTATCTTTACATTGAAATGTGAGGCCATATTTTCTCTGTAAGGATCCAGCTGGGAATTTCAGTTTTCTTTTAGTTTATAAATAATTATAATCTTCTAAACTACTAAAAGTTGAATGAGTATATGAATTTTTAAAGGTCCCTTATTGATTAAATTAATGTTTTAAAATAATTCTCATCTTAAAGTTGTGAAGGATCAAATGAAGTTTCAAGGACCCTAACCTTTTCTAAATTTGTTTTGATGACATATAATTTGTTTTGATGCTTGTCTTTGCAGCTTTCATGATATAAAGATACAGAATAGTTATTTTTGGGGATCATTAATATTTGATAATGTTTTGATAGTGTTTTAAAGTTTCCAAGTGTGTTCTAAATTTAATGTTCTAAGAATTTTATGTGGATCTTCTCTTAAAATATTTTTTGTTATTTATGATTAACTTCTGAGACATATCTATGATAATTTTCAAGTCTTCTTTTGAAATTAGAGTCCTTTAAGCTTCTTATGATTCAATCTAAAACGTTTTCAATGTAGAGCATACGGAGTAGGTTATTACCGAATTAAGTATATCAGAGATAACTTTCTAAATTTAGTAATTTTATTTTCCGTTTTCATGATGTAACTTCTTTGTTCCATTAATTGTTGAATTTAACTGTAAGAGGTGACAATATAGTTTATACCTTCTCTCTCTATTTCGTTGTCTCTCTTGTCATTTCTGGTTTCCCGTTCTCTAGCACTAGGTATGTTTATCAAGCATCCCTTTTATTAAGTTATATTGTGTGTGCTTCTAAATTCAAAATTCAAAATTAACTTTCTAAATTCAAAGCACGGCACAATTCGCTGCGCCACTCTGCTTCTTTCTTGATTTTTTTTAATGTATTGATCACGATTTATTCTTGAAAAAGCTTGATAACATACTTGTGGCCGGGGAATTCTCGATTCCAGTAATGAGTTTACATCAGCAGACGGCTGCTGAGTTTTGATTTGATGTGAACCTGAAGCTAAAGTAACTTAGAATTTATTGTTTGAGACGAAGATTTTATCTATATTATTATCATGACTGACAACAATGTGTCAGTGACTGCTCAAAGTTCTGGACCGTCTGTCCAAGAGACCCAAATGCCCGGGACAACTGATCCGGCGCCAAGAGAATTATTCTGGATAGTCAAAAGTGAGGTTGAGTCACGTTTGTCTTCTAGTGGTCCCCCTGGATTACTAGCTAGACCTTTAAATCCTAATCATTTGGTCAAGGGTGAATTATTTTTTGAGATAGAAACCTTGGGAACGCCAAGTAGTAATCTTAGTGATCTTAGTGTGGATGAGTTAAGAAAGAAATACAGGGAGTTACGAAAGGAAAACATTGAGAGTAATGGTAAAATATTCCGTGGAGTATTCAATCCTCAATCAGCTTTGGCCGAATTGGTGCCTATTAGTAAAATAATATCAAATCTTGATGGTTGGAGTACTCAAATTGCAGCTGCAGTTGAGGGTGATAGTCGAAAGGAGTTGTTCTATAAATGTCATTCAAATGTGTTGCATGCTGCAAATAGAATCATTCATTTGTTAACTTATGCCCGTGAATCCTCTAATGAAAATTTAATTTCAGAATTGAATCGATATTTGGACGCCTTGTGTGAGACAAATGCGCGCTTAATTGAGTGGCAGCATTGCATAGCAAGTCAGGGTGCATCGCCTATCCCATATTCGACTGCAATGTCGAGCCCTGCCGTTGGGGATGCCGAAGCTGGGACTTCTCGAACTGTCGTGGCACCGTTCGTCAGTGCTGGTAGGCCAAACACTTCTCAGGTTGGTACAGAGACTGGTGCATTGCCCTGTGCGCGCCACCCGAACTTAACCTTGACTATACCGCCACCAATGTCTCACAATTTTGTCCCGGTCTCTCAAAACCAAACTAGAGTCAATCAAAATTACTCAGCAATGGATTCACATGCCCACATGGAACCAAATTCATTTGCGAGAGACACGGTCCCATCATCATTTGGAACTCTGTATAACAAACTTCAAAATCCCATTGAGAGCCTGTTGAAGGATCTACCTGTAACGGATGGTCTGACGGTGGAAAAATTATTGAAATTCATTAGTGTTGCTTTAAAAATTCAGAATCAATTTGGTATAGGGGATAACCAATTATTTCAACTATTACAGCCTTTTGCACTCGGTCCCTTGTGCGACCGATTGAGTTTTGCAGTTAATTCTGGCAATACTTTCGACCAATTTCATGGAGACATTTTGAGATATTTTATTCCTCAGAGATTGCTTTCTGCTATTGAAAGACAGGAGTTTTATCGCCTCCAAAGATCCAAAGAGCCGTTGTCCAGTTACATTGTATCAGTAAGAGAGGCTGCTTGTCTGCTCAGACTTAATTTACAGGAGTCGGAGATAGTGCATACTATATGTTCAGGTCTGAATCCAGAGGAAAGGTCTCGCCTCATTTTTCTAGGTCGTCCCACAACTTTTCAGGAGTTAAATGCGATGAGTGTACAAGCTCAAAACTTGACTTTTGCCGACCAGGAGCGAATCCACATTGAAAGATCTAGAGTTAATAATCCCCATCAACAAGAAAATTCGAGAGGCTATGGTGATAAGAATTGTTTCAACTGTGGTAAGAGAGGTCATTTAGCTCGATATTGTAGGTCAAGACCAGTTAATCAGGAGACTCAAAATCGTAGCAATGTTGAAACTGCCAAGTCGAATCAGAATGTTTCCAACAGAAATGCAAATGTCAAATGTTTTACATGTAATCGTTTGGGTCACTACTCTCGAGATTGTAGATCAAAGAAGACCTGACTAGTGAATTCATGTTTAAAATTTAAGCCCCGTAAAAATGGTAATGCAAGACGGATTTCCCGGAAAATAAATTCGAATGAATATGATTGTCATTCCAAAAGTAAGGTTATTTCATGTTTCTCCTCTTTCAATGAATGTAACACGGAATTTTCAAATAAGAGTCATCAAGCTCTGCACAAACGTCACCCAGCTAAACCCAAAGTCAAAGCTGCTACTGATGATGTTATGCCTATTATCAGATGTCAGTTGGGAGTATGTGGATATGACACACCTGCATTGATAGACTCAGGTGCGGTGAAATCAATTATTTCTAAATCTGTTCTGGATAAAATGCTTGCTAACGGTGCAAATTTCAGTTATTTTGAGGAAAACTTTGTCTGTACTACGGCTAATCAAACCACTTTGCTTCTCAAGAAATCGGTGTATTTAAAGATTAAAATTGAAAATTTCACTTGGAAATTTAAATTTTTTTTGGCGGAAAATTTAGCGGTCCCCATTATCTTGGGATGTGATTTCATTCTTCATTCTCAATTGGTACTAAACCTTTTTAATAAATGTTATTTTTCTGGTTTCAAACCAAAGTTCAAATTCATGTTTGTAAACAACTGGAAATCTCTAGTATCTTCACTGACTGCTTCTGTTGGAATCCCGGACATGAATGGCGACTTGTCTATAGAGGAGAAAGCTCGTTTGGATGAAATTCTTCACAACTTCAATGATGTTTTAACCAAGAGACTAGGCAAAACAAATCTCATGGAATATAAGATCCGGTTAACATCAACGGTGCGAAGACCTCCTTATCAGTTGAATCCAATAAAGAGAGAGATTGTTGATACTAAGGTTAGGAAAATGCTTCAAGAAGGTGTAATAGAAAGAGCTATCCCAAATCATTCTAGTCCTTGTTTTCTTGTTCCAAAAACAGGTAAAGATGAGACCGACAGTGATGCATGGCGTTTAGTGGTAGATTATCGGTTCTTGAACAAACGTATTTCCCTAGATTCAGTTCCTTCGCCCAATATTGAAGGCTGCTTTCATTATTTTAACGGTGCCAAATTTTTCTCTATCTTAGACTTGAATCAAGCCTATTATCAAATTCCTTTGCATGAAGATAGTCGAGCTCTGACCACATTTTGCACTCCTAGGACAACATATCAATTTACAAGAGTTCCTTTCGGTCTTGCTGTAGGGTCACAGGCGTTGTCTGTTGTTCTAGATCAGCTTTTCGAAGAGGAGAAGTACAAATTTATTTTTCATTACCTGGATGATATTGTCATTTATTCAAAAAATTTCGGTGAACATCTATCTCACATTAAGATAGCTCTTTCAAAATTGCGTGATGCTGGTTTTACTGTAAATCCAGAGAAGGCTAGTTTCGCCAAAAGACAAATTTCTTTTCTAGGACACATTGTCAATGAACATGGTGTATCGGTGGATCCGAATCGAACTAAGTGTATCCGCGAGTTTCCTGCGCCCAAAACTCAGAAAGGTGTCGCTCGTTTCATAGGAATGATAGCATATTATCACAAATTCATTCCGAAGTTTGCTGAGATCGCCGCGCCTCTCAATGCGCTTAGAAAAAAGGACTCTAAGTTTGAATGGAGTGAGGTTCACAATGAAGCTTTTCTCAAGTTGAAAAAGGCTATTACCTGCCCGCCTGTTCTACGCACGGCAGATTTTTCTAAACAATTTGTGCTTCATTCGGATGCGAGTTCATCAGCCATCGCAGCCATACTATCACAGGAAATAGATGGTGTACTCCAACCCATCGCTTATGCTTCAAAAAAATTGACACCAAACGAAGCTCGATATAGTACTTATGAACTGGAATGTCTTGCCGCTCTTTTCGGAATGGAGAAGTTCAAAGTGTATTTGCAACACTCTAAATTTAAATTGCTTACAGATAATTCTGCTTTGTCGTGGGTTCTCAATAATCCAAAAGGTGGACGAATAGGTCGTTGGGTCTTAAGGCTGTTATCCTTTCAATTTGAAACGGTCCATATTCCCGGTAGACTGAATGTCACAGCTGACAGTCTATCACGGATGTATCAAGACGAAGAAGAGCCAATTGATTTTACATCCAAAGACAAGGAGATTGAGCCCCTACTTTCAGTTATCAATACCTTGAAATTGTCAGATTTCCCGCTTGCCTTTTCGGATATTAAAAGTCATCAAGATAATGATCCATTTTGTAAGGACATCATTGAGAAGATTGCAAATAATGTAGACCAATTTCCGTACTCTTTGAGTAAAGGTGTGCTTGTCATCAAATCTCGTAATTCTAACTCATTGAAGGTGGTAATACCAAAGTTTTTGGTTCCCTTAATTTTCAAGTATTATCATGAGAGTACATTAGGTGGTCACTTGGGAATTTATAAGACCACTAACAAAATTCTAGAAAAATTTTTCTGGCCCGGCGTCAGAAAAGACATTGCTCTGATGGTGAAAACATGTAGATTATGTGAGAAAAGTAAACCCGCTCAACAACATAATTTCGGCTTTCTTTCTTTCAAGGTTATTACAAAACCTTTGGAACGTTTTTATTGTGATCTTGTAGGTCCATTAATAAGAACAACGGAGGGATATACTCAAATTTTTTCTTGTGTTGATGCATTGACAAAATTTTGTTGGTTGATACCGTTGAGGAAAGGAAATACTGAATCTGTCATCAAAGCTTTGAGAAGTATTTTTACGAATTTTTCAGTACCTAAAAGTTTGGTTACAGATAACGCCTCTATTTTCACTTCAAATGTATTTAAGAACTTTTGCTTTCAGTTGGGCATTCAACATATTACTACGTCGCCCTATTATCCATCACCTAATATGTCTGGAAGGTTGAATAGAAATCTGAAAAGTGCTCTTATTGCATTTCATGCTGAAGCCCAAAATAAGTGGAGTAACAGTTTACATTGGTCAAGCTTGGCCTTTAATTTGGCAGAACATGAATCAAGCGGTTGTACTGCATTTTCTCTCATGTTTCGGTATGCTCCAAATCATCCGCTTGTGAATGCCTGGAAAATTGACGAAATTCTGCCTGAAAGAGTGGTCCCTAGTACCTTGCAACTGTGGAGGAAAGCACGGTATAATCTCGTAAAAGCTCATAGTAGAACTGCTAAGCAATATAATCGTAATCGAGTAGAAGTTCCTTTTAAAATCGGAGATTTGGTATTATTAAGAACACACGTCCAATCTTGTGGAGTGAATAGAATAATGAGTAAGTTGAGTTATCGTTATCGAGGTCCATTTGTCATCAAAAGGTGGTTGACCCCGGTGACGGCATCATTGTATGATTTGGAAACGGGTGCTTATGTACAGAAGGCCCATGTGTCCCAATTGAAGAGGTATACTGGTTGAATGTATATTTTCCCTCTGTATTTTCAAAGAATTTGGTAATTAATATAAATACTACTACTCAGTGATATGGTGGTTTCCAAAAAAAAAGGTGAAGTCTAGTCTTTTCCCATCGGAAAATTCGTACCCCAACTTAGTGTCTTGCTGGTAATATTGGAATATCCGCAGTATTCTTTGCCACTGTTAGGACCGGAGTCATTGTTCTCTTATGAAACGGAGAAGTTCCGCTATCAGTTTTGTTCTATGGATTGAGAAAAGGTAACTATGCTGTCAACCAGTTTGTTCTGTTGTCCTTGAGAGCAGACTATCACAACCTAGGTAAGCAGTGTATGGAAATATAATGTTGTAGAATTAAAAAAAAAGGATGGTCGTTGTTGGAAAAATATAATAGTTAGAAAAGTTGTATCATTGAGTTTGATACGTGTATCAACTGCAGTGATACGCGTTGCTCATGAGTCCCTACTTGTAACTAGTGACATTGAAAAGCGTCAATGTGATTGAACTTGTAGTGAACACCTTGTCCGGACTGTATATAGGCAGTAATGAATATTATTATCATACTTATTGGTTTAGATTAAAATTTATATATATATATATATATATATATATATATATAGACTATTATATGATATATAGTATATTGTACAGTTTCATATACTTACAAATAAGGGTTCTTTCCTCCACCTCTTCTCTCTAACTCAGTCATTATTTTTTCTTTTTTTCTAATTTATTTTTTGTTTATTTATTAATTAATTTATTCATTATACTACTTCAGGAATGAATGGATGACTGAATGAGTTAAGAGTCCAGTTCTTTCTGTTCTGGTAATAGTGAGCTTAGTTTGGGTGAAACTGTTTTTCACTAAACTGATAGATAAGATTAATCTACTTATTCACGGTTTGGGTATTATCACGGTAGCCTGATCAAACTGGCGTTATCAATTATTGTAGGGAGCTTTAGAACAGAAAGATAAAAGTGGGCAGCTGCAATTATTACTATCAACTTGACTGACGGCCTCGGCCATGTCTATGATGATTGTTTTTCAAATTATTAAGATTCTTTTGAACAAAGTCAACATACTATTTTTTTTCACATCCTTTGTACATGTTTTTTGCGTTGTTTATATTATAAATAAAATCATCTTTCTATCCTATTCTATTCTATTCTATTCTATTCTATTCTATTCTATTCTAATGACTTTCATTGTTGTGATGTTTGAAAATTGTTTAGTTGTGTTTGTTTTATACTAACAAAAAGAGTGATGCAATAATATTATGGTTCATCACAGTGTTTTGTTTTTTTTTTTTTTGTTCTTTACAGATTATAATGTTGGACAAATTAATTAAGAAAGTGACTACACATAGCACAATGGAAATTTCATCTGCAACAAATTTAATAAATGACACATCATCTTCTTCACCATCATCACCTGCAATTCCAATTGATCCTGCTCATCATGATACATCTAATTTAGCATCTAGAAGTTCTCTTAATGATTGTAGTGGTGTCTATATAATAGACATTCAAGGATTTATAGACAATAATGTAGAACTAGTTGCAAAAGAACTTGTAATTCTAGAGTCAAGTGAAGTTCGTGGATGCCAAAGTGTAGTGACTAGTCATTATTTTTTGAACAACCGTATCCAAATACCTATTTGTCAACAAGTACAAACAATCATAATAATGGTTTACAAACTAAACATGGACTGAGGTGGGGGGAGCGTGGTCTAATAGGGCAACAGCAATTACTACCCTACAGTAGTTTTAAAAAAGTTATTGTTGATGCAATTGAAGGGTGGTTGTTCAATCCAACCAAAAGGCATGGAAATGGAATAGAAATCTATGTTTATGGGTTCAAAATAATGACTCTCCTATACAAACAATTAGATGGTTTGTTTCTCTCAAACACAATTCACGATTATGTTCAAATTATTGATATTTCGTGTGAGTATGCTTCTGATTTTAGTCCACCAAACCTTGATTGACTGTTAAAGAAATGTAGTAGCTCAGTTTCACATGTCTATTGTGAAGAACATCATTTACTTACATTATTGGAGGAAATATGTCTATGTATACAAGAATCTCTTGCATCTACAACACAGCAGAATAGTGTTAATAATGATTTACCTTCGGCTTCATCATCATCATCATTGTTGGGTGCTGATAGACATAACTATAGATGTTCATCGCAGATTGTCCATGCTTTGCATGGCTACATCAAAAAATCAATGTTGAAATTAAATATGAATATGTAATAAATTCAATGTAATACCTATTGTATATATAAATGTACTTTGTGTGTGTGTGTTAAACCAATATATATTATTCTATTGTCTCTCTCTCTCTCTTCTCTTCTTTTTCCCAACTTCACTTACTGTCTTTTTCATATTACAACATACAAAGTGTGTCTATGAAATCAAATCAATACTCTTGCACTAGTGACACTGAGCGTGCATGCGCGCACCCTGCTTATGGCGGGGAAAAAGATTTTCAGGTGGAAAAATCTAGTTTGAGGTTAGAAGAAAGAAAAAAAGGAGGGAAATTTGTTGTGGCAGGAAATTTCAAGGTCAAGTGATGTCACTGAACAGCTGATGACGTCACTAACCAACTGTCATGTCACCCCCCCAACCATGCCAAGGCCAGGGGGCGGGTGGGGGACGATAGTGGGGGGAGGGGAGGGAGGGAAAAACAGCTGATTTTGAGCTTGCTCTGTCCTTTTATTCTACTAACAAGTTTTTGCGAATGGATTGCTGTTCCTGAAAGATTTAACTAAGTCTGATTATGTTATTGTGATGGCGGGTTCGAATGACTTTGCTGGTTATGAGCCAGGTCATCTCACCATACAGCAGGGATTGGATCAGATTCTGAGTGCGGGGTTGAACACTAATATCATTATCAGCACAATACCCTCTAGATATGATAAGCCGCACAATAATGATGAAATTCACTTCACTAATGTGTCGATCTCGAATAGAATATTGTCTTACACTGGAACTTCAATGGTGATATTCAACAATTTCAGTAGCGTTATGCAAAGGCATCACTTCACGAGACATGGCCTGCACTACGGAAAGAAAGGAAAGCGTTCACTTGGAAAATCTTTCTGTAATATTGTGGCAAATCATGGACTCTTGAAACATGCTCCTTCCATGCCAATGGAAATTCATAACAGTGTTGACGAGGACGTGATAGTCCGCGGCCCTGACTGCGCGACTCCAGCTTCAACCACATTGGCTGTAGAACATTCCATCATTGATCTTGATGGAACACCTTCCAGTGTTCGACTTGGAGAGTTGAATTTCCACCGAGTGAGCGATGATCTCCACACTCCTACGTCCAGAGTTTACTCAAGAACTGTTAATTCTCCCAATCCTGATACTAGATCAAATAATGAAAATAGTTTTTCAGGTCTCTCTCAGTTCCTATCAATGAACAATTCCATTTTAATGATCTTAATGATCTTGATTCTCCTACTCTCTCCTTATTCTTTTGCAATGTACAGTGTCTAGGTAATAAAGTAAATGAATAGTATTAATGATAATAATCATGATATTCTCTGCTTAACTGAGCATTGGTTGAAAGAGAATCTTTTGGAACTGGTCAATATAGATGATTTTGTGATGACCTCTGCCTTTTGCAGAGTTAAATTCAAGAATGGAGGTGTTGTTGTTTTCATTTCAGACAAATTTGTAAACGATTTCGAAGTAATGGATGTATGAGCTTATAGTAATGAAATTCACCATGAATTTGCTGCTATTGGGAGTAAGAAATTGAAAATTATCATCATAACACTCTACAGATCGCCTAGGGGTGACTTCAACCTTTTCCTTGAGGCATTGAATTGACTTATTATATCTTCAACTAAATACACGCAGGATTATCATTTTATTATAGGAGGTGATTATAATGTGAACATACTGTCTATTGATCCTAAAAAATCCGAGTTGGTAAATTTTCTCAAATCTCATAATCTGTATCTGACCAACTTTGAGACAACAAGAATGAATTCTTGCTTGGACAATGTTGCAACTGACCTGCGCCCCGGTTTGTTCAAGGTGGCTGTTGAGCCGGTGGTCTTGGGCGATCACGATGCCATATCCTTCAGAGTGAGATCCAATACAAATATAAGTGGGAATACTAATTCAAAAGATGAAAAATCTTATAGTTTCAGACCAATAACTGCTATAGGAACCAATCAATTATTGTCTCAACTATGTACCATCCACTGGCCGAGCATTCTAATACACGAAAGGGCTGAGAATAATTTTCAATTATTTTTCAATGAATTCCATAAGCTATTTGAAATTTTCTGCCCTATAGAAACTAAAAAGCCTTCCTCTGTTAGAGTTAAAAAGTGGAATCAACTCTCACCTGCTTTGAATGGTTTAAGGAATACAGTACTGATTGCTTATGATAAATACAAAAATAGTAGGTCAGAAAATGAAAAACGCACTTATATCAATTTGAAGAAACTATATAAATTAGAACTTAAATCATTCAAGCTCAACTCAAATGTCCGGCGTATTGAATCAGCGAATAATAAGTGCTCAGCTGCATGGAAAATTATTCGGAAATACTCTAATCCACCTCCTGATGTTAGTACATCTATCTCTCCTGATACATTCAATCAATACTTTCTCAAATCAGTAGAACAAATTCACAGGAGTATTGACTCAACGGATGTTCTAGCAGAGGATTTACTATCTCTCTCTCCAGGAACTGATTGTAGATTTGAAATGAAAGAGGTCTCGGTTGTGCAGGTTCTAGGTATTGTCACAAAAATGAAATCCTCAAATAGTAAAGATATATATGACTTGACCAGCTCACTGGTGAAAGAAGTAATTCAACCAATCGTTGCACCATTAACAGCTTGTTCCAATTCTTGCATAAATGGAGCAGTTTTTCCAAAAATTCTGAAACATTCTAGAACTATTCCTATATACAAAAAAGGTTGCAAGAAACAACCTGAGAACTTCAGACCCATATCTGTTCCACCAATATTCGGTAAAATTTATGAATATATTATTTCCATTCAACTCTATGAATACTTTGAGAGCAACGGCCTGCTTACCACTGCACAGCTCGGTTTCAGAGCGGGTAGATCAATCATAGATGCAGTTGGCTCGATTGTAGACGACATATTAGACTGCTTCAATTCAAAGAACTATGCAGGTTTAGTCCTGTATGACCTGAGTCGAGCGTTCAATGTTGTCCAACATGGAATTTTATCGAGAAAATTGTATTATTTAGGTGTGCAAGGGAAAGCTCTTAAGCTGTTGCAATCGTACCTGAGTGATCGTAGGCAGACTGTAAATGTTGATAACGAATTCTCCAAGTGTTGCATTGTATGTCATGGTGTACCACAAGTATCAATACTAGGACCCTTGCTATTTCTGATAAAGATGAATGATATTGATTATTGTACCAAATCTAAAGTAGTTTGTTATGCTGACAACACATCTATGTTTTCTGTAGATACTGATATCCTGGCTCTAAAAGAAAAAATGTCCAACTGTCAGGATGAAATGAGCATATGGTTCAGGGCAAATAATCTACTTCTCAATAGCAATGAAACGCAACAAACAATTCTAGGGTTGAGGCAAATTGATAAAGATAATTTAAAATGTGTCAAGATTTTGGGGATATATCTAGATCAAGGATTGACATGGGGCGCACATATTGATCACGTTTGTTCCAAGCTGAGCTGGGTGTTATATCTTTCATGCAGATTGAAAGAATATGTACCTCAACATCACCTCAAAATGACCTATTTTGCCTTCTTTCAAGGTAAATTTGCATATGGTTTATCATTGTGGAGTTGTGCTACTGATGTACAAAAAATCTTGCTCCTTCAGAAGAAGGCTTTGAGAATTTTTGGTAATGCAGACTACTTAGAACCTTGTAGGCCAATTTCTGTAGAACAGAGAATAATGACAATTTATAGCTTATTTGTATTTTTATTAGTTATGGAAGTGAAAATGAATTTCGACTCTTTCCTGAGTAGGGAGAATTTTCACCAGCATAATACAAGGTACAGACAGTGTATTGAAGTACCATATGCCAGGCTGAGGAGAACTCAGATCAGTTCAAGAGTAATTTCTATGAAAATATTCAATAAGCTTCCGTTTTTTGACAGCTCAGTTTAAACGTCAAATGAGAACACTTTTGACAGAAAATCCGCTTTACTCATTGACTGAATTCCTCAACATGAGCAATGTAACTATTAGTAGCTACTTCTGATAAAATTTGAATTTAGAGTAAATCTTAAATAAGTGTGAACCATTAAATAAACTTTCATGACTTGTATATTTTGATTGCCTATTATGTGATTATTATTGAATGTCTGTTAGATTTATTATCATTGTAAGTAGGGATGGGTATCGAAAGAAAAAACATCGATGTTTTGAACATCGATGTTTTTTCATCCTAGCATCGATAAGTGAAAAACATCGAACAGTAAACATCGATGTTTTTGAACATCGATGTTTTTAAACATCGTTTATCGCCCTACGTTTTTATGGATGATACTATTAGTCCAGTCGATATAGACATAAAAAAGGGGATGTGCTTGCAATTTATAATGTAGTTCTGATTTTTTAATATATTATTTGGGTACATAAGAGAAGTCCAGAACCAATTTCTTCATGCAAGATTTTCTTGTGCTAGATACAAGATAGCCCAAAAACCTCGTATTTTCGGCTCATTTTCCAGTTTTCATTTATTTCTGCCAAATCTCTACCAGATTATATAATTCTGAGAAAAATGAGATCACTCGGAACTCTCTATCTCCAATGAGTACTTTGTTATAATTTTTCAAAAATGAGTAAAATTTGAAGAAAAAATCAATTTTGATGAATTTTAGTTTTTAATCAACAATATCTTCCGATTGTTACAATTTAGATGTATATTTCAAAATCCCTCTTGCCGTATTTTTGTGCTATACAATCTGAGATCAGGTAGAGCGCTCTATGTCATATAGATTTCCAGGTACACCTGACAACAATGCTCCTTGTATTGTGGAAAACATCTAATTTCCAGCTTCAACCATCATCACCATCTACTTTGTCCTCACATTGATATTTCGCACAATGACATAAGTTCATGGGTAAGAATCACCCGTTAGATGCACTTAATTTCAGTATTTCCTAGTATAGGCATGCTTAAGGACACCTCAAGGATCAAAATTTCAAACACTTATAATTTACTTTTGACACAATGCTCAGATTTCATCGTACTACACTTCATTCTTCTCGGCTCGCCAAGGCGGTTCAAAATCATGCATCAACAGTCAAATTTGGTCAAAAAATAGAAAATTTATTGTTGAGTGTAGGTACTTATTCATATTCAATACAAAAGAAATGGCAAATTTCTATATTCAAAGCTATGTATCTCGGTAACCCCTTATTATAAAAATTATTACATGATCTTGAAATGTACAATAGAATTTTCTATTTCATCTGCTGTAAACAGCTCATGGAAGAATATGTTCGTAAAGTGAGATTATATTGTTGAAAAAAATCCGGAAATTGTAGATATTTTTCTCATATTAACGGTTTTGGCAGTTCTATGATAGCGAAAAGTGATTCGAGATGGATTTTAGGCAACTGAGCTAGAGGTAGAGGATGAATTTATCTAAAATTTGTTATCAATTGTAAGTTTCTATGATGTATCAGACTCGTTTTAGAAACTCTTGATCAACAGTAAAATTACGAAAAAAATGTAAAAACTGAAATCACCATTTTTAAAATCGTAACTTCCAAATTGTTTTGGAATCGAAAGTATTATTTATTGGAGTGGGTAGAGGGGGACAATTTTCACATTCTCACTAGATTCGGAAATTTTATCAGAAGTATTTCACAAGACATGCAACTTTGAATATAGAAATTGGTCATTTTCTGTGTATTGGAATATGGGCTTAAGTACACTCAACAATAAATTTTCCATTTTTCGACCGAATTTGACTTATTATGGATGATTTTGAACCGCCGTGAAGAACCGAGAAGGATGAAAAATATGAAAACTTACTCATCCTGTTGATGCATGATTTTGAACCGCCTTGGCGAGCCGAGAAGAATGAAGTGTAGTACGATGAAATCTGAGCATTGTGTCAAAAGTTATGTGTTTGAAATTTTGATTCTTAAGCGCGCCTCTCCACTAGGAAATACTGAAATGAAGTGTATCTTACGGGTGATTCTCATAGAACATAATCTCAAGAACTTATGTCGTTGTGCAAAATATCAATGTGAGGACAATGTAGTTGGTGATGATGCTTGAAGCTGAAAATTAGGTGTTTTTCACAATACAAGGAGCATTGTTGTCAGGTGTACCTGGAATATGAGATAGATCGCTATACCTTATCTCAGATTGTAGAGCACAAAAAGAGCTTCTAAAGTGACTACAATTTCATCTGGAGCTATTGTTCCAATATTTCAACAGTTACTAACTGGAATCACAGAAATTTTGGACTTGTGGTATTCAAGTAACAGTCTCTCGAATAATTGAAGTCAGGTTGTGACTAGAAAGATACATCAACTCTAGTTCACAAGATTTGTCATCTTCATGGTTTAGTCTGAAACCTCTCGGGATATCCTTGAGGATTCGGTCTCGAACTTTCACCCTAAGCTAATTTGAGTAATCATTGGTACTCATATCGTATTCATTCAATACCTGATAGATTTTTTAGGAAATGAAAATGGATTAAGTTTTTTTATATGGATATCTGCACTCCTTACAATACGAGGACCTCTTTTCCAGAGCTAGATTAATTAGTGTTAAACACATGTTGAGGAAATAATTGTAGTAAGGAAAAACTCTTTCCTCCTAAGAAACAAAGAATCCGACCTCTTATTCAATTCTCAATAACCAAATATCTAACCTTGACATGGGCCACAGAAGTAATGTAAATCTTCAAGAGTATCCAACAGTCTCACATAAAAATACAGAGAGCCTGATTGAAGAATAAATCTGCAGGAAATCAAAACTTATGCGAGATCTTTCACAAGATAGATCCATATTCACAAAAAATACTAAACAGAATACTACACTAAATATGATAGAGATAATATTGAGATGAATTGTAATTCTGTTACTATTGCTTATTACTCTCAAGTCAATCCTCTTCATACAAAAAAATAAGAAAAACTTGTATCAAATCAAAAAATTAGAATTGTTTTTACTTTTTATCGATAACCATCCCTAATTGTAAGATTATCATTGTAATGCATATAAGATTATGAAGTTTCCGATTGTATAGTTTTCATACTAGAAGGAATAAAAATCTATTCTATTCTATTCTATTCTATTCTATCCTATCCTATTCTATTCTATTCTATTCTATTCTATCCTATCCTATTCTATTCTATTCTATTCTATTCTATTCTATTCTATTCTATTCTATTCTATTCTATTCTATTCTATCCTATTCTATTCTATTCCATTCTATTCTATGTTTAAATGTTTACATGTTCAAATGTTCATATGTTTAAATGTTTGAATGTTTAAATGTTCAAATGTTTGAATGTTTAAATGTTTAAATGTTTAAATGTTTAAATGTTCAAATGTTTAAATGTTTAGATGTTTAAATGTTTAAATGTTTAAATGTTCAAATGTTTAAATGTTTTAATGTTTAAATGTTTTAATGTTTAAATGTTTGAATGTTTGAATGTTTAAATGTTTTAATGTGTTTGGACGTTATATGAATATTCCCCTTTATTGTCTGGCGTTGTGTGGTGGAGGGGGCAATTGAAGCATGATGCGCATAGCATAATCACCGCCAGTTGCCGATTGACAGCCAATCGAACATCTCACTTCTCGTAATGTCAATTTTTGCAAAGTGATCTATTGATTTATTGTGATTTATTACAAGTGTAGTCTCGTCTCGTATCGTGATCTGGACCTGGGATCCTGGAAGCAAGGAGGATTTGGATATGAAGGTAGGCATATGTTATTGTGCACTTAGCCATTTCAATTGTTCAACTTGCTACCCGACACCGGACAACCCAGAAAGTTCTCGATGTAATTGATACAGTCCACAAACCAGAGTGCTGTTTGAGCTAGCCTCTGTTGAATAAACATGGTCCAACCGTCCAGATTGATTTGTTAATCGAATTTGAATAGGACATAAGTTTGAAATATCCTCTAATAGGTTTGTCGTTTTTTTATGCCCATTTCATTCTTGGTTTTCTGTGTAAATGGCTTGTTTTTGTCGTCGTAGATGAATATATGCTTTATTTGTGGTATTGGTAATCCCTTCCTGTCTCCAAACCTATGGATTGTGGTACAGTTAAGATTCAATTCACGAAAACGTCGACAACCCCGAAAGTAAGTCTTTAATTTGCACTAACCTTGGAACTGGCGAGGAAGTGGACTGTATCTCGTGTGTAGAAGTTACTGCTGACGATATCCTGTCTTTATGCATAGGCCTATATGATATTGTACATATATCACAAAACGAAACGAGGTAATTAATTGCGTTCAGCTCGAACACCACGGAACGAAAACAATGTTGACTCCTCGAGCACACTTCTTGAAGTGCTGGTTTGAAAGATAAACGGGGAGGATGATGGAGGGGTGAGGGAGAGAGGTTATCTTGCCTCTTTGGGAGAGGGGGAAGGGGAGGAAAGCACAAACTAATCAACCCACAATCAAGGCTGCCAATCCTCCATGAATCGACCATCTCCGCCCACCTTGGAATGCCCCATTTCCAAGAACATAAACTCAAAAAAACTAAAATTTAAAAGTAAAAGAAAAACAAAACAACATGCACTGAACGGTAGAAAAGAAAAAACTAAGGGAAAAAGGAATGGGAAAGGAAAACGGAAAACTTAGGGTGTGCGTTAAACTAATAGGGAAGTATGGGGGCAAGTTTCCTAACTGGCCTAACATACTCAATAGAGTTAGTTTTCACATGAGCTGAGCGCACAACACCCTTAGCATCACTTATGATTTGGGTGACTCTACCTTACGGGTATGATAAGGGTGATGAATTGTCCTCTTTAATCCATACCAACTGCCCTACCTGAAGGTTTGTGTCACTCTCAAACCACTTATTCTTCTGTTGAAGAGTCTGGAGGTATTCACTCTCCCACCTCTTCCACAATCTCTGAGTGGAGCAATTAACCTGATCCCAACGAGACAGTCTGTCCTCGTTGATATCACTCACGTCAATTTCGGGAACCGCCAACAGAGGACGATGAACAAGGAAATGTCCGGGAGTCAGAGCCTCGTAGTCATCAGGAGATGAGGAGAGCGCATACAACGGTCTCGAATTGAGTATCGCCTCAATTTTCACCAACAGAGTGGATAGCTCAACAATAGTTAGGACCGAATTTCCCACTTTATGAAACAAATAGAATTTCACATTTTTAATATTAGACTCACAGATTCCATTCATGAAAGGAGCATGTGGAATATTAAAACGAAATTGGATGCTTTCAGATGACATTGCATCACAGACGTTGAATTGATTTTCTGATGATCTGAGAAATTCAACAATTTCCTTCAATTGTCGTGCAGCACCTTTGAAATTCTTCCCTTGATCACAGAATATTTCTTTAGGCAATCCACGCCTAGAAACAAAACGATGGAGTGTGTTAATGAACTATCCTGATGAAAGACTTGTAAGCACCTCAATGTGACAAGCTTTCATTGCCAGATAGACAAACAGTGCAAAGTATGCCTTGAACGTACGAGCTTTGGGCCAAATACTCTCTTTGACAGTGAAAGGACCAGCTAGATCGACCGCAGCCTTCAGAAAGGGAGCACTGGGAACAACACGAGAGCTGGGAAGATCACCCATGACGGGAGCAACAGGAGTTGCATTGAATAAATGGCAACGAGTAGAATTGAAAATCACATTTCTGATAACACTGTGTGTTCCAACAATCCAAAAATAACTCTGAATAAGAGCACGCACTATTCTTGGTCCAGCATGGAGATGAGGAATATGATAATTCTCAATGAGGAGCTTAGTAAAATGACTATCTTTATGTATCAAACAAGGATGCTTGGCTTCATATACTAAAGCACTATTCACCAATCTGCCACCAACACGAATCACACCATCACAATCCAAGAATACAGACAATTTTTGGAAACTCTTATCACAAGGTTTACCCTCTTTCAATAGGTCGAGTTCATGATTGGAATGACACTTTTGAACAATTTTAACACAATAAATTTGTGCACATTTCAACTCTTGAACACTAAGTGCGCCTGATTTACGACAGACACCACTAATTGATGCTTTACAGTTATTCACGAAACGTAAAACATAAGCACAGGAATGTAACAATCTCATGTATGAGGAGAAACGTGTTATCTGAATAACAGCAGTCTCTTCAGTGATATTCAAAACAACACCTTTATTTTGTTTCACATCAGGCAGAATTTCAGTAGCAGGGTAAGTCATAGATGACAACGGCCAACATGACAACGAATTAGAACACCACGTTGGAGCATTGAACTAATCTTGCAAATTGCACAAGTTTTGGGGAGAAATGCCTCTTGAACCAACATCGGCAATATTGAAATCAGTACCAATGTGATTCCAATCTGAAATATTAGTCAACTCTAATATTCTCACAACATGATTTGCAACAAACGCTTGCAACTTGTAAGGAGGTATATGCAACCAAGATAAAACAATAGTTGAATCACTGAACAGAAACATAGATTGAAGATTGATTTTTTCCAGTGAAGGAAGGACTGAAACATACAATCATGAAAGCAACAACGCAGCTTGAAGCTCTGATCGAGGAATAGACAGAGTTTTCAACGACACAACTTTAGTTTTAGCTTTCAACAGGAAGCATTCCACCGTAGATTCTGACGACACAACTCTCAAGAAGATACAAGCACAGATTCCTTTCTGCGATGCGTCTGAAAACCCAAGTATCTTACAAGAAAAAGCATCGCCATAAACGCATTGAGGAATTGAAATTGAACTTAGAGCAGGAAGCTCTCTCATCAGCTCGTTCCAGCATTCGTTGTAGTCAACAGGAATCGGCATATCCCAATCGATGTCCAACTTCCTCAGCTCTTGTAAAAAACATTCCATTTTAAATATTACTGGAGCTATAAAACCGAGAGGGTCATACAGATGCGTGATAACGTACAGAACAGTGCGCTTTGAGTTTTTCTTTTGAAACTCTGGAACGGAGACTTTAATATGAAAACAATCAGTAGTTGGGTTCCACATTATGCCAAGATTTCTCACATTTTAATTAGGCTCATCACTGATATGAAGTGGTACTCCAATGTTTTCAGAATGAATCAAATCCAAGAACTCAGGAGAATTACTGCTCCATTTATTCAACTTGATATAAGCACAGTTTAGAAGATTACAAAGTTTTGATTTTATTTCACAGATTTCTTCCAACAAATTAGCACCTGTGAGAAAATCGTCATGATATATATCATCACGAATAGCTGCTGCTGCCAATGGAAATTTATCTCCTTCATCTTTCGCCAGTTGAATGAGAGCAAGTTGAGCAAGAAAACCAGACGGTTTCAAACCATGTGTGATTGTTTTGAGCTCATAAACGACAATATCATCGGAAGGATCTTTACAAAACAATATGTGAAGGAAAGAACGATCTTCTCCATCAATGAGGATGGCACGATACATTTTTGTAACATCACACGTGAATACAAATGAGTGAAATCTGAATCTAGTTAACACATCACATATGTCATTTAACAATTTTGGACCTGAATGAAGAACTTGAATCAACGAAATGTGACTCTTTTTAGCAGACCCATCAAATACAACACGAACCTTTGTTGTAGGTGATGACGGATTGAATACACCAAAATAAGGAATAGAATATTTACCTGCTTTTTTAGCAACTCCCATATGATCCAAGAGAAGATACTCTTCCATAAATGATATGCAATCAGATTTCAAACGACCATCAAGCAGCATATGACGCTCCAACGACAGAAAACGATTTAAAGCAACATCATGAGATTCATGAAACTTGAGTTTATTAGTGTCAACTTTGAAAGGGAGACGAACAACATATCTTCCTTCAGTATCACATGTGTGAGTTTCAGTAAAATGTTTCTCACAAAACTCATCATCGGGACTAGGAAATTTATGGTTAGGAATTTCTTCATTTTCCCACAACTTATGAATCAAATTATTCAACGAGTTCTCAGAGGTGGGACACGTCATTAATGCAGTCAATGACTGATTGAGAAGACCGGAATGATTTGGAAATTCACCCAAAATAATGTCACCAAACACGGTAGGAATCACGCAAAACGAACACTCTTCACTAGAAGAACACTTCACGAACACTCTTCACTTGACTATGATGACGTAATATTTTGTTGAATAACTGACATCCAAATAGAAGATCAACGGAATGTTGTTCATAGAACACAGGATCAGCGAGGTTGAATTTTTTCAACTCATTTTGCACTTTCGAACAGAGATAAATAGGGGGCAATGAACCAACTATTTCATCAATCACGTAAGCCTCAGCTTCTAGACGAGAGTGATTTGAGCCCTTAGGTTTCAACAAACATTCCACAACACCAGAAGAATTCCCTACACTCGAGGAATTCAAACCAGGGAAATTTTGATGACAATCATGAACAGATAAACCAAGTTTCATAACAAGATCTTTTGTGATGAAATTAGCAGTACTACAAGAATGAATCATTAAACGAACACCAATAAACGAACCAGATGAATTTTTAATAACTGCTAGAGCAGTACCTAGAACAACACTCGTTTCAGGAATCAAACTAACAATTGATAACTTATCAATAACATTATCAGTGATACCACAATGCTTAGAAGAATTTGAATTCTCAATAACATTCATAGTGCTAACGGTTTGAGTGATCGAATCAACGGATTTCGATTTCAAAGCAACTTAAGAGATGTTATTAGTAGACTTCTGATAACAAACAGGAGAATTCGAACGGCTATTATCAGTACTACAAGGATAATGAAGTAATTTATTATGCATACGACCACAATAACACAACGATTTAGACTTGCATTGGTTTACAGCGTGAAATTTGGAGAAACAATTGAAACAGACTCTCAATGATTTAATGAACTCATTCCTAGCTTTTGGATCTCTTTTCAAGAAAGCAGGACATTTGGATAACGAATGATACATTCAGTTGCAAAATGAGCATTTTGTTTCAGCACTATCATTCAATTCACAAGTAACTAAGCTGCTCTTATATTGAACGCTGTTATTAGCCTGAGTAGATAAGACAACCTTCCTCTGAAAAGACTTATTTTTCGACTTTTCGATAGATCTTTGTTCATTAACAGACGGCACATCGAATGCAGATAATTGATAAGATCTAACTCTCTTATTCACGAAATCAATTGATTGTTGACAAGAAGGAAAGCTCTTATCAGCTACCTCGAGCTCAAACGATTCACGTGATATTTTGTCTAATTGATGAATAGCTAATGAGTACAAGATATAATCAGCCAAATCAGAAACTTTCAACGATTTCAGAGTGGTAATACTATCACCTACTTTAACAAGAAAATCTTGAAGCGATTGTAACGAAGGTTTGAATGGGATTGAACTAGTTCCCAAAATCTCATTTACATAGTAGTTAGCTAGCACCCTATCAATTTCATAACGCTTGCATAGAGTTTGTCACAAAGTAAAATTGTGACGAGAAAATAGTTAATAATATTATAGAAAGACGCTCGGCTATCAGCAAAGCTAGCCGACCACGGAGATAAGGAAGGTATCGATGGCGCACCATCTTCCACGCATCGAGACGATTTCCACCACCTCTGGCGGCGGCACAACTCCATCCCCTCCACTTTGGGGGAGTATTTAAACGCTGGAAGAGCCCCAGACCACAGCATTCCGCTCACAACCTTCCTGCTCCTTGTACAGCGGCCCATTGGCTGCCGTACGTCCCTGACCTCCTGTCCTTGTACAGCGGCCCGTTGGCTGCTGTACGTCCCTAACCTTCCATCTCCCTAGGGCACAGCGGACTGTTGTCTGCCGTCCCTGTCCTTCCATTCCCTCAGGGCACAGCGGACTGTTGTCTGCCATCCCTGTCTTTCCATTTCCCCAGGACACAGCGGACCGTTGTCTGCCATCCCTGTCCTTCCATTCCCCCAGGGCACAGTGGACCGTTGTCTGCCGTCCCTGTCCTTCCATTCCCCCAGGGCACAGCGGACTGTTGTCTGTCGTCTCTGTCCTTCCATTTCCCCAGGACACAGCAGACCGTTGTCTGCCGTCCCTGTCCTCCCATTCCCCCAGGGCACAGCGGACCATTGTCTGCCGTCCCTGTCCTTCCATTCCTCCAGGGCACAGCGGACCGTTGTCTGCCATCCCTGTCCTTTCATTCCCCCAGGGCACAGCGGACCGTTGTCTGCTGTTTCTGTCCTTCCATTCCCTCAGGGCACAGCGGACCGTTGTCTGCCGTCCCTGTCCTTCCATTCCCACAGGGCACATCGGATCATTGTCTGCCATCCCTGTCCTTCCATTCCCCTAGGAAACAGCGGACCGTTGTCTGCCGTCCCTGTCCTTCCATTCCCCCAGGGCACAGCGGACCGTTGTCTGCCGTCCCTGTCCTTCCATTCCCCCAGGGCACAGCGGACAGTTGTCTGCCGTCCCTGTCCTTTCATTCCCCCAGGGCACAGCGGACAGTTGTCTGCTGTTCCCATCCTCCAATTCCCCCAGGGCACAGCAGACCGTTGTCTGCTGTCCTTATTCTTCCATCTCCCTAGGGCACAGCGGACCGTTGTCTGCCATCCCTATCCTGTCTATCCTTTCTCTTCCTACTTCACTGGAGCGGAACCGAGGCCATAAGGCCAATACAAAATTACATCAAAGATGTGTCATCAGAGAAGAGAGCGACCTTCACGCCATCAGAAGCACCAGGAGTTGCTGTTCACGCCAGCTGAGGCACAAAGAAGAAGGAAGAGCAACTTCGACTTGCCTCCTTTCCCCGCCCACATTACAACTGAGTGAAGTCATCCAGGAGCAACACCTGGGTATCAATCACCCACCTCTGAAGCTACTCAGGGTGTATGTGATAGATTGGCGCCTGCACTTGGAGCACGAGGCAACAAAGTCAGAATCATGAGTTAACAGGGCAAGGCTGATTCAGATGCTCAACATCAGGAGCTGATAGAGGATCAGTTAGTCAGGGACATAAACCCCGAGGTGATAGCCGACCCCAGAGTTCCCTGGATCCATAGATTGAAAAGGATGAAGCTTTCAATCTTCTACAAGATTGGGGCATAGTGTCATCTGGAACACTTGACGAGTTGAGGAGGTTGTTAGTAGAACAACATAAGAAGATGGCTGTACGTTATCCCAGCTCAAGACCTGGAATAGTGAGTGGAAGCAGTGAGGAATCTGGACACTCAGCAACAGGTACTCATGCTGAAGTTGGAACCAACATTTACACAAACCCCCTCATGGACCCAGGGGCGGTATGTGACAAAGTAAGAAGCTGGAAACTGTCATTCGACGGCCAATCAGATGCTCCCAGCTTCTTAGAAAGGCTGGACGAGCTATAACAAGCCCATGGGCTTACTGGCAACCAACTACTAGTTGCCATTCCTGAATTACTAGTTGGTAAAGCTACTCTATGGATGCGTAATCGTCGTGATCAGTGGAAATCATGGGACAATTTTGTGACAGATTTCAGATCACGCTACTACCCACTTACCTATGAAGAGGACCTCGAGAATCTAATTCAGGCAAGGAAGCGAAGGGAAGGTGAATTGTTTGACGAATTTCTCGAAGATGTACTGACACTCATGAGGCGACGAGGAGGTTTCACAGACAAAAAAAAATTACAGAGAGTGTATAAGAATCTCCTCCCATGGTACAAGTTGTATATTCGGCAATCTGATGTTCATAGTATTAACAAATTGGAAAAAATCGCGAAGAAGTACGAACAAATCAAGGCAGAGGAAAAACAGAATGAACAGAATTCGAGAGTTCACATGACTAAGGACACGAAACAGATTACAAGGCTCAAGGTTGAGACAGTCATAACCCCTACTAGTAACAGACCATCTCTTAGTGAGTCTGAACCCATGTGTGGGCAATACAAGAGACCGGGGCATTGGAGATCACACTGTCCTGATATCCCACCATGTAAAAGGTGCGGAAAGAGAGCACTGAAATGTGTCTGTGATATGCAAAAGGAGAATAAAACTCTAAACAAGACAGCAGTGATGCGAACGGCACAGAGGATTCAGATTCCTGTAATTGAAGAGTCATCAAGGGACAACAGAATATTTATTACCATGACAATCGGCGGTAAAAAGTGTCAGGCATTGCTGGATACTGGCGCTGGAGCTAATTATATGAGTAATGAGCTTAATGAAGTTCTCCAAAAAATAGGGATGATAAGGAAGGTACCAACTCATCACCACGCGATATTTGCTGATGGACGATCTACCCCATTGAATGAGGAGCTGACAACCAATGTAACTATAGAACAAATCACAGTTCCACTAGTGGCGTCTACAATGGAAGGACTTGGACAAGAGTTGTTCTTAGGCATGGAATTTATGCGTGATAACAAAGTGAATATTCACACATTCACGAGAGAGGTAGAGTGGGTTCCTCCCCAATTGAATCCTTCAAGTCAGTGAATTATGTCACAATTGCTCTTATTGAGGACTGAGAGAACATCAGTCCCAACAATAGCGGCTGCAGACTCCAAATCTCTGGACAACAAGAGTCGAAACAGAAGGATGTTCAAGCAGGTTGGTTTGAACAGAGTCCAACTCAATGCCTTGATTGATAGAAAGGCAGAGTTGTCATATATTCCAAGGCAAGCATCCTGTGACCGTTGTCTGCCATCCCTGTCCTTTCATTCCCCCAGGGCACAGCGGACCGTTGTCTGCTGTCCCTGTCCTTCCATTCCCATCAGGGCACAGCGGACCGTTGTCTGCCATCCCTGTCCTTCCATTCCCCCAGGGCACAGCGGACTATTGTCTGCTGTTCCTGTCCTTCCATTCCCCCAGGGCACAGCGGACCGTTGTCTGCCGTCCCTGTCCTTCCATTCCCCCAAGGCACAGCGGACCGTTGTCTGCCGTCCCTGTCCTTCCATTCCCCCAGGACACAGCGGACCATTGTCTGCCGCCCTGTCCTTCCATTCCCCCAGGGCACAGTGGACCATTGTCTGCCGTCCCTATCCTTCAATTTCCCCAGGGCACAGCGGACTGTTGTCTGCCGTCCTTTTTCTTCCATCTCCCTAGGGCACAGCAGACCGTTGTCTGCCGTACCTATCCTGTCTATCCCTCCTCTTCCTACTTCACTGGAGCGTAACCGAGGCCGTAAGGCCAATACAAAATTACATCAAAGTGGTGTCATCGGAGGAGAGAGCGACCTTCTCGCCATCAGAAGCACCAGGAGGTGCTGTTCACGCCAGCTGAGGCACAAAGAAGAAGGAAGAGCAACTTCGACTTGCCTCCTTTCCCCGCCCACATTACGACTGAGTGAAGTCATCCAGGAGCAACACCTGGGTTTCAATCACCCACCTCTGAAGCTACTCAGGGTGTATGTGATAGATTGGCGCCTGCACTTGGAGCACAAGGCAACAAAGTCAGAATTATGAGTTAACAGGGCGAGGCTGATTCAGATGCTCAACATCAGGAGCTGATAGAGGATCAGTTAGTCAGGGACATAAACCCCGAGGTGATAGCCGACCCCAGAGTTCCCTGGATTGAAAAGGATGAAGCTTTCAATCTTCTACAAGATTGGGGCATAGTGTCATCTGGAACACTTGCCGAGTTGAGGAGGTTGTTAGTAGAACAACATAAGAAGATGGCTGTACGTTATCCCAGCTCAAGACCTGGAATAGTGAGTGGAAGCAGTGAGGAATCTGGACACTCAGCAACAGGTACTCATGCTGAAGTTGGAACCTACATTTACACAAACCCCCTCATGGACCCAGGGGCGGTATGTGACAAAGTAAGAAGCTGGAAACTGTCATTCGACGGCCAATCAGATGCTCCCAGCTTCTTAGAAAGGCTGGACGAGCTATAACAAGCCCATGGGCTTACTGGCAACCAACTACTAGTTGCCATTCCTGAATTACTAGTTGGTAAAGCTACTCTATGGATGCGCACATTACAACTGAGCTGAGTCATCCAGGAGCAACACCTGGGTATCAATCACCCACCTCTGAAGCTACTCAGTGTGTACGTGATAAGTTTTCCATGCCAAATCAAAATCACCACTTATCTTAAAAGATTTCACTACTCTGGCTGCTTCGCCTTCCAACAAATTATGCAAAATATGAGATTTATGAACAGGAGAATAATATTTATCATCCACAATCAATGATGAAAGGATATTTTTGAATCTAGGCTAGTCTGAAATATCAGAGCCATCAAACTGTTCTATTTCAGTTGGAGGTAATATCATGTTCAAATGGGGAGAATGAGAGGTTGAAGGTGAAGGTTCACTTTTCTCCTTCGGCTTCTCATATTTCATTTGATTCAATTCATCACCAGCATTTATTATTGCACAGGATAAATTATCAATAATGGTGAGTGATTGATATTCAGGTTCTTTGGTAGGTTCAACTTGAATAGATAAATCATTGATTCCATCTAAGAGTGCAGAATCTTCTTTCACAGTATTTTCAATAGATATGCTTCTTATCAAAAATTGAGATTGAATTTCAGGATCATTGATGTCCTTCAACAAGTCATAAGCTTGTTGAACACGGCTAAACAAAGTTTCTTTCTCCTTCACACGAATAGTAAGCAAGGCTTGTGGGCTTGCCATTGTAAATAAGTAACTGATTAGATAAACAAGGAGATTTGGAAAGGAACTTTGTAACTGGATTTAACATGGATATCAGTGCATGTATCAACAAGTAACTCTACTATTAACGAATTGAAATTAAAATTAAAAAATAAATCTCTTGGGAATAGAACATATCCAAGGCCTGGTAGGACCATGTGGTAATCCTGTCCTGTCTCCAAACCTATGGATTGGGGTACAGTTAAGATTTAATTCACGAAAACATCGACAACCCCAAAAGTAAGTCTTTAATTTGCACTAACCTTGGAACTGGCAAGGAAGTGGACTGTATCTAGTGTGTACGGAACGAAAACGATGTTGACTTCTCGAGCACACTTCTTGAAGTGCTGGTTTGAAAGATAAACGGCGAGGATGAAGGAGGGGTGAGAGAGAGGTTATCTTGCCTCTTTGTGAGAGGGGGAAGGGGAGGAAAGCACAAACTAATCAACCCACAATCAAGGCTGCCGATCCTCTCTGAATCCACCAGGTATTCTTAAGAGATTTGGGCTCAATTTAAGTTGGAAATTGAGTAGAACAAGTAATATTTTCGTAAATAATTGTGTTGTAGTATTATTGCATAAGATTGTTGCATTGGGGCCACAAGGCTGGACTGGCAAGTTTGTGTCAATAAGTAGAGAAAGACTTATATGTCGTCTAGCTGTAACAGTAACTGGAACTGTTACTTTTTCCAACGGATACTTGCAGTTATTTGCATTGATTATTGTCGTTACTTCATTATTGAGAGCAGTTATTGTTTGTTCAAATGAGTATTGATACGGTATTATTAGCCTCGTAACCAATCATTCTCTACTGAGCAAAAGTTGAAGTGTTGGCTAGGCTTGTATGATTAGATAAGCTAGCCATTGTTCGTTCCATTGTGTCGCCTGCTCTCGTGATTTCTCTCTTATTCTTGTTTGGTTCTTTGTCTCACTCTCTCTCTCTCGACGAGCGCTCACTGTTATCGCCTCACTATGGGTTTAATTGAAGACTTGACGTTTCAAAGAGATGCATTAATTTGTAAAATAAAATGGATCAATGAAATTGCCGAAGCTGTCAAAAAGGATCCAAAAAATAAAAAAATGAAGAATTCATTGGAAGTTATGGGTGAGCATATCAATCACCACCAGGTGGAGTTCAATGATATAATAGATAAGATGCAGAGCTACTATAACAAACAAAATCCTCAATTGGAAACAACTGACCTTGGAAAACTGATGAGTCAATTTGATGAGTTTTATTTCAATGTCAAGGCTATTCTCGAAGCCTTACCATCCACTCAAACAAATTTGAATATTAGTTCTTCCAATGTAGCTTCTTCACCTACAACTGGAAATATCTCGTCAGTTGCCATACCTAAGCTTCCTTTAATGACTTTTGATGGCAATTTGAAAATTTGGAGTCAATTTAAAGATTTATTCGAAGCCATGGTTCATAATAATGGTCGAATTGCTGACATACAAAAACACATGTATCTTTGGTCTGTACTGAGAGACGATTCACTCTCAGTCATTTCTGTAGTCCCATTGACAAGTGATCATTATGCTGAGGCATGGAAATCATTATTGAATCGCTACAATGACTCTTACAAGCTGACTGATGCATACTTGCAAGCAATTTTTGATATGTCAGCAGTTAATAAGCAACCAGACTTGCTACGAAAATGCATCACTCATTTAGTATATTGCAGCACTAAAACCAATTGATCATGGAGTAAATGACTGGTCGATTCAATTATTATTTTTCTTACATGGAAAACTGACTGAAGAATTGAGAGAGAAGTGGCAGAGACTGCTAAGAAATGGAACAGTATCCGATTTGAAAAACTTCAAAATATTTTTGAATGATGAAGCAGTTATTTTAGAGGCTACTAAATCCACTGATTTATTGGGATCATCTACATTGTCAGAAGCCTCCTCACGTGAGCAGTTTGGGAAATTGAGACCCACTATGGGAAATTACAAAGCTTTAGCTATGATTGTTAAATCGAAATCAGACGAGCTGAAATGTATTGAATGTAATACTTCTCATGAACTGGAAAATTGTGAAGTGTTCTTGAATCTCAAACCATCTGATAGATTAAAACGTGTAAAATAATGGAAACTATGTACAGGCTGTTTATTGGCAGGGCACTTTATCAGAGATTGTAGAAGAAGGAAGCCGTGCAGTCACTGTAATTCGTGTCATCATTTGCTCCTTCATTTAGAGCCGAGACAGCCGCCTGTTGAAAACACCAACACATTTGCCGGTAATAAAAAAATGAGCAGGGTAGACGGGCACGATGTCGCTGATAAAAGCCATCAAACATTTGTTACTGACTCAGCTGAGAAAGTATTTTCGAATGTAAACAGTTCCTTAGTATTGTTACCAACTGTTAAAGGTTGTTCGAGGTGATCAAGGCAATTATCATAAGGTCAAAGTGTTATTAGATGGTGCAAGCACCGAGTCATTTATTACAAGGTGATGCATGAAAAAACTGGGTTTAGTGGTACAGAAAACACACAGTTTGCCAATCTATGGATTATCTGATACTAAACTGGAAGTGACAGACGAAATTGCTAACTGTGAATTTAAAACATCAAACTCCCCTTCATTAAGAATTACCGCATCTGGAGTCAACAAAATAGCAGCTACAAATCAGATAAAAAATGCGTACTGGGCACATATTGAAGGACTGGAGCTAGCAGATTCTGAATTTTTCCTTTCAGTGGAGGTTGATATTTTATTGGGTGTTGAATACTTCCCCTTCATTCTGACTGGAAGAATGGTGATTGGTCCAGCGGGTACACCATCTGCCTTAGAAACTGTATGGGGCTACTGCCTGATGGGTAAAGTATCAGAGGAGAGTTCTACTATTTCAAATAATCTGTGCATGTATTCCAATGCTAATTCAGAAGAGTTGGTGAAGCGATTTTCGGTCATAGAAGAGCCACCTAGGACAAAAAAATTATTGGGAAGTGAAATGGCTTGTGAGGAGATATACAAATCAACTGTTTGTCATTTGAATACTGGTAGATACATTGTAGAATTACCATCCAAGGAAACAAATACGAGTGAGATATCGGGATATCTTGAAGGTAAAACTAATGTCGGAGAAAATGTTTCCATGATTCGAGAAGAAGAATTGGGAGATAATTCAGAAGAAGTTCCAGGTGAACAAGGTATAGCCTTCAACAGTTATTTACCGATCAACGGTAATTTAGGGAAAGAGTTAAAAGTGATTCATAGTCCACATGAAATCAAACCAATGGGGAGACCCATACCGAAAAAGGAAATTGGAGAAGATGTTTTTGAAAGGGAGAAACGAAATTTGGAAGAGTCAGATGATGATAGACAGGATAATGTTGAAATAAAATGGACAAAATCCGAAGAGGGCGAGGAAATTAAAGAGTATACTCTAACACCTATGTTGTATGGTGTATCATCATCGCCATTTCTTGCCATTTGTACTATGCATCAGTTTATTGAAGATGAAGGAAAAATGTTCCCTGCAGCTTCTGAAGCCTTACGGTTTTCTACTTACATGGATGATATAGTTACATCAGTCTCATCAATGGAAGCAACCAAGCAACTGCAGCTTACTGGATTGTTAAGCAAAGGAAAATTTGAATTGCTAAAGTGGGCCAGCAATCATTCTACCATTATATCAAATCTCCCTCCAGAGCATTGCGCTATTGATGCAAAAGATTTAACTTTGGAGTCTGATAAAACCATTGAAATTCTTGGCTTCCAATCGAAGCCAATTGGTTACTACCTCTTCTACAGAGTGAAGGTTCCATCCAGTCTAGCTACGAAACAGAATGTTTTATCAACTTCAGCACAAATTTTTGATCCATTAGGATATTTGACACCTTTCATGCTTACCTTCAAGAGTATAATTCAATGTCTATGGCAATCGGGATGTGACTGGGATGATATAGCATCCGTGAAGGTAGTGAAGAAATGGGAGCTTTGTGTGGTTGTCCTAGTAGCTAGATTATTACATGAAGTTCAAGAAGTGCTTTCAAAAATTATAAACATAGATTATATTGCAGCTTGGACTTATTGAACTGTGGCAGTGAGTTGGATTCGGTCTTCACCTCATCGTTGGGCTAGGTTTGTGGCAAATCGTGTAAGTCAAGTACAGGAACACCTGTCTACAGAGCAATTCAGATATGTGTCAACCGAATGTAATCATGCTGATTGTGCTAGTCGAGGACTATTGCTCAATGAATTAATCGGTAATTCTCCGTGGTGGAATGGTTCTGATTGGTTGGACAAACCACTGGAGTGCTGGCCACACCAAACCAATGGTAATGATGATGAAAATTCCAAACAGATTGAATTGGAAGCAAGAGAAATTACTCTAGCAACACAGAGTAAAGACTCAAAGGAATAAATTCAATCAGTGAACTTGAGAAATCAATGGAGTTTAATCAAAAGAATTGTATTCTCATTCTGGAAGAGTTGGCAATTGGAGTATGTATCTAGTTTGCAAACCCGAACAAGATGGTACCAAAAACATAGTAATGTTAACATTGGACGTATAGCTCTCTTAAAGGAAAGTCACCTACTCCCTCTCTACTGGAGGCTTGGTCAAATAACGAAGATATTCCCTGGACAGGATGGAATTGTGAGAGTGGTGGAGGTACAGACTGCAAAAGGGAGTCTCACTAGGGCTGTCAATGGGGTATGTCTCCTCCCTATTGAAGATTAGGCCTTATTGAAGGGAACTTCAATAAGTTTAGTGGATAGTTTTTTATTTCTCGTTTTATATGTGGGAAAGGTTCCCAAGTTGCTTTGTTCCTTGTTTTTATCTATATTGGTTGTATATAGTCATTATTTCTCATCCCATCCTCTCCTGTCCATGGGCCTCCTACTCCTTTTGTATAAGTCTCCTCAATGGCCCCTGAGGAGTGAAGATATTATCCTAGTTTCCCTAGTAGGGTTCGTTATAGGTGTTTTTTTTGTTTTTTGTTTTTTTTTTGTTATTGGAAGTTCTTCCAAGGAGGGCAGAATGTTCGGACGTTATATGAATGTTCCCCTTTGTTGTCTGGCGTTGTGTAGTGGAGGGGGCAATTGAAGTGTGATGCGCATAGCATAATCGCCGCCAGTTGCCGATTGACAGACAATCAAACAGCTCACTTCTCGTAATGTCGATTTTTGCAAAGTGATCTATTGATTTATTGTGATTTATTACAAGTGTTGTCTCGTCTCGTATTGTGATCTGGACCCGGGATCCTGGAAGCAAGGAGAATTTGGACATGAAGGTAGGCATATGTTATTGTGTACTTAGCCATTTTAATTGTTCAACTTGCTACCCGATGCCAGACAACACAAAAAGTTCTTGATGTAATTGATACAGTCCACAAACCAGATTGCTGTTTGAGCCAGCCTCTGTCGAATAAACAAAATGTTCAAATGTCCAAATGTTCAAATGTTTAAATGTTAAAATGTTTAAAAGTTTAAATGTTTAAATGTTTAAATGTTTGAATGTTTAAATGTTCAAATGTTTAAATGTTTGAATGTTAAAATGTTTGAATGTTAAAATGTTCAAATGTTTAAATGTTTAAATGTTCAAATGTTCAAATGTTTAAATGTTTAAATGTTTAAATGTTTAAATGTTCAAATGTTAAATGTTTAAATGTTTAAATGTTTAAATGTTTAAATGTTTAAATGTTTAAATGTTTAAATGTTTAAATGTTTAAATGTTTAAATGTTGAAATGTTTGGATGTTTAAATATTTAAATGTTTAAATGTTCAAATGTTAAAATGTTTAAATGTTTGAATGTTTAAATGTTTAAATGTTTAAATGTTAAAATGTTCAAATGTTCAAATGTTTAAATGTTTGAATGTTTAAATGTTTTAATGTTTGAATGTTTAAATGTTTGAATGTTTGTATGTTCAAATGTTTAAATGTTTAAATGTTTAAATGTTTAAATGTTTAAATGTTTAAATGTTTAAATGTTTAAATGTTTAAATGTTTAAATGTTTAAATGTTTAAATGTTTAAATGTTTAAATGTTTAAATGTTTGAATGTTTAAATGTTTAAATGTTTAAATGTTTAAATGTTTAAATGTTTAAATGTTTAAATGTTTAAATGTTTAAATGTTTAAATGTTATAATGTTTAAATGTTTAAATGTTTAAATGTTTAAATGTTTAAATGTGTAAATGTTTAAATGTTTAAATGTTTAAATGTTTAAATGTTTAAATGTTTAAATGTTTAAATGTTTAAATGTTCAAATGTTCAAATGTTTAAATGTTCAAATGTTCAAATGTTCAAATGTTCAAATGTTTAAATGTTTAAATGTTCATATGTCTTTATGTTGCGCATTTACGATGAAACGTGGTGATAGATTTTCATGAAATTTGACAGTTATGTTCCTTTTTGAATTGTGTGTCGACATATATACAAGGTTTTTGGAAATTTTGCATTCCAAGGATAATATAAAAGGAAAAAGGAGTCTCCTTCATACGCCAATATCAGATCAGAAATAAGACTATAGAATTATTCATCTTAAATCAGCTGTCCAGTGGACTAAATACTACCCATTCGAAAACTTAGAATATCTTGAAAGTATATCATTCCATCAACGTTAGTAGACAGTTGACTATAAAACTACCCATTCAAAAAAATCGAACATCTTAAAAATATATCTTTTCATCAATGTTGTAGACAGTTGCAGCCAGACCTGATAACAGCGCTCACACTCACATTCCGGGACTACACGTCACGGTATGATAGGACAGAGAGCTCCTATTTTTTAGGAGCCGATCCTATTTATTTAGGATTTCTTCTAGACATTTTAAATTGATAAATTATTCATTAATCCTTGAGAAAACATAACAACAGGTCAATGTAACTCACTGAGCGCGAGGTCTACTGTTCACAGAACTACTAGTATTGACTTTACCAGCTTAAGTGTATGTAGATGTCAGTTTGAATATCAGTGTTTCTTGCTTATATATAAAATCCCAACTTAATTAATTATCAATGTAATTACAAAATCCATAATGAATCTTATACTGGATTGGATTAGGATAAATGTTTATTTCAAATCATCTATATCCATTATGTAGTCTTTCATTCTTGTGTTATAAATTAAAAAAAAATATTTGTCTTGGGTTCCTTGAATTGGTCTTTTTGAGTTTGTCATTCGCTTGTGATTTTGTTACTTTCTCTTATCGTTTGTAAGTATTGAGATGTAACCTGGTTTCCATAATTTTATTTGATCTAGTGGTTTGAATAAGCTCCTTTTCTTTCTATTGACATGTTTGCTGTACCTAGTTGTTGGAACTCACTGCCGGCGCACAATTTTTTTTTGCCGGTAGTGCCATTTTGTAAGTATATTTATTCTATTAATCTGTATTTTTTATGGCAAATAAATTAATTTGAATTTGAAAGAAATGATATAGCACTATTGCAAATATTGCGTCGTCTAGACAGGTAATCGAAGTGCTGTGTAAACAGAAACAAACGTAGAGACATAACAACTGATTAACAACCATTCTGCGAATGATGTGAACCGATAATACAAATTCTGTTCAGCTAGTACAGAGTACAATATATTATGAGTATGATATGCAATTGTAGGGTGTGCCTGTAAAATGAATTAGTCAAACACTTATTAATAATAGAATAACATAACTTAGAACAATAAATTATTTATGCAAAACTTATATTCATCACCAAAATTTTAGATTTTTCAATCCCGGGATTGACGCTGAAAAATCGCGGGATTGTTAGGTATCAAAAATGGACTGGAATTTCGCGATTCGAGATCCCGGGACACAGAATAGATAGATATGTCTACTGTGCCTGGGATTGACATCCTAGACAAATGTAAACAAACACAAAGCAGGCGAACTTTTTTAGTTTTTTACTGCTTGAAATTCACCAATTTCACTCAGAGATGGTGCCACTATAACCACTACCTATGTCAATGGAGGTAGTGCTATAACCCAACTCACCATTTTGGGTTTACTTTAGTATCTATTGGGAAAAATCTATCAAATATGAAAGTATTATGTTTCCAAACAATGAGTAGCAGTATGATAATTGCAATATTGAAACTCACTTTCAGGATTCTATTGAATGTAATACCAACTTCTAGAATGCAGTTCCATTGTTGGAGATTATTCAATATTCAAATTCAAATATTTAAATCGAATAAGCTGAAGAAGAAGAATAAAATAGAATTTATTTCTCATTTGAGAGGAAAGAAGAAGAAAAAAAAGAAGAGAAGAAAAATATTACCTTAGGATCCACCATCTTCAGGAATGTAGATTTTCCTGTATCGTCTACCTTACCTTTTATATCATCAATCAATGAAACACCATTTACTGAAAAAGGTTGAAAATCTGTGAAATTCGTTGTGTTTAACATTCTCAAAGTATAGGAATAGCTGATATGAATGAACAACCCATATTTATTGAACAAGCGATAGCAAAGTTCTCATTTTTGTCTTACTAGAGCCGAAAGTCGTTTTCTGTCTGTTTGTATGTTCGACAAGATTTTAGAACGAATTGATCAATCAGCTCCAAACTATGTACATGACTTCTTTGAACCTTTTTACAAGTCAAATTCGTTGGACAACAAAATTGACTCAATCCTTCGTCCTTTTTCAGTAGGGTATGTAAAATAACATTAAAAGTGTATAATATGAAAAAATATTGTTTTGATTTATCAAGCAACTGAAATTATTTGCATGCTATTTCTGTAGTTTTTCCATTCATTTTAAGAAGCTGAAGCTATTATTTGGTAGTTGTTACACAGACAGACACAGACAGACACAGGCAGATAGACAGACTTTATGCGCAGACACATGATTTTAGCTGTATGATACACAACATTAATTTATAAGTTCTATATTAACTCGCTTCCGTTAACATCTGTCTGCCTGTCTTTAACATACACGTTATAATTAATACTACTTGTGATAGCAGTTGCTTTGATAATTTTCTTTGTTCAGTTTAAAATGTGAGTGAAAGCCAAAGTTAGAAGACAAACTAACTAAAGCTGGTCAATCATTTAGGCCAGGTTCCTCCAGGAACTAAACGTGTCATTAGAGGAAGCCTAAACTCCAATTAGCTCTTCCCTAGTGGGAAAGATCCATAGAAATCGATAGAAAAACTCTATTGATATCAATATATGCTCATGGATATCAATACTTGCTCATGGATATCAATAGAAATCCATGGATACCAACCGGATACCAAATCGGATTTCAACCCCTTTCTATCTGTTGCAAAATCGTTTACAACACACCATTATTGAGTTAAAAAAAATTCATGCCAATTTTGATGGAAAATTTTTTGAATTTTCCAAAAAAGTCTCACATTAAGCTTTGTGTTAATCAATTCGGGTGTAGAAATGAATTTCCAGCACTTTTTGCCTCCTGCAAAATTTGTCTACAGGGCACCGTTAACAATATATAGACCTTTTGTGGTAATTTTAAATGCAGTTAAAAACATTGATTAATTTTGGCAGATTTTCAATTTTCTCGAAACAATGTATTTTCAATGACTGATTCGGGTGTAGAAATGAATTTCCAGTACATTTTGTCCCTTGCAAAAATCCTGTCAGACGTGCCGTTAACGTGCTACTGATGTTTACATTTTTTTTCAAATTGTATTTTATCATTAAAAGTTCTGAAAATAATCATGAACGTTTCTGTTCATATTTTCAATCTCATCCTAGAATTCCAAATGATTCTATCCAAAATTGGAAAAGTTATACCACTTTATCAAATTATATCACAATTTATGGGGAAAATCGTGCAGTATCTGAACTATACAAACTTGAACTTTGAATGATTCCAATTCAAATAATAACTACTTCTACTATTTATCAATTCCAACATTATTCCAGTGTCAAGCACAAATATCCTCCCATAAAAATCATTAACATGCACCTGAAATGTCGAATTTTCTAATAAGATTGTCAATATCATTAATTTTGAAATTCCCACCATTCATAGGCCTACCATGGTATCGAATTAAAATATCAATATATTAATACTATGAGATGAATGTATCAAAGTTTCAACAATCAATATATTAAACAAACAGATTCCAACTTTTTTCTGGGGCAAACTGCTTTTATTGCATTGAACAATGTAGAAATTAGAACAGTATTTCACTTTTACTTATTTAAAATATGTAATTTGAATAATGCATTCCCAGACAAGTTTAAAAATGTATAATTATAAAAAATCGAATATTGATGATATATTGATATTTTCATAGTAGTTTATCGATAGTGGGTTCTTTGAACATGGGAAGGCGGTTGTTGGTCAATGGCGGGAATGGCTTCAGCAATGCAACATTTGGATTGTAACGGATTTTCTGGTGTCTGTTGTTTTGTGATTTTCGTGGAAGATCCAGTTTAAGGTAAGTCAAGTGATTTTGTTTTTATTGATGTACTGTATAATGAAAGAATACATTTATTATAGTCTTAGAAATTTAGACTATATTCAAGTGATAAACTTATTGAAAGCCTAGACACATAACCTCAAAGCCTCATAAAATAGTCCAAATGAATTATTAATTTATGGCATAATTTCAATAATAATGAAAGTAAGCCTCTTGAATCTATCAGTGCTGGAAATGAACTTTTATTATTCTTGGCAAACACATTCCAGGGGAATGCTAGCACATATAAATTGAAATGTGTAACAAAAATGTCTAACTTTGTTGTAGTTCAGTCACTGAATCATTGTATATATTAATTTGAAAAATCACTTACTTTTCTTGGAGTTTTGGGGAATGCATTTTGCTCCTGAGGAGCAAACTATCAGCCTGATGAAGCTCCTGAGGAGTGAAATGCATTCCTCAATACTCCAAGAAAAGTAAGTGTTTTTTCAATTATTATAAGTAGCACAGTGTCTGAACTAAAACAAAGTTATTGTATATAATATAGTGTCTCGTCATGGAAAGCAACATAAATTTCAAAAATATATTTTTAGCCTAAATAATTCATGTCCCATACGTAGGCTACTAGCCTAATCTACACTCATCTTGATATAGCAATATATTAGCTTGAACTTAATAGCAATATATGACTGTGGATAGATAGATTAGATGACTAATGGCTAGATAAATTTTAATGGAATAGTAAGCATTATTATAAGATATCTTCATTTTATAGTTTGAAAAATTTTGAATAGTTTATTTGAATTGAAGTAGCCTAGTAGATATTATTTAATTGCTTTCTATTAGAATTTATTCAGTTGTTTGCTGGTGCGGCATGCTTTATTTAGACTTTTTCAACAAGCAAGTGATTCATTTATTCATATTATTAGCTCTATTTCTTATTCCAATTTAGAAAAACTATAGTTGTAGTCCTCTCATTTTAGCAATATATATTTTATATAATAAGATTGATTGATTGATTGATTGAGTACTTTATTTATGTAGATTACAATATATACTGTCTTATACACTTATATACAATAGCTTACAATACAGCAAAATATAGATGAATTTACATTATATAGACTAAGAAAATAATTATTGAACTGTATATGATATGAAAACGCAATTTGTAATATAATAACTATAGATAATAATTATATTGTTATGCATCTACATAAATTGGCAGAGCTTTGGACATATCAATGTCCATTCTTCGGAAAGAATATTAAAAATATCCTCCCCACTAACTCTCTACCAGAACGTTAATTTCATTATTTAAACTAAGGATTTATTTATTAATGGAAATATTGTAAAAGTTTTAATCAATATGAATATTTAAGAGAAAAAAAACAGAAAATTTATAAAGTAAAATAATTATATAGGTAGATAAGATCAAATAATTGATTAATAAAATGAAGTAGGCTGAAAGTAGATCAGGGTAATCAACTTTCAGTAATATTCAACAGTATGCAGTGGATAAGTGAAATAACATGAGCTTATATAATATATATATATACAATTCGTTCTATAACAGGTTTAAAGGTTTGTATTTGTGGGATGGGTGGGGGATGGTTGTCATGTGATCGTTCTAGGGCCGGACAGTTTCAGTCATTTCTTCCAAAAGATGTTTTTTTAAAGTCAGGATGAAGCTCGCTCGGCTCTCGATGGACCTGATAGAAACAAGAAGTGCATTCCATGCACGACAGGCACTGACTAAGAAGGATTTTGTGAAAATAGTAGTTCGATGATTGGGTATCCTTAAAGTACTTTCTCCGGTTCTAGTATGTGAAGCATCTATCCTCCTACCTTCAGAGACAAATTTGAAATCATCTTTAAAATAGTTCGGATTACCGTATTTCAAGATATCTCTAACAAGCTTGACTATTCAAAAAAGCCTCTGATCGGGAAGCTTCAATGTTGAACTAGCAATGTGGGCTGGGGTGATATGATCATGGCGTTGGAGAGAGTAGACGAAACGTAGACAATAATTTTGACAACGCTGTAGTTTATCATTCAGAGTGACTTGCATATCGTTAAGAACAGAATTACAATACATTAAATGTGGGAAGATGAGAGATTGAACCAATAATAATTTAATGTTTCTAGGGAGGATATCGTGCATTTTCTTCAATGCATGCATGGCTGAGAATACCTTTCTACAAGTTTTGTTCACTTGTTCTGACCAGTCAAGAGTATTATTCATAATAATGCCTAAATTTTCAACTGAGCTACAGTAAGGAATGTCATTACCGTCTACACTAATTTTGTGAATCGATTCAAGGTCAATATTGTTTATAAGACGAGAATATCCAATTATAATGGGTTGTGTTTTGATGGGATTAAGCTTAAGGCCATTTTTCTTTGTCCATTCCACTATCGAATTGATATCCTGATTCATTATTTCAACTGTTTCATTAATTTTTGTTATGGGACAGCTTAATAGATTTGAAGGTCGTCTGCATAAGTATGGAAACTGGAGAATTTGATAATGGAAGAAAGGTCATTAGCATACAAAGTGAAGAGGAGAGGGCCTAAAATTGAACCTTGTGGTACTCCATGCATAACGTTTTTCCAAGTTGACTTTTTGTCACCGACAGATACACATTGTTTCCTACCTAATAGATAGGATTTAAACCAAACTAACGAGTTGCGACTGAAACCAAGAATAGCCAACTTATTCAGAAGGACTGTATGATCGACAGTATCGAATGCTTTAGAAAAATCAAATAGGGTGAGGATGGTGCATTTTCTTTGGTCCATAGCTAACCTTATATAATCAGTGACACGAAGCAGAGCTGTCTCAGTTGAATGGAATTTTCTAAAGCATGATTGAAAGTTATGAAGCTTACTATTGTTGTCTAGAAATTTTATAACTTGGGCATGAATGAGTCTTTCTAGCACTTTGGACAATGCAGGTAAAATACTGATTGGTCTAAAATCCTCAACTTTATTGGGTGATGGAACTTTATTTAGAGGGCGAACCAGAGCAAACTTCCAGTTTTCAGGGAAAATGCCTTCTTCAAGTGACCTGTTGAAAATGTATGTAATGGTTGGTAAAACAGCAAATAACATCTTCTTGATAAATTTAATAGGAATTTTGTCTACACCCGTAGCATTACTATGAATACGTTGAATTGCTCTGAAAGTGTCTTCTTCTGAGATTGGATGGAAATGAAATTGATCAGTGATTGGTAAATCTAAGTTTGTAACCTGCTCTTCAAGATCATCTATATGATTAGCAATGACAACTTCGTCGCGTTGGTTAGAGTGTGAAACGAAATGGTCATTTATATTATTCAATGGTAAGTCAATTTGTGGATTCGATTTCTGTTTGCCAAGCCCGAATTCTTTTATTCCCTGCCAAAGTGATTTAGAGTCTTGTCTATTGTTTGTCATAAACGAATTCAAGTACCTAATCTTTGAGTTCCGTAATTCCTGTTTAACCCTATTTCTAAGGCTCCTATACTCTATCAAACTGTCCAAGTCAAATGTCTTTTTAAATTTTCTATGTGCTTTGTCTCTACGTCCCATCATCTTAAGTATCTCTTCAGTCATCCACGGTACTCGTCGTTTTCTATTAATCCTCCTTGTCACATAAGGTGCATGTTTGTCATACAAAGTCAAAGTCCAATTTTCGAAAGTCTTGACCATGTCATCAACTGAGGGTAATGCTTCAATTTGATGCCATTGAGTCTGAGCCACATCAGTCAGGAAAGCGGCTTCATCAAAGTTTTTGAAGTCTCTATAAGTGATAATTTTCTGTTCTGGCTTGGGTATCTTATGGGAAAGTACACAGTAGATCAAATCATGTCTAGAGATAGCTGGGACTGAGATTTGGCCTGCTTGAACAACCTCATTGTGATCACTAACAATGAGAAGGTCAATGAGTGTGTCTGATTCATTAGTATGATGAGTTGGATCGAGGGGTAAAATAGTCATGTTTAGGCATTGGAAAATTGTAGTCAGTTGAAAGTAGTCAAAGTTACGATTCGTCATGTTCAAGTCGGTGTTCATATCCCCCATAACTAGTATATGGTTATAACAAGGCATAAGAGGAAGCAAGGCATTTTCGAAATCTGTGAAATGACCTATTTTTGGTGGGCGATAACAGATACCAACGAGTAATTTATCATTACTAGATAAGGATAATTCAAGTAGCATAAACTCTGGTCTGGAACAATACTCTTGTTTAGATGTGATTAAAACTTTTGTTTTGATACCATCTTTCACATAAATTGCTACACCTCCACAAGCTTTATTTAATCTATCATTCCGGAAAAGATGTATCCAGGCAATGCAACAAAATTTGATGAATACTAGGCTTCAAAAATGATTCGGAAATTCCGATTATATTGAAGTCCTGAAAACGGAAGATTGCTCTGAGTTCATCAATGTGGCAACTGAGGGATTGTACGTTAAGGTGAGCAGCCTTGAAAAGTTTTTTGAAAGAGTGGAGCTTATTTGCTAGAAACATACCTGCGTCATTATTATTATTATTTAAATAATTATACCTACTTGAGGGCGAGCGAGCTGACGTGTCAGTAAGAGGCATCATGGAAGCAGCAGACCAATCGTGAACCGACCTCAGACGACACATGACGGGGAAATGGGGATGAAACTGATAAAACTTAACCTAAATGAAAAAGTCTCTTGATTCGAGTGCATTCAGTATGCCTTGACAGTTCGGCTCCCTTCACTATTTAAAGCACTAGTTCAGAAATTCACTACACACAATAAGATGTAGATGTGTGGAGTTTCGGTGATGAATAATCCTAATGGTGAATAAGATGAAGATTGAGGAAGAACTGGTAGTGGGAGATCTGGTCCAAGTGGAGAAAGAGCGAGTAGGTATCCAGTAGTGGAAGAATTGGGTCCAAGTGGAGGTAGAGCGAGAAGGAATCCAGTAGTGGAAGATAGAGTCCAAGTGGAGATTGATTGATTGATTGATTGAGTACTTTATTTATGTAGATTACAATATATACTGGCTTATACACTTATATACAATAGCTTACAATACAGCAAAATTATAGATGAATTTACATAATATAGACTAAGAAAATAATATTGAACTGTATATGATATGAAAAAGCAGTTTGTAATATAATAACTCTAGATAATAATCATATTGTTATGCATCTACATAAATTGGCGGAGCTTTGGACATATCAATGTCCATTCTTCGGAAAGAATATTAAAAATATCCTCCCCACTAACTCTCTACCAAAACGTTAATTTCGTTATTTAAACTAAGGATTTATTTTTAATGGAAATATTGTAAAAGTTTTAATCAATATGAATATTAAAGAGAAAAAAAAACAGAAAATTGATAGAGTAAAATAATTATATAGGTAGATAAGATCAAATAATAAAATGAAGTAGGCTGAAAGTAGATCAGGTTATCAACTTTCAGTAATATACAGCATTATGCAGTGGATAATTGAAATAACATGAGTTTATATAATATATATATATATATACAATTCGTTCTATAACATGTTTAAAGGTTTGTATTTGTGGGATGGGTGGGGGATGAATGTCATGTGATCGTTCTAGGGCCGGACAGTTTCAGTCATTTGTTCCAAAAGATGTTTTTTTAAGTTAGGATGAAGCTCGCTCGGCTCTCGATGGACCTGATAGAAACAGGAAGTGCATTCCATGCACGACAGGCACTGACTAAGAAGGATTTTGTGAAAATAGTAGTTCGATGATTGGGTATCCTTAAAGTACTTTCTCCGGTTCTAGTATGTGAAGCATCTATCCTCCTACCTTCAGAGACAAATTTGAAATCATCTTTAAAATAGTTCGGATTACCGTATATCAAGATATCTCTAACAAGCTTGACTATTCGAAAAAGCCTCTGATCGGGAAGCTTTAATGTTGAACTAGCAATGTGGCTGGGGTGATATGATCATGGCGTTGGAGAGAGTAGACGAAACGTAGACAATAATTTTGGCAACGCTGTAGTTTATCATTCAGAGTGACTTGCATATCGTTAAGAACAGAATTACAATACATTAAATGTGGGAAGATGAGAGATTGAACCAATAATAATTAATGTTTCTAGGGAGGATATCGTGCATTTTCTTCAATGCATGCATGGCTGAGAATACCTTTTTACAAGTTTTGTTCACTTGTTCTGACCAGTCAAGAGTATTATTCATAATAATGCCTAAATTTTTAACTGAGCTACAGTAAGGAATGTCATTACCGTCTACACTAATTTTGTGAATCGATTCAAGGTCAATATTGTTTATAAGACGAGAATATCCAATTATAATGGGTTGTGTTTTGATGGGATTAAGCTTAAGGCCATTTTTCTTTGTCCATTCCACTATCGAATTGATATCCTGATTCATTATTCCAACTGTTTCATTAATTTTTGTTATGGGACAGCTTAAATAGATTTGAAGGTCGTCTGCATAAGTATGGAAACTGGAGAATTTGATAATGGAAGAAAGGTCATTAGCATACAAAGTGAAGAGGAGAGGGCCTAAAATTGAACCTTGTGGTACTCCATGCATAACGTTTTTCCAAGTTGACTTTTTGTCACCGACAGATACACATTGTTTCCTACCTAATAGATAGGATTTAAACCAAACTAACGAGTTGTGACTGAAACCAAGAATAGCCAACTTATTCAGAAGGACTGTATGATCAACAGTATCGAATGCTTTAGAAAAATCAAATAGGGTGAGGATGGTGCATTTTCTTTGGTCCATAGCTAACCTTATATCATCAGTGACACGAAGCAGAGCTGTTTCAGTTGAATGGAATTTTCTAAAGCCTGATTGAAAGTTATGAAGCTTACTATTGTTGTCTAGAAATTTTACAACTTGAGCATGAATGAGTCTTTCTAGCACTTTGGACAATGCAGGTAAAATACTGATTGGTCTAAAATCCTCAACTTTATTGGGTGATGGAACTTTATTTAGAGGGCGAACCAGAGCAAACTTCCAGTTTTCAGGGAAAATGCCTTCTTCAAGTGACTTGTTGAAAATGTATGTAATGGTTGGTAAAACAGCAAATAACATCTTCTTGATAAATTTAATAGGAATTTTGTCTACACCCGTAGCATTACTATGAATACGTTGAATTGCTCTGAAAGTGTCTTCTTCTGAGATTGGATGGAAATGAAATTGATCAGTGATTGGTAAATCTAAGTTTGTAACCTGCTCTTCAAGATCATCGATGTGATTAGCAATGACAACTTCGTCGCGTTGGTTAGAGTGTGAAACGAAATGGTCATTTATATTATTCAATGGTAAGTCAATTTGTGGATTCGATTTCTGTTTGCCAAGCCCGAATTCTTTTATTCCCTGCCAAAGTGATTTAGAGTCTTGTCTATTGTTTGTCATAAACGAATTCAAGTACCTAATCTTTGAGTTCCGTAATTCCTGTTTAACCCTATTTCTAAGGCTCCTATACTCTATCAAACTGTCCAAGTCAAATGTCTTTTTAAATTTTCTATGTGCTTTGTCTCTACGTCCCATCATCTTAAGTATGTCTTCAGTCATCCACGGTACTCGTCGTTTTCTATTAATCCTCCTTGTCACATAAGGTGCATGTTTGTCATACAAAGTCAAAGTCCAATTCTCGAAAGTCTTGACCATGTCATCAACTGAGGGTAATGCTTCAATTTGATGCCATGGAGTCTGAGCCACATCAGTCAGGAAGGCGGCTTCATCAAAGTTTTTGAAGTCTCTATAAGTGATAATTTTCTGTTCTGGCTTGGTATCTTATGGGAAAGTACACAGTAGATCAAATCATGTCTAGAAATAGCTGGGACTGAGATTTGGCCTGCTTGAACAACCTCATTGGGATCACTAACAATGAGAAGGTCAATGAGTGTGTCTGATTCATTAGTATGATGAGTTGAATCGAGAGGTAAAATAGTCATGTTTAGGCATTGGAAAATTGTAGTCAGTTGAAAGTAGTCAAAGTTACGATTTGTCATGTTCAAGTCGGTGTTCATATCCCCCATAACTAGTATATACGGTTATAACAAGGCATAAGAGAAAGCAAGGCATTTTCGAAATCTGTGAAATGACCTATTTTTGGTGGGCGATAACAGATACCAACGAGTAATTTATCAGTACTAGATAAGGATAATTCAAGTAGCATAAACTCTGGTCTGGAACAATACTCTTGTTTGATGTGATTAAAACTTTTGTTTTGATACCTCTTTCACATAAATTGCTACACCCCCACAAGCTTTATTTAATCTATCATTCCGGAAAAGATTATATCCAGGCAATGCAACAAAATTTGATGAAATACTAGGCTTCAAAAATGATTCGGAAATTCCGATTATATTGAAGTCCTGAAAACGGAAGATTGCTCTGAGTTCATCAATGTGGCAACTGAGTGATTGTACGTTAAGGTGAGCAGCCTTGAAAAGTTTTTTGAAAGAGTGGAGCTTATTTGCTAGAAACATACCTGCGTCATTATTACTATTATTGAAATAATCATACCTACTTGAGGGCGAGCGAGCTGACGTGTCAGTGAGAGGCATCATGGAAGCAGCAGACCAATCGTGAACCGACCTCAGAACGACACATGACGGGGAAAATGGGGATGAAACTGATAAAACTTAACCTAAATGAAAAAGTCTCTTGATTCGAGTGCATTCAGCATGCCTTGACAGTTCGGCTCCCTTCACTATTTAAAGTACTAGTTCAAAAAAATCACTAAACACAATAAGATGTAGATGTGTGGAGTTCCGGTGATGAATAATCCTAATGGTGAATAAGATGAAGATTGAGGAAGAACTGGTAGTGGGAGATCTGGTCCAAGTGGAGATAGAGCGAGTAGGTATCCAGTAGTGGAAGAATCGGGTCCAAGTGGAGGTAGCGAGAAGGAATCCATAGTGGAAGATCGAGTCCAAGTGGAACAGAGAGATGGAATCCAGTGGTGGAAAATCGAGTCCAAGTGAGATAGAGAGAATGGAATCCAGTAGTGGAAGATCGTGTTCATGGTGGAGATAGAGCGAAATGGGATCCAGTAAAAACTGAAAAAGAGAAGAAAAAGCCAGCAGAAAAACGAAAAATCTTTGAAGAAAGTTATCAATTGAGAAAAGATACATAATACATTGATAATGAATAATATTCTCATAAAATGAAGAGGAATAGTATGATTTAATGTGGAAAGAATCGAATTTATATGGATAAATATATGGATATTATATATAATAGATGGATACTAGTAGAAGGTAATCAGATAGAAAGAGAAAAGGTAGAAAGATAAATAGATATAGGAAGAGAAATAAACATTTGAACATGCTGATAGCTAGTGAAAAAATCACAGGGAAAATAATGATAATAATAGGAAGAAAAGAGGAGAAAGAAGGATGTGCACAAATTGAGAGAACTTATGAAACTGAACTATAGAATAAGAATAGAACATCGTATTGTGATCTTGAATTAATCAAGGAGAGAAGAAGAAGAAGAAGAAAAGAAGAAGAAAAGAAGAAGAAAGAAGAAGAAGAAGAAGAGAAGAAGAAAAGAAGAAGAAAGAAGAAGAAGAATAAAGAGAATAATAATCATCATCGCAACAACAATATTCAAGTAATCATTATAAATATAAGATCAAGAAGAAATAAGAAAGAAAAATAAGAAGTAGAGGAGACGATGGAGAAAGTGCTAGATTATTTTAGATGAGTTTTAATAGGATTGAACGGTGAAGTGAAAAATATATATAGTATTTACTATACTTCTAATAGAAGTATAATTACTATTGGGAGTTGCAATAACATAAAAGTAGTAAATTGAGAACTGTAATATTTTAGTGATGAATGTCTAAGATAACGTTAAATGAAACACAGCCCCTATATAGCATATGACCCACTCCGTCCTACTACCCCCCTCCGTTCTATCATCTAATTCTTCACACATTTGCTTCTATTGCTCGAGCTGTGGCAACAGTAGGAGATATCATTATGTACACCTTATATAGAAGAGATTACTATCTTTACCTATAGATTACATCCATATCTATAACGTATGTTAATCATCCAATTATTTGAAATTGGAGACAGAGAGAGATGGAATCCAGTGGTGGAAAATCGAGTCCAAGTGGAGATAGAGAGAGATGAAATCCGTAAAAACTGAAAAAGAGAAGAAAAGCCAACAGAAAAACGAAAAATCTTTGAAGAAGTTATCAATAGAGGAAAGATACATAATACAACTGATAATGAAATATTCGCATAAAATTGAAGAGGAATAGTATGATTTAATGGGAAAGAATCGAATATTATATGGATAAATATATGGATATCATAATATAATATGGATATTATAATATAATATAGGATATTAGTAGAAGGTAATCAGATAGAAAGAGAAAAGTAGAAAGATAAATAGTATAGAAAGAAAAATAAACATTTGAACATGCTGGATAGCTAGTGGAAAAATCACAGGGAAAGTAATGATAATATAGGGAAGGAAAGAAGAAAAAGGAATGTGCACAAATTGAGAAGAAATTATGAAACTGAACTATAGAATAAGAAATAGAACATTGTATTGTGATCTTGAATTAATCAAGGAGAAGAAAAGAAGAAAAGAAGAAAGAGAAGAAGAAGAAGAATAAGAAGAAGAAGAAGAGAGAAGAAGAAGAAGAAGAAGAAGAAGAAGAAGAAGAGAGAGAAGAAGAAGAAGAAGAAGAAGAAAAGACGAAGAAGAAGAAGAAAGAAAAGAAGAAGAAGAAAGAAGAAGAAGAAGAAGAAGAAGAAGAAAAGAAGAAGAAGAAGAAGAAAAGAAGAAGAAAAGAGAAGAAGAAGAAGAAGAAGAAGAAGAAGAAGAGAAGACGAAGAAAGAGAAGAGAAGAAGAAGAAGAAAAGAGAAGAAGAAAGAAGAATAAGAATAAGAAGAAGAAGACGAAGAAGAAGAAGAAGAAGAGAAGAAGAAGAAGAAGAAGAAGACGAAGAAGAAGAAGGAGAAGGAGAGAAGAAGAAGAAGAGGAGAGGAGAAAATAAGAAGAAAAGAAGAAGAAAAGAAGAAGAAGAAGAAGAATGGAAGAAAGAAAATGGAAGAAGAAGAAGAAGAAGAAGAAGAAACGAAAGAAGAAGAAGAAGAGAAGAAGAAGAAGAAGAAGAAGAAGAGAAGAAGAAGAAGAAGAAGAAGAAGACGAAGAAGAAGAAGAGAAGAAAGAAGAAGAAGAAGAAGAAGAAGAAGAATAGAAAAGAATACTAATCATCACAACAACATTCAAGTAACAATCACAAACAACAATATTCAAGTAATCATAATAAATATAAGATCAAGAAGAGAAACGAGAAAGAAAAAATAAGGAGTAGAGGAGACGATGGGGAAAGTGCTAGATTATTATAGATGAGTTTTAAATAGTATTGAACGGTGAAGTGTGAAAAATATTATATAGTATTAGAAGTATAATTAACTATTGGGAGTTGCAATAACAATAAAAGTAGTAAATTGAGAACTGTAATAGTTTAGTGATGAATGTCTAAGATAACGTTAAATGAAACACAGCCCCTATATAAGCATATGAACAGACTACCACCCCTCCGTTCTATCAATAATTCTCCACACATTAGCTTTTATTGTTCGAGCTGTGGCAATAGTAGAAGATATCATTCTGTATACCTAAATATAGAAGAGATTACTATCTATACCTATAGATTACATCTATATCTATAACGTATGTTAATCATCCATTTTATTTGTGATTTAGCATTTCAAAAATGATTATTAATTATGAATTGAGAATAAGATTTAATTATTTAGTTATGAATAAGAATAATAGAGAATTTAGCATTTCGAAAATAATCATTAATTATGGAAATACTTTTGGTACGAGATGTAATTATTAAAAAGAATAGAGATAATGATTTCTTAGTCCCCTCTGGAGTAAAGTAGTTGATGCATTGAACGTAGTTTTGGGAATTAATATCAAGATAAATCAGTATTAACAAATGTGGATCTCTTCAGTTTGAAATAATTGCCTTATTATAAACATAAATAGCATTGGAAGGATTCATTTATAGAACAGAAAGCCAGCTCATGAAAAATGCCAAGGTATATCTACTGTGAAATCTATTAATACGAATTTCCTATTATTGTAGTGAAGGGCACCTTAGTCATTGAATCCTGAAATTATTTAATTTACCTTTATTTTTTGAAGGTCGGTCATCCTCTCGACTGTGTGAACCCTCTTGGATCCTCCCTCGCCGATAGAGATCTTAATCCTCCCATCAGATGACCAGACATTCCTGTGCCCATGACGGTCGGCCGCAGCATTGAGGATCTTGAGACGCTCCGCAGTCAGATCCTCGCGAATGGTGACGCCGGAACCCTTCAGCTTCCTCTTAGCGTCGAAGATCATCTTCCTGGTCCGGTAGCTGCAGAGTCGAACTATGATGGGTCGGTCCTTGGGTTTAGCTTGCCCTTGTTGAGGTGGTTGACGCCTTCCAACGCGATGCGAGCGGTTTACATCCGCCAGAGTCACGGGCACGTTCAGCTTCTTGTTGAAGACATCGAGCGCCAGCAGGTCCGTGTCTTCTTTGTCGCTCTCCGGGATCCCAAAAATACGTATGGAATGTCGGCGCCCATATTGCTCGAGGTCGTCGACCTTCAGGTGACAAGACATCTCCAGTTCACGAATTCTATCCTGCAGCTGTTTGTTTTCCTCCTTCAATGCCTGAAGTTCCTCGAAAATTGACTTCACAGCCATTGATACAGCACAATGGACAGACTCTTCGATTTGCTGTCGAATAATTCGGAGGGTCTCTTTAGACAGTGATCCAGAAATAGCTGGCCCTGGCTTCGGAGCATTGACCTCATTCTTAGGCGTGCCTCTGTTCGGTCGAACCATCGTGTACCGTTAGGTGGATTTACACTTTTATAGGCTAGGCGAGAAGGTGAACTGAAGAATTAGGAATGTTTTTTCAAGATAAATAAAAAGAGTGTGAGTTAATCAAAAATATAATTACACTATTGAATTTAGCTCGAGAAACTGAATAACTTGATGTATAATATCTAGTGAATTGAACTGTATAACCCTACGAAATATCTGTTAGAAGACGGAGCCGAGCTGACACACGTTTACTCACTCGACATAGCCAAGAGAAGGTCTCTTGAGAGAGAGAGAGAGACTGTGTGTTTGCAAAATGTGTGTTTTCTCAAATTTTCCAGTCAAGAAATATTGTTTAAAATATGTTCAATTATAAGTAAACTTTTGTTCCATTCCTGATAGGAGCTGTGGTGATGAAACACAAAAGAAAAAGACATAGAAGCAGTAATCAAAGACTGGCTGAAGTCTTCAAAAATTCGGTTTACCAGCAAAGACTGGTGTATGTATATCCACTAGGAATGCTAAACATACCCAAACTTATGAACTGGATTTTGTTAAGAGATTTTCTGTTGAGATGGATTTAGAGGTGACGGGACTAAGGTTAAAAATTGATGATCGATTTTAGGTAGCAGTGTTAGGTATCTATAGGTCACCAAATGGAGACTGGCAAAAATTTTGTGAGCTGCTCCATACACTTTTGGAAATTACAACCGCTCGTTTCACAAATGTTATAGTGATAGGAGATTTCAATAGGTACCGATTTTGCCAGGCAGGATAAAATGACAGAGGATATTAGAGATATTATTAATATGAATAATTTAGAAATTAAGGTCCACGAATATACAAGAGTAACTCGAACTTCACAGACAATTATTGATAATATCCTCACAAATATAGAAGGTTGTAATGTCAGGTTAGGTAGCTCAGATCTATCAGATCATAACTATCAAATTTTAGATGTTAAGTTGCAGGACCAGAATCCAAGCAGAAAAAAAACTTTTGTGAAAGAAATTCAGCAATATGAGCTAGGAAATTTAAATTGTTTAAAGCAGGAACTGCTTCAAGAAAATTGGAGTAGTGTTTATAACAGTTGTAACCTAAATTACAAATATAAGCAATTCATTGATACTCTAAGATTTCACATTAGTGTATGCTGTCCAATAAAAAAAGTCAAGGTAAAAAGTAAATTAAACAAAGTAGATGAATGGATAACTGAAGATATTCTTACTCAAAGAAATATTGTTAGGGAAGCTTATGAGGAATTAAAATTAGTGAGGGATGTTCCGAGTGAAGTCAAATACAAATGTCTAAAGAAAAACTATGCAAAAGAAGAGAGGAAAGCTAAGTGTGAGAAAACAGCTGAAATATTAACAACTAGTACCAATTTTAACTCTGCTGTTTGGGAGGTAATTAATAGAAATAGGAGAGCAGCTCAAAAAGATACAGTTACTAATGTCCTAGTTACTAGGATAATCGATGAACATGGAAATTATATGGATGATAGTATAGACATTTGTAACTTTTTCAATAAGTATTATCAACAGGTTGCATATAATCTCCAAAAGTCACTGAACACTAATACTTATAATACAACTACATTAAATGCTGAGCCAATTGGAAAGGTATTTAAATTTCATCCATTATCAAGAGATGAGTTGTCAAGAATACTAAAAAATTTGAATAACAAAAAAACAGTAGGATTGGATGGGGTCTCAAGCAAAATTTTAAAAGAATGTGAAAATGAATAACTGGACCCTTTATTGCATCTCCTTGATACTTCACTAGAGCAGGGTATTTTCCCTGATGATCTGAAACAAGGGAGAATTTTGCCAATTTCCAAGAGCGGTGATTCTGGAAGAGTTGAAAATTATAGACCCATTAGTATTCTAAATGTAATAAGTGAAATTTTTGAAAGAGTAGTTTTAAATAGGCTATTGATGCACCTGGAAGAAATTAATTTCATATGTGATGAACAGCATGGGTTCCAGAAAGGGAAATCTACTAAGACTGCAATAGTATCCCTTGTTGAAAGACTAATAGATATAATAGATTCAGGTGAGAAGGCAGCCGCAATAGTTCTTGATTTATCCAAAGCTTTTGATTGTGTGAACCATAGAATATTATTGGAAATACTAAAAACTGTAGATGTGAATGGTATAGAACTAAAATGGTTTGAATCATATCTCATAGGTAGAAACCAGTGTGTTGAGCTTACCAAGGTTGATGGGAATGAAATAGTAAAAATTAAATCTCAAAAACTGGAGGTCCAGGCTGGAGTACCTCAAGGCTCAATTCTGGGTCCCTTACTGTTTCTGTTGTATGTGAACCAATTACCAAAAGAGTTAAAAGATCACAGAGCTCTGTTGTTTGCTGATGACACATCGCTTATCTTTAACAATTATTCATTAGATAGTCTAGAAATAAATGCTTTTACTGGAGTACAGTCAATTGTCCAATTCTTGAAGCAAAGGCAATTAACAATAAATAGTAAGAAATGTCAATTCCTACAATTCAAAAGTAAATATAATTCAGTAGAGGATAGAGGAATAAATGTGTTTGTAGAGGAAAACGAATTGGACCAAGAAGAGAAAGTAGCATTCTTGGGAATTTTAATGGACAGGGAATTAACATGGCATCCTTACATTGAGAGGATATGTAATAAGATATCATCTGGGGTATTTGTCCTGCGGCAGCTTGCTAGGCTGAATGATAAAAAACTACTGTTAACTGCTTACCATGGACTTATACTATCTCATATTAGGTATGCTATTTTAGTATGGGGTAATTCATCTCAACAAAATATGGACAGGGTGTTTAAGATTCAAAAGAAGGCACTCAGATGTATAGAGAAAGTGAATAGGTTAGACTCTTGTAGGCCTTTATTTAAAAAGCTTGGTCTATTAACTGTGCCATCTTTGTATGTATGTCTATGAACTGTGAAAACGAGTGGTGTGATCCAGAATTCAGATGTTCATGAGTATAATACGCGAAACAGAGCAGATTATCATATAATGGGTCACAATGGTAGGTTATTTGAACAAAAACCAGATTATATTGGTAGGAAATTTTATAACAAGCTACCTCAAATCTTGAAAAGTAATGATGATTTGAAGATTTTCAAAAAAACAAATTAAAAAATATTTAGTTGATAGAGCTTTTTATAGTGTACAAGAATTCCTTTCAAACCTAAACTAGGTTGAACTACTTAGTGTTAGAATTATTATGTAATAACATGACTTGTCTTATACTCCATGACTGGAGTCTTTGGGACGTAATCTTGAAAAAAAAAAGAAAAAAAAAAGAGAAATCTAAGTAAGTCTCAATTTTGATTATTTCAAAACAGAATATAATGTCAAACAATTTTTCCTATGGGTGATGCTCACATGAGCTCTAGGATTGTGCTAATCATTTATAGTTAGTAATTATACAGAGTGAGTCATATGTATGGGAACCTTTTAATAAATTAGAGACTTTTGTAGATATGATACTGTAACTTTCAGGATAATATGTTACTGGTCAAATACTCTAACTTTTGACGTACAACTGAATAATGGGTTGACTAGGTTCAGAATGTATAATATGATGACTTAAGAGTTGTAACTCGAATATTTTTAATGTAAACGCCCATTGTGTGGTACATTATTCCAAAGGGCTTTTCAAAACAAGAAAGATAAAATCAATTAAAATGTACCATGAAAATTGAATCCAAAATGGTGGCTGATTGAAGTTATAGTTTGTAAAGAAATGAGGGGTTGTAATTCGAATACTTTTAATGTGAACACCCATTGTGTGATACATAAAGGTCTTTTTAAAACTAGAAAGATGACATCAATAAAAATCTTCTATGATACTTTTATCCAAAATGGCGGCTGATTGAATTTCATCAATTATTTCTTTAAAAACTAAAACTTCAATCAGCCGCCATTTTGGATGAAAGTATCATAGATGATTTTTATTGATGTCATCATTCTCGTTCTGAGAAGGCTTTCAAGATGATGTATCACACAATGGGTATTTACATTCAAAATTTTTGAGTTATGTCACGATAGTGACAGAACCGTGTCTCAAAAATAATTTAATTATAATTTTTTTTCAATAAAATACAGTACCTTCAATTATTTAAAATGTTATAAAATATAGTATAATTTAAACAAATTCTTTTTCATCTTAAACTGCAGAGCAAGAGAGGAAAACGTTCTATTCAATGAAAATGTCTTAGCAAAGCTTCCACGCCATTGGCTAAGAACTTAATACAAACTCAGCAGTTGCGCTGACAAAATTTTTATTCCTAAAAAAGACCACTCGCTTCTCGTTCAACTGCGGTATCGACCACGAGTCCAGGTTTACCCAGGAGAGTCAGTTCCATATTTTCTGTAAGTTTCTTTTTCTTTAATTTTCTTTCAAAATTCATTGTCATCCTTTTAAACAGTAATATCTCAAATAATAATAATAATAATAATAATAATAATAATAATAATAATAATAACGATAATAGAACGTTTTCCTCACATATTTTTTAATAAATTTAAATTCTTAAATAAAATCAATTTTATTTTAGATAATTAAATATAAGCCAACGGTTTCATAAGAAAGGGCGTAATTGTTTAAAATAAGATTTGTTTGTTTAATCATCCGTATTACCGATTTTCAACCTTTTGTATATTTTTAAATATTGTTCAAAATTGATAAGAACTTTGTGTCAATAAAAACTAAATTACTTTTCCAATTCTTACTTCTTCTATTTTCATCCTATTTCAAAAATTCAAACACCTTGTGTGAGTCAAAATTTTTATTATCAAAATTTCCAAGTTTTTGTGTTTTCTCTTTATATAAAAAAAGACACTGGTGGAGGCGTTCCTGTTCCTGTGAGGTAATTGAATGAATTGATCGAAACCCATATGATTTGGAGAAATCTGGGGATTAATTCATTCAATTATCCACAAATTTAAAGATCCTATAATTTTTGGTAGTGTGTTTTACCAAACATCGAGTAGAGGCACTAACCACTAAGAAGAATACAATCGATCAGTAGGCCTACTAACGAATTGATTATTTGAATAAATCACATTAATGTGAAGAACATAAATAGATGATGAAATAACACATAACAAAACACTTATAATCTTTTCGTTAGACTGGTCATTTCTCTTTATTCTTTTATTGTTACATATGGTGAAGGCGTCGATCGCCCATCATCCCATATATTTGTTACATTTGGTGGAGGCGCCGGGTAAATTGACACTTCTTTAAGCTGTTACAATTCTGGAAAAATTTGATCAGATGAGCTTGTTGCTGTTGATTTATCAAATTCTCATTTTCAACAATTATTATTTTTCTTACTTCTATTTAAAAGCATGATTTATCACTGAAAATGCAAATATAATGATGATTTGAATTGGATCAAGAACAATTTGTTTTGACTTTCAGAAGTGTGATTCGCCAGCGGGAGGTGGTGTGGTGGTAGGTGGAGGAGGTGGGGGTGTGATTGAGTACCATCACCAGATGGGAGGTGGGGGCGGCGAACCAGCCTGCAACGGAGGCATTTCCTTAAATGCTGACAACGCACTCTATGTCTCATGCAGCGATCTACACCTGTCTCCCAAGTGCGCCAAAATCAGCTAACTGTTGGAGGACCAAACCAATGGCTTTCATGTGTGAATCAGCTGACTTTGGAATCTGCAGATTTTACGTGTGAGTGGCCTTTGAATCTGCTAACTCAACGAATGACCTTGGAATCAGTTCACTAATACGAATCACCTTGGAATCATTCGACTCATACGAATGACCTTGGAGTCAGCTGACTTTATGTGAATGAGCTTGGAATCTGCAGTTTTTTGTGGGAAAGGCCTTGAAATCTGTTGTTTTCATTTGTGAATGAAATCTGGAAAGCCCTTCGAATCTGCTGATTTTTATATGAAAGGTATTGGAATCAGCTGATTCTATAATATGAATGACCTTGGAATCAGCTTACTCTGTGTGAACGGCCTTGGAATCTGTTGACTTTATAAATGAACGGCCTTGGAATCTGCTGATTCTATGTGTGAATGAACTTGGAATTAGCTAATTTTATGTAGCAACAACTTTGTTTGCCAATGAAAGGAGTTGGGTTTTGGTCAACTGATTTTTGTGTACAATCAAGATGTATAAATGCAAGGTGTATAGAATGGAAGGTAGAACATTCATCAGTTGTTTGTAGTTTTATGTTGTTCTACCTTCTATAGTTCGAAGCTGTTTGTATTTCTTACAAATAACACCAATGCTTGCCGCTCATGCTGATGATTAGTGTTGTGAACTTCACTGGACCTATTAAAGGTTATGCGACCACGACCAACGACCATAAATACATTTGGTTCTTATGGGAGGGTTCACTCATTATCAGAATGAAAATATGTGAACACTCTCAGAAGAATAAATAGTATTCTTCCAAGGTTGTCGGTTATTCGTATAACGTACCTTCTGGTATAGAATGACAAATCTCTGAGTCAGCGTTTCATGTGTGAATGGTCTACAAATCAGCTGCTTTTTGTGTAGCAACGGTAGAGTGCAATCAACTAATAACGTTCACCAATAAAGAAGTTAGTTTTTGATCAGCGATTTTTCTTATTAAATGAGAATTAGATTAATAGAGTGGTGCTCACTTATACTGAATATTTAATGAGACCTTTTTCAAAGTGAACCTACAGCTTTAGATGGGTTCCTAACCAACGGGAAGTGAATTTTATACTCATATATGGCGATACTTAGCGAATGTCTCTGAACTTATCTGAGAGATAAGATAACAGCGGCTTCCACCGCTTCCTTCATACATAGAAATCAGCTGTTCTAATAATATAAAAATCAGCTGTTTGAATTATATAGAAAGAAATCAGCTGTTGAAATCGTACAAAAACTAGTTACAATAAAGTGAGTGTCCTTTCTTTCTGTCTACACTAGTATGAGTGTTTGTGTGTGTGTGTGCGTCTAAATAATTTATTTTATAGGTGGTATGAATAGTTTCTTGTCCCAAATGAAAGATGTCCTTAGAAATTCCAATTCCCAGAAATAACCGAGCTGTTTGCTATTATAATCAGTGTGCTGATGTTGTGATTTGTCTGTATTATATATTATAATATATAAATTATATTGTAATAAATTGTAGTTGGGAAACGTTTACTGAAGGATTTCATCAAGAAGACTTCCTATATTGTTATTGAGAATAAAATGTTTATAAAGAACATTGTTGGTAAACAATATAAATTTTCTGAATCTTGAGAAATGTTGGTGTGGACTTGAGCTAACTTCAAAAATCGAAAATTGTTTCACAAACAGGCTTATAATTGAAGATAGTGCGCTAAGCTCTCATAACATTCTATTTGTTTGTGATAGAAAATTTTGAAACAATTTGTAGTAAATTTGCACATATTTAGTATTGAAGTTGACGCAAACAGCATAGGTTAGTGCTGCTTAGGTAGGCCTATATTCACAAACACAGTGCTATGAACGGCATACTTGAATTTGAAAATCGTGTTGATTATATTTTAGATCATCGCACACTGACTAATCTGTAATAAAGATGGAATTAAATAGAGAATGCATTTATTTGCAGCATTCATTTAGGATTTTCGTTAAATAATAATCTGTAATAATTTTATTGATGTTTGTATAGAAATAAACTTACCGGATTGTTCCACTCAACTAACAAACAAAATATTTATGAATATATATTTGATGTCTTTATATTTTTCATAATGACACAGCAAATGCCTTTCACAACTTGTAATATAACTATAGATAAGAATGAATATATCAAATTATTATTGTCATAAGAAAGATATCAATCAGAAGTTGTTTTTATTTATTTTTCTATTTTTATAATATTATGTATCATTCGAGTAGAAGAGTGTCCAAAGACTTTATGTATCCTCTAATATCACATGAAGAAGTAATTCACGAAAAAATTAGAAATGGTTTGAATGTAGATATATTATCACTGCACCCAATGCACCCTTTTTATTTTTGGACCTAGACTTTGATAAATTATTGCATTATTTATTTATTTCGATAATTCTTTTTTATTGTTGGAAACCTCTCACTATACAACTACTTTTCAAACATTGTTTTTCTGGTAGAAAAATGCTTATTCCAATTTTTGCTGTTCTTTTCAAATTTTTAATTGTGATTTGTTTTTCACTTATATTGATTCAAAAATGTTCTAGTCATGTGAGTTTGAAATCCCGAGTCATTACTCTGTAGTCTTTATGAGTAGACTGAAAATGGACTGAGAGAATTAATATTTTGTTGAAATGTCTAATTTACACGATAGGTCAACATAATATTATACAACTTTGATTTTTCAACCTATAGACCTGTTTTATTGAGAAAGGACTGATTTTTGCTATTACTTAATATCCTGAAAGTATCATATTTAAATTTGATTGTCATCATTGATGGCCTGACATTTTAAAATACTTTGTGCCGGTTGCACAAAAGCCGGTTAAATATTAATCTATTTAGTAATCTGTTTACTACATTTTACGTTTCATTTTGAAAGATGCTTGAAGTGCCCTCCTCTTGTTTGACAGTGTCTAAAAAAAATTCAAATAATTGTTATTGGTATTTCTATTATTCTATTCACAGCTGATCATAAATAGCCAATTTTTCCATTGTATTTCGTTATTCATTCAAAAAAGAGTTGTTTCAAGTTTCATTACTTTACCAATCATTTCTTTAAAAACTCAGTGTCGGTTGCACAAAAGCCGGTTAAATACTAACCGTGATTGATTCCACGAGAACCAATGAGAGAAGCCGTCTCTTCAAAAACGCCTTCTCTGATTGGTTCTCGTGAAATTAATCACGGGTAAAATTTAACAGGCTTTAGTTCACCGGGTCTTTGAATTGGTTTTCATTTTTTATGAAACTTGTACGGACTGAATCCTGTTGTCAGTTTTGTTCTAATAAAGTAAACATAACAAGTACCTAAATAAAACACAATTGATATTATTTATTTGGTATTGTATGTTATAATTTGTAATGATATTGAGGGATAAATCGGTTGTATTAGTTGTAGGTTTGTATGTTGATTATTATTTTGTGAGCGACATGCGATAGTATTTATTGTTTTCAAAAGTGAGTTGAAATTTATGAGAGAATTGGATAATCTGTGGGTTTTCTGTTGTTGTCTTTGTTATATTTACTCAGTAATCTGATCATTTTTATTTTGTTTCAGTTACCGGTAAATTTGTAAAATTACCGGTAAAAATGTAAATCACACTTTTCTACTGTGTCGTATTCTATTTTATTTTCAGTTTTGAACTTATTGAAAAATTCCAGGCTTCAACTACATTTGATAATAAATCATGATCACAGTATAGCATATTTTAAAAAAATGTTTAGTTAGAAAAGGGACTTTTATTATGGGTTCTACGAGCTAGATTGGCGTACGGGATAGAAATTTTACGAATATAATACTCATCTACTTATTTTTCTTTCATTCAACACAAAAATTACAATATTGGAGTGGAAAATATGCGCAAGCCAAAATATTCTGTTGTTTCCGAATTTATTCCAATAAACTGTAAAAGTATTAATTATGTTATCTGTTTTTGATTTATACTGTAGTAATAATCTGGACTGATGATAAAATTTAATATTTTTAGGGTAAATTAAATATGAATTGTGTTTCATATGAATCTAAGAAATATTCATCAATAGTTTATTCAATTGAATAATAATGATTGATGAGAATTTTTGGGGAAAACAAATGAAAGTAATATTATTACTGTAATGTCCAGAAAATCGTGAATGATGAGATTAATTTTGAGAAAATAATTGTTTTAAAAATTGATATAAAGTGAAAGTGATTAGACATTGACGAGACTCCGCAATTACTCTACGATTTGTGAGCAGTCTTTAGCATTCACCTACTGAAAATTATTCATATTAAGTTTTCAAGCTTGAAAATTGTACGAACTATCCACCACAAATTGAACATTTCTTATGGAGATTATAAATTATAAATATGTAAATATTTTTATTTCTCCAGTATAAATTTATAAATATGTTAATATTTTTATTTTTCCAGTTAAAGAGCTTTTCACAATTATTTATACTCGATGTGAGATAGTATCTTGAAAAAGTCAAAACTTTAATTTTTCACATTTATTGAGTACACTTGCTCACTCCAATAGTGATTGTATATTTCAAGACTGACACAACATGATGAAGCAGTAAACTCACATGTGCAATATATTATTAATTAATATCGTAAGAATTGTTGTATTTAATTTAATTATTAGTAAATTATCATTGTTTTTGTCTGTTTTGTATTTATTATCTAGTCAGCTTTTTCAAGCTGTGTTGAACCTCACCACAACATAGAGCTATGATTTCGAAGGAATAATGTCGAAAAATGGTATTAATATAATCACGGAATTAATTGAATAAATTTGTTGAATATTGTTATTTCAGAAATCATGATCCAAATTCTCCAAAGAATAGTAGTTGGTGTTGAAAACCACTTTTTTCTTTGAGGAATACTTTTGACTTTTGTACTTGTGCTCTCGAAAAGTGTTGTAATAAATCTCTCAACAGGTCCAGTTTCTATCATATTGTATGCATGCGAAACACAATTTGAGACTTTTGCTATGGTCTTTAGTTGAATTTGTATTTTCAATTTCTCACAGGGCCGCGTATTGGGCCTAATATTGTTGTTGATTTTCTTTATATAATTTCAGTTCAAATGTAAATTGAGAGTGTTATTTTATTTATTTTTATTAAAGAAAATATTGTACGTGTATTTCACTTATATTGAATACTCATTTGTTTCCCCATATTCTATTCCTTAGAACTTGTTATTGAATCCTTAAAAGAGGAATTCGTGAAATAGTTCTGAATTTTGATAGGAGTAATAGTAGTAGATCCCCTGTAGCTGCAATGTTTCTTTAAGTTTTCAATACTGTAACTACAACTTTGTAGACTTTCACATCAATATTTTCACAATAAGAAAATTTAAAAGTCGACAAAACGTTTTATTGAAAATTGGAATTTGAGTAGTGCTCAAATTAAGAAGTTTAGAGACTTGACCAGATCTTGTAAATTAACTTGAAGAAATTCAATCAATTGAAAAGTTGTGTTCCCTACATCATAAAGAGGCATTTGAATAATAAATTTAAGTGTCAAGAGTCCGATAATATTAGTTAATTGTAGAAGAAGTTTCAAGGAATTCCTAGCAAACTCCTAGTAATATTTCTTCATCAAGGTTTAAAATTTTCGTACGACAAAAAAGTTTCAAAATTTATTGTTCGTTAGCACACAATTCAGCAGTACAAGACGATGTTATGAACAGTTCAAATTGCAGGTGTCTTCAAGGCCACTGAGAACGTCATAAAGATCAAAACAACTTCGTTCTGAGATGAAAAACATGTCTATTTTGTTGGCTGAGTAAAGCCAATTGGTATATTACACGTGTATTGTGAACTATCTAAAACTCTAGATGATTAAATATGATCTTTAAAAACGTAATTTTAGGAAAATTATTATCAACATAGAAATGCCAATTTCTCTCCAGAAAAATTGAACTGAGATTAGCTTTTCCAGTTGCACGTGTTTAATTCCTTATCCTTATGGTTGTGCAACAGGTATTAATTTGTAAACTTTCTACCGGTGTCATTTTTCAAAAATTTTGATTTAGACACTTAAAATTATCAGAATAGAATAAATTCATGTGGATTTTATATCATTTCTTTTATGAGCAACGCTTACTAAAGTTGAAACATTTGTAACCGGTAAAAAGTAAATTCATAAAATGTTGAGGGTAGTTACGTTCTTCATGGTTGTGTTGGTTATCTATATATTATAATAAAGGAAAGAATTGCTTTCTACATGTACGGGATAGGAAATCCACGAATGACGTATCATCACGTGTGAACTACTCAACTGATTAACCTGATATTTCGCATAAATGTTCTTAATTTACCAATGATGGTTATAGGCCTATTTCAAATTATTCAAGATTTTAGTAGGTCAAGTTATCAACAACTTATGTGGAAGAAATTTTAGGGGACTACCAAGCTGGATTTAGACCAAACCGATCATGCACAGACCATATATTCACTATCCGTACAATTTTGGAAAAATGCTATGAGTATAATATTGATTTGCACCAATTATACATAGATTATAAGCAAGCATTTGATAGTGTGAAAAGGAATAGTCTGTTAGCAAGTATGATTGAATTCGGTATACCTGGCAAACTTACAAGATTAGTGAGAATGACTATGAAAGGTACAAAGTACAGAGTGAAGATCCAGGGAAGCCTGTCCAACAGTTTTTTGGCAAGTAATGGACTTAGACAAGGAGATGTATTATCGGCCATGCTATTCAATATTAGTTTGGAAAAGGTTATACGGAGTTTGACAGTTAACCCAAATGGAACCATCATGGATAGGACTCTACAATACATGGCATACGCAGATGATGTGGTCCTACTAGCAAGAAATAAAAGAGCCCTACTGGAAGGATTTGACCAACTTAAGACTGGATCTGAGCAAACAGGTCTCAAAATTAATAATAATAAGACAAAATATATGCACAATAGTAGAAAAAATACCCAAGGGAATGAAAGACGTTTTGTGTTTGGAGACAGTAGTTTTGAGAAGGTTGAGGAATTCGAATATCTGGGAGCTGTAATAACACAAAAAAACGAAGTCCCAATAGATATCAAAGCTAAAGTATCAGCTGGGAATAGATGTTATTATGCTTTAAAAACTTTTATCAATTCCCGACTTATCTCAAGAAGGCTAAAAGTGCAAGTTTACAACACTGTCATAAGACCAGCCGTACTATATGGTGCAGAAACCTGGGTACTTACTCAGAGGGACGAGACCATACTCAATGTCTGGTAAAGAAAGATCCTCCGAAAAATCTACGGACCCACCTATAGTGATGGAGAGTGGAGGATCCGCACTAACCAAGAGCTGCGAGAGCTCTACAACAACCCAGACATTGTAGTTGAAATAAAAATGAGACGTCTAGGTTGGTTAGGACATGTGGAGCGCATGGATGACTCAAGGAGCGCAAAGAAAGTCCACAGAATGAATCCAGGAGGAAGAAGACTGAGGGGAAGACCAAGAATGCGTTGGATTGACGACGTGGAGAATGACTTGAGGCAGATGGGTATCAGAGGATGGAGAAGGAAAGCTCAAAATCGGGACGAATGGAGAGGCATACTGCGGGAGGCCAAGACCCTCAATGGGTTGTAGAGCCGAGGAGTAAGTAAGTAAGTTATCAAACAATACACCTGAATAGGAACAATATGAAAACTTGTTGTACGGTACCCTTTACAAGAGTACATTTTCAAGATGTTCGATGTTTTTGTATTTCACCGGATCTCGAAAACGGCTCTAACGATTCTCACGAAATTCAGAACATCGTAGGTTTATAATATAAAAATTCGATTGTCCTTATCCCTGGGAAAACTCGCTGGAGGACATTAAAATGATAATTACTAGTAGTTCTGTGAACAGTAGACCTCACGCAGTATTCTCATCCACAAGTACCTGATTGAAACTATAGACCTCATGGAAATACAGCAATAGACTGGCTTCTCCACAAATCTGTGTAATCACTTGTCAGCTGATTTATGACGAATAATTCTATAGTCTGATTTTTACTCCAATATTGACGACGTATGAAGAAGGCTCCTTTTCCCTCTTATATTATCCTTGAAACGCAAAATTTCCAAAAACCTTGTATATACGTCGACGCGCAATTAAAAAATAAACATACCTGTCAAATTTCATGAAAATCTATTACCGCGTTTCGCCGTAAATGCGCAACATCTAAACATTAAAAGAAATGCCAAACCGGTCGACTTGAATCTTAGACCTCACTTCGCTCGGTCAACTATTCATCCTTGGAAAAACAGCTGATAATAATTATTTCGTCGTCTGTTGATGATGGAAGTGAGTGAGCGAGTTCATGTGTGTGGGGCTGTGTCAAAATTATGACTCAGCTATTGAACTTTTGTAATCATTCAATCAGGTACTTGATGCCGGTTGCAAAAAATCCGGGTTATTTTCAATCCTGATTAATTCCAGTAGACCCATCATTTTGAGATGGTCTTCTCTTACTTTGTTCACGTGAAATTAATTAAGATCACAATTTAACCGGCTTTTGTGCAACCGGCCCTTTGCGAGGAAAATTTTTGCATTCCTCTGGGAATTAATCTCGATTCACTATGATTAGATAGAACATTTCTGTATGAACTATGAATATTATTATAGTTTCTTCTTTCGTAATAAATGGAACTTATATATGTAATAAATGAATACATGCTTTTGTACTCCAGAGCGAAGCTCGGTACCCGATATTAATAAAAGTCTGATTTTTACGGTAATATTGGCGTTCAAAGGAGACTCCTTTTCCTTTTGTATTATCCTTGAAATGCGAAATTTCAAAAAAAACCTTATGTATACGTCGACGCGAAATTCAAAAAGGGACATATGCCTGTCAAATTTCATGAAAATCTATTGCTGCGTTTTGCTGTAAATGCGGAACATAAACATAAATATAAAAATTAAGAGAAATGCAAAACTGTCGACTTGAATCTTGGACCTCACTTCGCTCGGTCATTAAACAAATTGGTACGGTGCAATTGGACATGAAACTCAACTTCTAAACTGAAAGTTACCCTACAACGCCAAACTTTTTTATCACTCCATTATTATTTTGTAAAAAATCACATAATTTGGAACGTCGGGTGGGAGGAGGTTTAGCGCTTTATGAGTTCTATGCAAAAATAATTAGCATAAAATTCAAAACAAAAATGGATCCATGCAGCTGCTGAATGGAGCGATTACAGAGCTACAGAGGGTAGCCTATTATAGACGTAGACATTTTTCAGATTTTCCCAATTACTGGGAAAATTATATGACATCATTGAGAAAAAACCAAATTCAAAATGATTTGGCGTTTCGCGATGCCACTTTTGTTTGCATTGAACCATATGTTTATATAGGATTTTAAAGAGTTAGCGACACGTCACCGCCACATCCGTGTGAATTGGGTCTTATGTTCCAAATTTCGTCAAAATCGTAGACATACTCGAGATACATCCGACATTACCGTAAATGAGAACATATAATACATTTCAGATACAGTTGCTGGTGAGATGTTGTGATATATATATCCATAAAGGTGCGTACAGATATACGCGCCGCGAACATGAGCAATTCACTTTCAATCAGCTGATTATATCTGTATTTTTACACAAACAGTAAGATACAGATATAAAAAGCTTGGCATCAGCTGATTAAAAGTGAATTGCTCATGTTCGCGGCGCGTAAATCTGTACGCAGCTTAATGATAACACTGGGATGTTGTCATAATATATTTCCTGATTAATTGACCGAGCGAAGTGAGGTCTAAGATTCAAGTCGACGGTTTTGCATTTCTCTATGTTTATTTTATGTTCCGCATTTACAGTGAAACGCAGCAATAGATTTTCATGAAATTTGACAGGTATGTTCCTTTTTGAATTTCGCATCGACTTATACATAAGGTTTTTTGAAATTTAGCATTTTTCGGATAATACAAGAGGAAAAGGAGTCTCCTTCGAACGCCAATATTACCGTAAAAATCAGACTTAAGAATTATACATCTTAAATCAGCTGTCGAGTGGAGTATTAATATTGCAAGCGATACGATGATGCATGCAATTGTTAACTCCAAGTAGCTTATTATTTTCTCTCGATTTTTCTCTGCTTTCAACACGGTAAGCTTTTCATGATAGTAGCATAGTTGTTCACAACAAATTATTGTCGATACGACAACCCAAACAGCCATTAATTATGTTTACACACCAATATTTTTTATGCCGTCAAGCACTGCCGTTGATGATTTGGAAATTATCCAAAATAAGTTATTGAGGTATATTTCAAAAAGTATAATACATTTTGTCCAATAACTTTTTCCACTGAAACTTCGAGGTCAACATTTAAAGTCCAAAAATTAAAAACCAGAAGATCCATTAGAGCATTAATTTTATTATATGAAATTCTAAATATAGTCTAATAACATATTCATGCTAGATTTCATCAATTTGTAAAATTTCCATGTTCCATGCAGTAGACCGAGACTTGAAATGCTATTTCAAATACCGTTTGTTAGAACCGCTCACCATTTCAATCCTATTATATTAAACGAGCAATTTCTGTATATCTGGTTATATCCTATACTATTAAACGAGCAACTTCTGTTTATATGTTTAGATGTTTGTATGTTTGTATTTCACCAGATCTCGAAAACGGCTCTTACGATTCTCACGAAATTCAGAACATAGTAGGTTTATAATATAAAGATTCGATTGCACTAGGTCTCATCCCTGGGAAAACTCGCTGAAGGACATTAAAAGGATAATTATTATTCATCTCTAGGAAAACAGCTGATAATAATTATTTCATCGTCTGTTGGTGATAGAAGTGAGTGAGCGAGTTCATGTGTGTGGGACTGTGTTAAAAATTATGACTCAGCTGTTGAACTTTTGTAATCATTCAATTAGGAACTTAGTGCCGGTTGCAAAAAAGCCGGGTTATTTTGAATCCTGATTAATTCCAGTAGATCCATCTTTCTAAATGGTCTTCTCTGATTTGGTTCAAGTGAAGTTAATCAAGATTAAAATTTAACCGGCTTTTGTGCAACTGGGCCTTTTTGAGGGAAATTTTTGCATTCCTCTAGGAATTAGTTTCAATTTACTGTGATTAAATAGAGCATTTCTGTATGAATGTTATTACAATTTCTTCTTTCGCAATAATTTTTTTATGCTTTTGTACTCCAGAGCGAAGCTCGGTCCCCGATATTGATTATTTATGTTCAACGGATCTCGAAAACTGCACTAATGATTTTTATGTATAAAATATAGTAGGTTTATGATATCAAAATTTGGTCTTGAAAACAGAAAACGGAAACGGTCTCGAAAACGGAACTCGAAAACTGCTCTAATGATTTTTTATGTATAAAAAATATAGTAGGTTTATGATATCAAAATTTGATTGCCCTGAGAAAACTCGCTGAAGGACATGAAAAGGATGATTCATCCTTATAGAAACAGATGATGATTTCGTCGTCTGTCGATAACAGAAGATACGTGTGCCTGTATGGGAGATCAGCTGTGTACAGTAATCAATTAGCTTATCGTATCTCGCGAGAAATCTAGAAATTTTAATTGACTATCAAAATACAGTAATCAGATTTGTTGACATGAGATGGTATATATAATAATAATATACAAAGTTAATCATCATTTTACATTTCTAAGTGATTAGTGAGTGTTATTTTGTTATTCAATTTGGTATGTAAACAATCTAAATTAGAACTTTCATGTTTTCAAATATTTGGACTGAAAATTTCACATGAATTCAAGTGCATGGAGCAAACCTACTTTTTGGAATATTTATAGTGTATAAATCAAAATTCGGGGAAGAAACAGTTTTAAGCTGTGCCTGTTAGTCCTTCGCCAATCATTTTGAAGAATTGAGTTCTGTTTATCGATAAATAAATAACGAGCAAAGCTCGGTGCCTCGATATTTCCTACCTAAAAATAGAACAATAGACTAAACCCATTCCTTGACCCCCCTCCATTCTATGACCGCTACAATACATTCAAAAAATTATGCTGCTCAATTGATGATCAAATTATTATTTTTGAACTCTACTAACTCTTTATCTTTGCAATCGTTTCTTTTTTCTTTGTTTATACATATTTTTCATACCCCTTCACTAACTTTCCTGAACCTAACTCAAACATCGTTCTCTTCTCATCTTATTAGTTATAATGAATCGTTGTAAATATTTAATGAAGTGCGATATTATTTTCTTCTGTTTTCCTTTTTAATTGTCAAGTTATATGTAACTTTACACCGACACCGACACGTCAGGACATGACATAATTCACTCTGATGGACAGTATAAGAGGAGGCTGTGCTTTATAACTGCGCGAGGTCTACTGTTCACATAACTACTAGTATAAAAATATTGCAAGAACAATTTCAAATATTATTGTTGAATACAGTAAGACAACGAGAAAAAACTTTTCTTTTTGCAAACGAAGTTCGATAGAACGTTAACATAATGCTAGCAATTCGCGCTTGGTAAATAGGTCATTCTTGACTCTGCATAAGTTATCTCAATTAGTCTGCAGAGTTTGACGTAGAAGATTGATAGAGTATAAATGTTGGAACGAATGGCGATAAAAGTTATTGACAGTGTTGGGCCAGGTTGGCACAATGGAGACGTCTATCCCACTCCTTCTTGGTTGGCTCCTTATACTAGGAAATCGGTGAGATTATACATTAAACAATATTCATTTTCTTAGAATACCAAAATTTTTAGTTAAATTCATTAGTTAGATTTTTATTTGTTACTATGAACCTGAATAATATCACCTAATCCAGTATTCAGTATACACCTAAATACGGATATTACTTTTGAAACTTGGCCACGTCGTCAGATAGAAAAGTCATTCTATTTTATTCTGTTAGGTACGGTAGTTTGGTGCTTGCAAAATGTTTGAAGATATCCGGATACCTAGAATTGTCTATGACTTTATGGCGTGCTCAATTTCATTTGAAAAATTCCACAATCTTTGAATAAATTGAAAACCTTCTTTTGGCTTCTGCATAATATCTCAATATCGGTTCACCGAGCTTGGCTCCTTATTTTTATTTATTGATAAACAGAACACAATATTCTCTAAAATGACCGTGTTTATATTTCACAGCTGGCTTTACGTCATCTTATGAATTTCGGGGATGCGATATTTTGATTTTCCACAGAATCACTCGCTCATTCACTTATTTACTATCCACAGCTGTTCCAGTCAAGTATGAATTATCCTTTTAATGTCGTTCAGCGAGTTTTCCCAAGGATGAGATCTAGTGCAATCGAATTTTTATATCATAAACCTACTACGTTCCAAATTTCGTAAAATCGTTAGAGCCGTTTTCGAGTTCCGTTGAACATGAATATATACTCAAATAATCATATAAACACATAACCAGATAACCACATAATCATTTATATATATATATATATATATATATATATATTATATATATATATATACATAAATTGCTCGCTTAATATAATAAGATAAATTATATATTGCACTTTACAGAATAATAACAGTAGTATTATAGTTTGACTTGATTGGTTATGAATTACTACATGTATCAATGATATATAAACGCTATAACATTTATTGTATGATTAGAAATGAAAAGAAATAAGTATCCTTTTTCAAATATCAGTCACTTGTGTTTAAAAACAATAGACATTTTTAATGGTCGTTTTTCAGGAAACAGCCCCGAAAGAATTTTTCTCGACGGTTCAATAATATGTATTTTGGGGCGCTGAATCCGAATCTGGAATTTTCTGACACACCAGAGGGCGGCTTCACCCCCAAAACCCCCAAAAACCCCAAAAATTTCGGACTTTTCCCAATTTTCCACATTTTATCTCGTGAACCTTGAGTTTTTCAAGAAAAATCATTCTCGACAAAATTAAAGAGAATGAGATTTCCAATACATTGAGTGGTTGCGCAAGATTCTACCATCTTTGGTTCTGGAGCTACGAATTTTCAAAAAAGGGGTATTTTTCAAGGGGTTTTCAAAATTATGCTAACCTACCACTTCTACCCTATACAACATGGATATTTCTCCAGTATAGATAAAACATCACATATCACGTGAAAAAACAATTAATTATGAACAGGATTCCTTAGAAATTTTCGAATTTAGTAGTGGTGGGAGGGGGAATATACCCAAAAATGGAAAATCATGTCCTACAGCCAAAATACACATTTTTCATTATAATACCTTTTCAAGGCCTTCCTAACAAAAAAATACATATTTCGGCTGAAATCATCTCACGCAGGCTATTTTCTATGAAAATCACTCGTTAGAAACATTTTATTTCAGTATTTCCTAATTGGTCTCAAATGAAAGATAATTACATGTTCTATAAGATACGTTGCCTTAAACACATCTTGCATGACTGTTCATTATCGAAAAACGGTCGAGACTGTTGGAAATTGGCCAATTTTCTGTGTATTCAAGTAGGGGCTAAAATACACTAGAAGTGGATTTTTTTATTTTTATTTTTTTAAAGTTTTGATCCTTGACGTATCCTTATGACGTACCCCCCACTAGGAAATACTGAAATTAAATGTTTCTAACGAGTGATTTTCATAGAAAATAGCCTGCGTGAGATGATTTCAGCCGAAATATGTATTTTTTTGTTAGGAAGGCCTTGAAAAGGTATTATAATGAAAAATGTGTATTTTGGCTGTAGGATATGATTTTCTATTTTTGGGTATATTCCCCCTCCCACCACTACTAAATTCGAAAATTTCTAAGGAATCCTGTTCATAATTAATTGTTCTTTCACGTGAAATGTGATGTTTTATCTATACTAGAAAAATATCCATGTTGTATAGGGTAGAAGTGGTAGGTTAGCATAATTTTGAAAACCCCTTGAAAAATACCCCTTTTTTGAAAATTCGTAGCTCCAGAACCAAAGATGGTAGAATCTTGCGCAACCACTCAATGTATTGGAAATCTTATTCTCTTTAATTTTGTCGAGAATTATTTTTCTTGAAAAACTCAAGGTTCACGAGATAAAATGTGGAAAATTGGAAAAAGTCCGAAATTTTTGGGGTTTTTGGGGGTTTTGGGGGTGAAGCCGCCCTCTGGTGTGTCAGAAAATTCCAGATTCGAATTCAGCGCCCCAAAATACATATTATTGAACCGTCGAGAAAAATTCTTTCGGGGCTGTTTCCTGAAAAACGACCATTTGACTGGACTATAATAATAGTGATCTTTGTTTTTCATAATAGTGATTATATTATAATGTTAATGCTTTATGAAAATATTTCTGATGTATTTTCCAGGGCTACACAATATTTTTCCAATGTATCAATTGGTACTATTTGATTTTCTTTTTTAAAATATTATACAGTAGGCTATAGATCTATAACATAAAATATGAATGAGAATAAGAATCTTTATTATCATGGACATTGTTAACAATGCATTGATAAACGTCAAAAATAGGTACTAGATAGAACATAATACAATTAATACATGCAAGTGATATTAGCCTACAAATATTTGGTCCAGTCAATTACATAAAATTCATGTATGTTATATTATCTTTCAGCTTTCAGTACAGTTTTTTATTTCCTTTTAAAGATTGCAAGAGGCATTGCCTTATTTTCTAGTGGTAATGAATGAATTGTACAGTTTAACAGATGTGTACAGAAGATGTGACGTGATGAACCTGAGCTGTTGAACCCTGATATTATTCCTATTTCTGGTTTCATATCCATGAAAGTCACTATTAAATTGTCACACCCGTCTTTTTTAATATTTTAATTAAATATAATAATTTAAATAAAATTCTTTAATTTTTACCATTGTCAGAAGCATAATCCAAAACAAAACTGGAATCAGGTAAACGATTCAAGGGAGCGGAAAGAGGAGACAATTCTCTACAACCTTGACTACTTTTTCGATTTTTTTACTGAAGTGTTTCACAAGATACGCAAGTTGCGTATTCAGTTAATGATTCCAGTACCGTTCAAAAGTTACAGCTAATTGAAAAAATTATAATTTTCATTTTCTCATTTTTCTTGCGATTTTTCTGTTATTCAAGAGTTTCTAAAACGAGTAAGACACATGATAGAAACTTGCAATTGGTCTCAAATGAAAGATAATTACATGTTCTATAAGATACGTTGCCTTAATCACATCTTGCATGACTGTTCATTATCGAAAAACGGTCGAGACTGTTGGAAATTGGCCAATTTTCTGTGTATTTAAGTAGGGGCTAAAATACACTAAAAGTGGATTTTTTTATTCGCTCATCAAATTTCAATTATAATACATGATTTTGAACCGCCTTGACGAGCTGAGAAGAATGAGCTGTAGTATGAGGAGATCCGATAATTCTGTCAAAAGTTATAAGTGTTTAAAGTTTTGATCCTTGACGTATCCTTATGACGTACCCCCGGTACAGGGTGAACCTAAGCTGTTGAACCCTGATATTATTCCTATTTCTGGTTTCATATCCATGGAAGTCACTATTAAATTGTCACACCCGTCTTTTTAATATTTTAATTAAATATAATAATTTAAATAAAATTCTTTAATTTTTACCATTGTCAGAAGCATAATCCAAAACAAAACAGTTCCTTACATAGAGCCTAAGGGAATTTTTAAATTTTATTATGAAAATGATAACAGTTCAGTCTGAGATTTTGATGAGAAAGGACGTAGTTCTATCGAGCTCCCTTATCGCCAGCTTATCTATAACGAGCCAGTTTATTCCGTCAAGATGAGTAACTGTATTAAATGTTCGAAATCGGTTTCTAGTCTTCTAAAGACAAAGTTGAATGTCAGGTGTGCCGAGCTTTTTATCACGGGTCATGTGTGTGACTGGGTGATGCCGAAATTAGTGTTCTTTCTGAGCCGGGAAAAGTGTGGACATGTGAGCCGTGTGGTCGCGAGCGTCGCTTGAGCCGTAGTTTGAGCGACGGTGACTCCGTCCTATGTGATATTACATCTACTGACAGTATAAAAAACATGATTAGTTCATTAAGTAAAAAAGTTGATGATGGACTGAAGCGTCTTGAAAAAGATCTCGGTGCTTCACTTGATTTGTGTCACAGCAAACTGGATGAGAGCTCCAAGTTGTCGGCGAACCAGCTCCTTCTTATAGAGAAGCAGAATGAACTGATTGAGACTCTTCGTGTGGAGAATCACCAATAAAGTGGCTGAGTTGACGGAGCGTTTGGTTGACGTCGAGCAGTACTCTAGAGCGAATACTTTGGAGATCTACGGTGTACCTAGCTCCATAAACGAAAATGTTGCACAGACTGTTATTGGTGTTGGTAAGGCATTGGATCTGGCAATTACTGAGGACATGATTGATGTCTGCCATCGACTCAAACAACTCAATAATCGGACGTCATCGGAAATTATTGTTAGATTCGTTCGCCGGACTGACAAGGAGCAGTTTCTTGCTAGACGTCGCATAAAGAGAACTCTATCAACACGACACTTGGGTCTATCTACGGATTCTCCTATCTACGTGAATCAGTCACTCAGTCAGCGCCAGAGAGTTTTATTTGCTAAAGCTAAAAAAATAAAAAATGATTGTGGCTTCAAGTTTTTGTGGGTCGATAGAACTGGCAACATCAAGATGAGAAAAGTTGAGGGCTCTTGCTAAACTGTCAGTGTCGGTTGCGAACGTTGAACCAGGTAATTCCGTTAAGTAGATAAGATTACAAATCGACAAACTGTTATTACTATTATTCCATTTTTATCTGCACTACCGTTGCTGCTGTGTTTGATTATTGCTAGTTACTTTTATTATTTGCATCAATAATGGATTGTACTCCTATTGTCTTGTAAAATGTCCTTATTGTGTCATTCATATTCTTGTCTCTCACTCTCTATTGTGCCCTTGTCTGGTCTGAGTTATTAATGAATGGTGGATGATTGTAGTGTTTTAAATTTAATATATCAGAATACGCGAGGGTTGCGTACAAAGTCTCAATTACTTTATCAGTCTGTCTCGGCTGAGTGCTTCGATTGTATCGCCTTATCAGAGACATATGGCGAGACATGATGAGATAAATGACGGGGAGCTGTTTGATGCTCGTTATCAGGTTTTTAGAAGCGATAGAGATAGCTCCGTGTCAGGCATATACTATTTGCCGCTAATGTTAGATGTCCTACACAGCCCTGCAAAGCCACAGTCAAGTACGAAGCCTTACTGATTAAAACTACTATTACAATAATACAACCACTATCCTTTCTGTGTTGTTTACTTCTCACCTAATGCTGGAGTGACCGATTATGATGAGTTTTTTGATAATGTGGAAGGGTTTCATAATGTTTATTCATCTCTTTTAGTTGTTGGTGATTTCAATATCAGCGAAATTTCTGGTAGTAAATATGATTTTATAAATGGTTCGATTAAATGTAGAAAATTAGATAATTTCATGTCTTTCTTTGATGTGAAATCGTTCAATAATATTTTAAATTCCAGTTTTAAAACATTAGACCTAGTTCTTGGTAATTTTCCCATCACAGTTTTGCGCAATGATGATCCCTTTGCTTCCTGAAGACCTTCATCATCCTTGTCTTTCTATAAATTTCATCATGAGAAGTTATACATCACCTGAGCCTGTTTATAATCCTTACTATAATTTAAAAAAAGCCAATTTCCTTCAGCTGTACCAAACACTTTTTAATTCAGATTGGGACAGATTATATGAATTTCAAGACGTTGATAATGCTGTTGATTATTTCTATACAGAGCTTTCTCTATGCATGTTCCCAAGTGTAAAAGAATTATTAAATCCAAGTACCCTGTCTGGTTTACTAGGGATATCATTCAAATGATCAAACAGAAAAAGAAATGTGCACGAAAAATGGCATACTCTAGGTACTATCGTGATAAATTTATTAATCTGAGATCAATTATAAAGTTAAAAATTGCTGAATGTTACAAAGATTATATAGCTGATCTGCAGAATAATTTGAATTCGAACATAAAACATTTTTGGAATTATATTTCTAGTAAGCGATAATCTAGAGTGATGAATGATTTTTTTCAATTAAATGCTTGTAAATACAGTGGCTCAGACGTATCTCAGGCATTTTCAGATTACTTTTCATCGATCTATGCTAGTATAAAAAGGGACAGTGATTTCTCCGGGAATGACCTACCTCACCTTGATACCAATAGACCCACTTATAACATTGATACGCTGATTATCCCTTCTATTTCAGATGATTGGGTCAGCTCTGCGGTTGATAAGCTAAAAGCAACTCGCTCAGCTGGTCCTGATGGTGTCCCTGCCTATATTATTAAGGGTTGTAAGGATATTCTATTAAAACCTTCACAATATATTTTCAATCTCTCTTTAAAAACCAATAAATATCCTACTAAATGGAAAAATGCCCGTATAACGCCCATTCATAATCTGGTAAACCCAATTTAATATCTAATTTTCGACCTAATATTTCTATATTGGATGCACCTGACAAAGTATTTGAATCTATTTTATATAATATAGTATTCAATCATGTAAAACACGTCATATCACCTTTCCAACATGGTTCCATGCCCCGAAGGTCTACTGTAAGTAATCTGTTAACATTTACTCAATTTGTCTCTTCTAAATTAGATTGTCAGGATCGGCTAGACGTGATTTATCTCGATTTCAGTAAAGCTTTCGAATCAGGTGATTTTATCTTTTTTAAAAAATAACATTATGAAATTTAAAAAAAAAATCCAGGTTACTATGTACATATCTAACACTAAATAATACATACGAAGAATAGACAGTTAATATTCCCAAATTTGTAGGAAAAGGTTAGCAGTGGGTCCTCATATCAACATTACTCAGGCACGGCCCTAGGGACTTTGCCGCCCTGGGCGGAATCGGCAAACGCCGCCCCCCCCCCACCAACAGGTATCCCGTCTAATAATTGTTTACTTAAAAATTTTCCAGAAGGTTATCAGCTTTTCAAGTTAAAAATGACATTTAAACAAATATTTTTGTCAAATATAAATATTGAGGAATAAGTGCAGGCAATGAATGCTCAAATAAAGGTATGGAGGGAAATTTGGAACACAATTTTCAACTCTACAGCTCTTTCAAGGATAGTAAGAGGATTAACATATAAAAAGTCCTCACCCTTACCCCATGTGCCAAAGGGGTGGGGGTGGTTTAAAAGTACCATTTTTTTCATTTTTCTCATATATCTCGGAAACTATGCATCTTATGAACATTTGTACACTGTAAAAAATTGAAGCTTACAAAATTACCAACAAGTTTTGTTCTCTACATTTTCTTCATATCTCTTATAGTTTCTGAGATATCCGCTCTTGAAGGTGAAACATTTTCTGAAAAAACAATTCTGCCTCCAATTTTTTCATCTTTTCGGCCTTATAATTCTTGAACGATTGATGAAAAAAATCCGTGCTGATTATAAGCTGACGGAGCATCAAATTATCTTCAATTTGATGTATATATTTTCACTATTTCACGCATTCCCCTACGACTATTGCAGCAGTTTTAGTGTTGAGAGTGAAAGTTTTGTTTGGTAGAGGATTTCGATAAATCTAATACTTTTTAGATATATATGTTCTAAAGTGATGCATTTTCTAAAACCCAGTTTTTTCCATTTTTCGCTCTTTCAATTCTTATAAATTTCCAACAATTGATGGAAAAAGAATGTGCTTACTACGAGATTGTAGAGCATTAAATTATCATTAATTTCATGTATAATTTGACTATTTCACGCATTGAATTGAATTGAATTGAAAAAATCTTCATTCATAAACATGTAAAAATACATATGAATAGTGTCACAGAATACTAACGAATATAGCCTAAATACTAGTTACAAACAAATGTCATACACATAAAATATTATAAAAACTCCTGTAACGAGTACAGGGATAATCTTACCAAATATTCCTTTAACTCAATACCAAACCTTTTAACATCTTCTGAAATTTTCAAATCGTTTGGCAATTTTGAAAAAAATGATCTTCCCCTAAAAACGGTTTTCCTCTCGAATAGGTATAATCTATGTCTTTCAACTATTCTGCCATAACGGGTAAAGTAGCTGTGAGTCTGGTTTCTTATTTCAGTATTAGTCTTTCTAAAAAACATGATGACATCATATATATACTGCCCATACACTGTCATAATCCCAAGCTGCGAGAAAAACAATCGTACTGAATCACATCTTTCAAGCTTGAGGATTATTCTGATAGCTCTCTTTTGCTGCTTGAGTATCTTGTCCAAATTCTTTTTGGTTGTACCGCCATAGATACAAAGAAAGATACCGCCATAGATACATTCCCTTCATTATGACTGTTGCAGCAGTTTTAGGGTTGAGAGTCAAATATCAAGATTTGCAACAAGTGACTTTTTTCGAATATCACACTATTCTGTGATCAAAAAATTTGGAGTGTGCTTCAGTATGAACATCCATATTGAGTACCTATTGGAACGTCTGTGGAAGGCTAGCTACACACACATCGATTTTGGTCGTTCGATAAAAGGTCGTTCGAATTTTTATCGTACGACCAAAACTTGAAGTAGATTTCAGACACATTGATTTTATAACGATTTTGATCGTGATCGTGCATTTTTAATAATTCGCATCAGCTGTTTGCCATCTTTTTGCTAAAACAAAATCAGCTTTTCAAACACATCGATTTTGGTCGTTCGATAAAAAATCGAACGTTCAGTTTTCTATAGTGGCGCAATGGAATGAATGGGTGATTACAAACACGTCGATCAACGATTTTTATCGTACGGACGTCGTGTAGCAGCCGTCTCTAGCCTCGACTATATACGACAGCCGTGTAGTGGTCGTGAATACATTGGCGCATGTGATCAAAGCGGCAACTTTATACGCATCGAATTTTATTCGAACGTCCAGCTGCCTCATTTTGCGTTATCACCGTCATCAGAGAAGGAATTTTTGAGGCTATACAGATTGTTTCAAAAATTACTACAACTTTGATAATTCATAACGAATTATTCAAAAAAGATAAAGAACTGTTTATAGTGTTGTTTTGAAGGAAAAAACTTCAAATTTTCATTTTTAATAGCTATATAGTGCTGAATTGCCTCATACTCCTGAGCATAATTATTCTGTATTCTCGTGGTTTCCAAAGCTGCGTTTACACCAAAGTACAAGATGCTCATTTTTCCGTCCTTATAGATCCTATTAGATTGAATGGAACTTGACAAACACTCATGTTCATCATGTGTACGATAAGTTATGTTCAATCTAATACAATCTATAAGGACGGAGAAATAAACATGTTAATAACTTGGTGTAAACGCAGCTTTAGAATTCGACATTTCGACTACACAAAATTTGTTTTCTACTATCTTCATCTGTATATAAGAAAGCGGAATAGAACTCACTCACTCATCAACAAAACTAAGATTTGAACTTCAAAGTTCAGTTGGTCCTAGTCCTAGTCTCAGTACTAAGGACAAATTTCAAAAAATAACCCAAAGTTACAACCAAAATAGGCGATATTCCAGTGTTTTATAATTTTTCTTTAAGAAAAAAGAATATATAATGTTCATATTTAGTAAAAAATTCAGATTTGGTATGAAACTGTTATATTGGGAAGACTTCGAGATAATGCCCAAGATACGAAAAAATCGGAGGTATTTTAGTGTTTTTCTGCGAGTCTCCTAAATTTGTCTGCGTTTACTTAACCGAGAACAAATGATCAGAAAATGGTCAAATTTAGGAACAGGTGTAAAAATTTAAACTTCCGAAGGAATTTGAAGTAACGTCAAATATATGCCTCAAATCTACGTTTTCCAGCGTTTCTTGCTTTTTTCGAGAGCAGTCTGGAAGAAAAATTTCAAGTTATGTACAGTGGTTCAGCTAGGGTCATAAGATTTTGTGATGAGAGAACTCCAATATTTTTCGTCAAAGTTACTACGTTATTACTACAAAGTTATTTTACGTCAAAAATTCGCGTTCCTCCAGCGTTTTAAATCATCTTTCTGTTTTTTCTCTCCTTTTCCAATAATTCATGTCTTTTTATTCTCCAAGAAGTATATTTACAAATTAATAGTGTTACAATAATTTAATAGATATAAACCCTGCGTGGATGATTCGTGTGTGTGCAGAGAGGAGTCGAGATAAATCAGATAATGAAATATAGTGGTTCGGATAAAAGCAATTGTGATAACTACTTGAAGATAGCTTAGGAATCAGAGTTGAATATGACCAAAAATATATATACAGTGTAATATGTATACAGTGGATTACAGTGTAAGCATACAATAAGTATTAATAATAGCCTGCTCAACGGCGCTTGAAGGTTTTACTTGACAGTCATAACTTTATTTTATTTTATTAATAATTTCAAACCAGTTAAAATACACTGGTTTGAATGAAAGGAATTGAGATACTTGAAGATAGCATTTTCTCAGCTAGGATATAGAAATTTTATTTTGAGAGGACTCTAATGTTTCGCCGGAGATACGCTAGAAATTTTTTTACATTTACAGCGTATTTCTATATTATTAACATATTTTTCCATATTTCTTAACACTGACGTTACATACTTTATAATCATTCATGATGGTGACGACGCGACAAGTTTATATACTCCCATATGAATAACGCAGATGTCAAATTAAGTAGCAATGGCCTCTGGAACCTATACTGGAAGCTATTGTAAAGAAATCTGGAATACTTGACGTATTTTTGCGAAATCACAGCTTTTGATGACTGAGCGTCCAGCGAATACCTAAATGCCTGGAAATCCAGGGTTAAATTGAAAATTACTCTTTTCACTGAAATCCAATGGATGTCAGTTAGATAATGTTGTTGTATACCATCTTGTATTAAGTACAAATTTTATTATTTATTATTCGTATTTGGTATCAAAAACTGTTGTATTCTAGATCATCTATCCTTGCTTTTTCTCTTATTTGATTCAGTAAGAGCAGTTGTAATAGGTACTTTCGTGTTCTAATGCATTGGAAAGAGTTAAAGTCGATCTTAATGATGAAGTGAAAATGAAAGACCAAGATATAAAATACAAAATAAAACGAAGTTTCGATAAACGTCACATAGTGCAGTCACTATATAAATTGGTGCTTGCAATCTATATAGTAGTTCTGAATTATTAATTTATTGACCGAGGGAAGTGAGGTCTAAGGTTCAAGTCGATGGCTTTGCATTTATCTTTATGTATATGTTTACATGTTTATATGCTCTGCATTAACGGCGAAACGCGTTAATTGATTTTCATGGAATTTGACAGGTATGTTCCTTTTTAAATTGCGCGTCGACGTATATACGAGGTTTATGGAAATTTTCCATTTCAAGGATAATATATAAGGAAAAGTAGCCTCCTTCATTAACCAATAGGAGGGCCTCCTAGGTTTTTAATAACGGCAGCGATTCAATTCAATTCAATATTAGAGTAAAAATCAGATTATAGACTTATTTATCATAAACTAGCCGTCGAGTGAATTATAAATTGCATGCAATGTGGTGCATGCAATTAATATCAGAATGTAACTTGGTAAAAAATCAGCTTTTGTGTGGACTATTAATTGCATTCGATGAGGCATGCAATTGATAACTCGAAATAGCATAGTAATTCATCCCGGATTTTCCCAGCTTTCAACTCCTTAAGCTTTTTATAATAGTAGCATAGCTGTTTACAACAAATTATTGACATTGTCGGTACAACAACGACGATTTTTTATCGATTTTAATCGATACGATTTTTCGGTTTTTATTTGTATTGTATTATGTTGTTTGTATTTTTATCGGTTCGATTTTTTATCGTACGACCAAAATCGATGTGTGTGTAGCTAGCCGAACTGAACACAGTGTTTCTAAACTTCCTACCAAACAAGACATTCAAAACTAAAACTGCTGCAACAGTCGTATAGGAATGCTTGAAATAGTCGAATTATACATGAAATGAAAGATAATTTAATGCTCTAAAATCTCGTAACTAGCACATTTTTTTTCATCAATTGTTGAAAAGTTAAAAGACTTGAAAGAGAGAAAAATGGAAGAAAAACTGGGTTTTTGAGAATGAATCATTTTAGAACATATATATCTCGAAAAGTTAGTATCATATTTATTGAAAACCTCTATAAAACAAAACTTGTAGGAAATTCATTGAGCTTCATTTTTATGTGGATGATTATGTCAATAGAACTCATTGTTTCCAAGATATAAACATGTAAGTGAAAGTGGAAAATTCAACTTTCAAACCACACTCATCCCCTTAGCACATGATGTAGGGGTTGGGATTTTTGATTTGCTCACCTCCAAACTAGTGTCAACAAAGCTGCAAAGTCTAAAATTGAGTTCCAGACATTCCCTTCAAATTTCATTGTCAACTGATTTATTGTAGCTGAACAGAAAATTTCACTCTCAACACTAGAACTGCTGCAACAGTCGTAGGGAAATGCGTAAAATAGTGGAAATATATACATTCTCATTTTTTTTCATTTCATTTATTCAACTCAAAACAAAACAGATACAAAAATAATCATATATACACTTTGTGATATATTATCCCTCTAGCTACAAGCTATTTGAGGGATTAAAAAAAATTAAATTTAATCAATAAATATCAACAGTTCTTATTGATTTCTTATTATTATTATTTTTTCACAATAGAGTCCAAATTGAAGATAATTTGATGCTCCGTCAGCTTATAATGAACACGGATTTTTTTCATCAATCGTTCAAAAATTATAAGGCCGAAAAGATGAAAAAAATTGGAGGCAGAAGTGTTTTTTCAAAAAATGTCTCACCTTCAAGAGCGGATATCTCAGAAACTATAAGAGATATGAAGAGAATGTAGAGAACAAAAATTGTTGGTAATTTTGTTAGCTTCAATTTTTCACAGTGTACAAATGCTCATAAGATGAGCACACCTCCACTCCTTTAGCACATGAGGACTTTTGATTTATGTTAATCCTCTTACTATCCTTAAAAGAGATGTGGAGTTGGAAATTGTGTTTCAAACTTTTCATTCTATAATCTTTAACTGACTGGACTAGAACAGTAACACAAAATAACTGATTAAACTATTTTCATGTTCAGAACAAATATGGTACACAATAAGAAAACATAATTAAGACGATAGTTCCAAATCAAGAGACTGCAACAGAGTATTGGGCCTATTTAACTTGCTAAGTAATTAAAACTACAATTGCTACAACACGAGTTTGTTCAACATACTTGTTCAATTAAGTAGAACTTGTCTGACCTTTGCATAGGAAATTCCTTCTCCAGTTCTTCAAGATCTAGGGACTGAGCTATTTTATGTTTGCTAGACCACTCTGACGTTCCTGGGACATTGTTGATCTTAGATATATGTCTTCATTAGCTTGAGTTTGGAAAAGCTTTTTATAAAATTTCACTATTCACATTGAATTTATTATTTATTTGCATTTAAAAATTTTCTGTTTCTTAAAATTTGCCGCCCCCAAAGATCCGCCGCCCTGTGCGGCCGCCCGGTCCGCCCACCCCTGGGGCCGGGCCTGAACATTACATATCAATCTCATTGCTTTCTTTTGAAGTATAGATATTTTTGAGACATGAGTACTAGAGCCCCTAATAGTACACCATAGCACAGTAAACTTTGTATTTGAGAGAAATACACATTCAATAATACATTTAATGTCTACCCCAGTAAACTTCAACCTTCTCAGCAAGTAGAGTCCCCTTGCTATATTTTTACTAATGAACTCTGCATGTGGTTGCCAATTAAGTTTGGGATAAAGGTTCAATCCCTACTTCATTGTTTGAATTTCTATTGTAGGTGAATGATAATGTCAGATATTTTTTCTAGATTCAATGGAAGTTTATTACTAGCACAATAACAGTTTATAGCACAATCATTAAGGAGTAGAGAGCTATCAACTAGACAATTTTGTACACCTGCTTTGGATTTGCAACTAACTTTGAGACCAAAATCATCAGCAAAGAGAAATCCTGCTTTATGATTACCTTCTATGTTACAAATGATGTCGTTTCCAAGTATGGAGCCTTGGGGGACCCCATAATAAACCATTCTGCCCTTAGAGAATTGACCATCTTTATAAACAAACTGGTTGCGGTCCTCTATATATGACATAACCAGATTGATTGATTTGGGATTGCAGCCATAAGAAAGTGTTTTTAGCAAGTATGTTATGCTTAACATTATCGAAAGCTTCTAGACATGAATCTAGACATATCATATGACCTAAAGCTCACAGAAAGACCCTTTTCCAAATGGCCTACATGGCCTGAAGCCAAATAATTGTTTTTCAGTAAAAATACTAAAGCTTTCAAAATTATTTTATATCTGGTCTTGCATTATGGCCTCGAATACTTTGGATATCACAGGTACAATGATATTGGCCTAAAATTGTTCAAGTTTTTCTTATCACCTTTTTTATGTATAGGTATTACCTTAATATTTTTCAATACACTTGGAAAAATGCCCTTGCAAACTAAATAATCATTAAAAAGGTAACTCAGAACTTTACATATATAAGGGGCAGATATTTTTAAGACCTTAGAATTAATACCGTATATTTTTAAGACCTTAGAATTAATACCGTATATTCTTAAGACCTTAGAATTTATACCATATAATTATATCTAAACAACTTGAATTACTAAGACTAATTGTTTTCTGGTACACATAATCTGCAGTCACAGGGTGGAAACAAAATGGTACATTAGGCGTATTGCACTTATTGATGTAGTGAGAGCTGAGATGTTCACTAACTGGCACATTTTCACTAATTTCCACAACTTTTTCAATAAAGAAGTTGTTGAATGAATCAGCATTGTTATCATCATGTGAATCAATAGATTTATTGTTGTCATTTGTAAGACTTTCAACTACCTTCCATGCAGCTTGAGTTTTATTTTTTGAGTGCTCTATTTTGCTATTGAAATAATTTATTTTTGCATTCTTAATAGCAAATCTATACTCTTTCTTACAGCTTTTATAATTATCTCTAAGCTGATTAGTCTTAAAGATATTTAGTAAGCTATAATATTTATCACAACTATGTTTGAATTTCACTAAATCAGCAGTAGCCTATACCATAGATAAACAATAGCATAAGTAGATATCCCATGGTATAGGGTGTTTATGTCGCAACTTTTACAGTTATCTCAAGCTGATAGTCCACGTAGTGCTCTCCTGTGAAGCTTTATGACGCTGGTAGTCTCTCTAATTGTGTCGTACTCATACACTCTTACCCGGTCAAAACAGTAAAAATCGACAATAATCGACAGTAATCGGCTTGAGATAACAGTAAAAGTTGCGACATTAACGCCCTATACCATGGGATATCTACTTAAGCTATTGTTTATCTATGCCTATACCATCCATCATCCAATTTTGGCTTACTAACTTGACTTCTAAGAGTATAAGCAGCAATAACAGCTGACTTATACAAATCAAAAAACTTCTAAAACTTATTATTAGCATCATTAAGCAAATACACCACACTCCAGTTTATGTTACAAATTAAGCTAACAAATAAATAAGTGTTCTGACATGGCTTACCTTAGATCTATCTATAGTAGGCTGTGGTTCTGATCATTAACTAATCTAACTAGCTTTTTGTTTACAGTAGAACTTTGAGAGTCATTTTCCACATTTATTAAAGATTTGAATAGTAGGGCATTATGATCTGACAGATGTGTATTGATAACTTGGGCCACATATCTGTTATCATGAATATCAGTCACAACATAATCAATACAGTGGCCTTCATTCAGTGTGCCTGGTCTAGTGATCTCATTTGTAGTAATATGGATACCAAAACATTCAAACAAATTACAAAGATCTCTGTTAAAATTATCATTTACATTAAAATTGACATTTAAATCAGCACATACTATTAAATTATAACTTAATCACATTTATAAGTGGCACATAATATATCATTAAGACAGGATAGAAAGTTGTTAAAAAACTAACATCATTATTATAGGGTCTGTACAATGATAAAACAATTATTATTTTTCCTACAGGTACTTTGGAAAGTGACCATTTCTGCACTGATTACAGAACGCAAAGAATCACTTTTCCGCTCTAGTGCGCAAAGTAATATTTTGTGTACTCTTAATACTTTGTGTATTATCTTGCAGCCATCCCAATCAGCTGTTGACATTGTTGGCGTGTATTTTGAATAAGAAATATTGTTCTATCTATATTTTTCTGATTTTCAAATGAATAAAAATGAGAACTCATTAAATTATACATTTTGAATATTATTAATCATTGCAAATAATATTTTTTTCATTCATAAATTGATTGGTTGAAAAATTATTTAGAAATTAAGATTTACTCAAAATTATTCGAATTTACAAATTAATTGGATTAATTTAATTTTTAATTTGAATAAATTATCCATTATCAATTTTCAATTGGATTATCAAGTTTAAAATAAATTAAAGTTGTTATTAATAAGAAAATTATACAGATAAACATTTGATGGATTTCAGCCATCATTTCACCCATAATCAGCCACTTTTCATATTCAATGGTAACTGTAGGAAAAGTTTAATGTGAAATACGTGCACAAAGTTCCTCTGCTGCGCTCAAGAAACCATTCCGTTCTCGCCTACGGCTCGTGCGTAAACGTTTCTTTCGGTGCAGCAAACTGTCACTTCGCGCACTAGTTGCACAAATAACTATTTCATTTGGAAGTTCAATTGCAGTAGCTTCACAAACCATTTCCATAGAAAGTCTCTCTACTATGCTTAATTCTTTGAATTCCAATCCATTAATTGAAAAAATTGCTGCTTCACCATGAATGGAATTTTTTCTTCCATGAAAGGACCCAAGTTCATAGCCAGGTATTTTGAGATAGCTACAGTCATCGTTTGTTAACCAGTATTCAGCAACAGAAATTATCTTAGCATTGTAGTTTTTACATAAGAGGGAAATATATTATATTTTGTTTGATATACCCTGGACATTCCAAAATATAGTGTTTAAAAAAGTTTCATCAACTGTTAATTTATCCTTAGTCCTTGGCCCATGATTAATATTGCTTGCATATCCATTCCTATCTTTGGACCTATTAACAGAGTTATCTATAAAAAATTACATGGCTGAAGAGGAATGATATTAGGACTAACTTGATTTTTATGATCTAAACATTTGTTCACACAATTAAAAATTTAATTGCCAATGAGTTTCTTACCAATACTATTCAGGTGGAGCCCGCTCTTCGTATGAAATCTCCTTCCTATTCTGCTTATGTCTCTGTACGTGTTATTTTTTTAAGTATGTGCATGCTTGTTCGATTTCATCATGTGAATGATATGTGAATGATATACTCCTATTATGGTAACTCAAGTATGATATATTTTTTATTATAACTAGTATAGGCCCAACATGAAAAAATCTGGTGTGGTACACTCACACAACTTTCCTTGCTCATTGAACTGCAAGCCTCATTCTTAAACAAGAATAATTTAGGGGAATAACATAAAGATGATTGGCGGCAACATATTTGAAACTTTGATCAGACTACTGTATATGTGTATATAATATAATTGTTTACAGAGTAGGCCTACTTTATCCTTTGTGTAAATTGCGAAATTTGATGATTTTTTAAAAGTCGTCAAAACAGCTGTTCTGAAGATGAAATATATCGACTATGTGTTCTCTTTATAAACTGCTCTACCTACCTACCTCATACACGAGAAGGAGGTTACAAAGTCCATTTCTCAAGGATGGGGTAGACCCCCCATCAGTTTCCCAGGAAGGAGACTCATACCACTTGATAGAGCTGATAAATAACTATACGGTATGAATTTGAAAAAAATCGGTTAAGTCATTTTTGAGAAAATCGTGAAAACCATGGTTTTTTAGTAAATATCCGCCATTTTTCTCAAGCATTTTACGGAGCTCCTGCAATTTTCCCAGAAATGAGACTCATGTCAGTTGATAGGGCTTATAAATAGCTATCCATGGTATAAATTTGAAAAAAAAATTGTTAGAGCCGTTTTCGAGAACACCGTGAAAAACACGGTTTTTTATTAATTAACTGCCATTTTTTCCGCCATCTTGAATTAAATTTTATTATTTTTTTTTTTGTCGGGTCCTCATTGAATAAGGACCTTAAGTTTGAAATTTCAAGTCAATCGGTTAATTAGGAATGGAGTTATCGTGTTCACAGACATACACACATACACACACACAGACCAACACCCAAAAATGATGTTTTTGGACTCAGGGGAACTTGAAACGTTTAGAAAACTTGAAATTAGGGTACCTTCGTTTTTTTGGAAAGCAATACTTTCCTTACCTATGGTAATAGGGCAAGGAAAGTAAAAATATAACCATTGAATGGATTAACTAGTACCATTAGGTTTTCTTTTCAAGAACAAAGAAAAAACTTTATATGAAATCATTTTAGATTCCTGTGAATTCGTGATTCTTAGGATGAATTATATTCACCTGTATTGTGCTCGAGTGTGAATTTGAACTTATTTGTGACCATATTTTCTATCACTTTTGTTCTTCCTATTCTGCAATTGAAAGCTTGTGACACTGGTAGTCTCTCATATCGTGCCGTTCAGCGTTCATACACTCTCACCCGGCCAAAACAGGAAAAATCGACAATAATTGACAGTACTCGGCTTGAGATAACAGTAAAAGTTGCGACATAAACTCATTATACCATGGGATATCTACTTACGCTATTGTTTCTCTATGGTAATACGGCGAGGTAGAACATCCAAAAGGATCTCTCTGCCGATAAAAGCCATATGAATAAATGAATAAATAATTGAAAGCCACTGGTAAAATACATAGATGTGTTCATTTCTTTATTTTTCAACTATTACAATATCACTCTCCTTATTACTTTCCTTGCCCTACTACCATAGGTAAGGAAAGTATTGCTTTCCAAAAAAAATTAAGGTACCCCAATTTCAAGTTTTCTATACGTTTCAAGGTCCCCTGAGTCCAAAAACATGATTTTTGGGTATTGGTCTGTGTGTGTGTATGTGTGTGTGTGTATGTGTGTGTGTGTATGTGTGTATGTCTGTGAACACGATAACTCCATTCCTAATTAACCGATTGACTTGAAATTTTAAACTCAAGGTCCTTATACCATGAGGACCCGACAATAAGAAATTCAATAGAATTCAATTCAAGATGGCGGAAAAAATGGCGGATAATTACTAAAAAACCATGTTTTTCTCGAAAATGGCTCTAACGATTTTCTTCAAATTCATACCATGGATAGCTATTTATAAGCCCTATCAACTGAAATGAGTCTCATTTCAGGGAAAATTTCAGGAGCTCCGTAATATTATTGAGAAAAATGGCGGATAATGACTAAAAAACCATGTTTTTCACGGTTTTCTCGAAAACGGCTCCAACGATTTTCTTCAAATTCATACCATAGATAACTCTTTATAAGCCCTATCAACTGGCATGAGTCTCATTTCTGGGAAAATTTCAGGAGCTCCGTAATATTCTTGAGAAAAATGGCGGATAATGACTAAAAAGCCATGTTTTTCACGGTTTTCTCGAAAACGGCTCTAACGATTTTCTTCAAATTTATACCATGGATAGCTATTTATAAGCCCTATCAACTGACATGAGTCTCATTTCTGTGAAAATTGCAGGAGCTCCGTAATATTCTTGAGAAAAATGACAGTTACTAAAAAACCATGTTTTTCACGATTTTCTCAAAAACGGCTCTAACGATTTTTTTCAAATCCATACCCTGTATAGTTATTTATTAGCTCTATCAACTGACATGAGTCTTTTTCCTGGGGTACTAATAGGGGGTCCACCCAATCCTTGAGAAATGGACTTTGTAACCTCCTTCTCGTGCATGAGGTAGGTAGGAACACGGTTTTTACTTTTTCTTCTTCCATATACCGTGGGTAGGTAGAGCAGTTTATAAAAAGAACACAGTCATAGTCAAGATATTTCATCTTCTGTAGAACAGCTGTTTTGACGAATTTAAAAAAAAACATCGAATTTCACAATATTTACATAAAGGAAAAAGTACTCTGAAAACAATTGTATATACACATATACAGTAGTCTGATCGTAGTTGCAAATATGTTGCCGTCAATCATCATTATGTTTTTCTCCTAAATTATTCTCGTTTGATATTGAGGCTTAGGTTTATTTAGCGAACTATATTGGAAATTTTAAGGTAGGGTTATAAAAAGGACACTTTGTTCCGTGGATGTATTTTTACAAGAGAAATATTTGATAAAAATAAGGGGAAAGGTTTTTAAGCGAAAATAGATGTAAAATTTTAAATAGTTCAATGAGCAAGGAAAGTTGTGTGAGTGTACCACACCAGATTTTTTTCTTCATCTTCTCCTATTAATAGTCCAGTCCAGTCAATATAGACATGACAAATGTAGTGAGCTTGCAATTTATAAATAATAGTTCTGATTTTGTCATATATTGTTTGGAAACGTAAGAGAAGTCCAGAACCAATTTCTTCATGCAAAATTACCTTGTGCTAGAAACAGAGTGGCCCAAAAACCTCGCTTTTCGGTTCATTTTCCAGTTCCCAGCTTTTCCACCAAATACAGTAATACAGGATAGAAAAATTCGCTCCTGCCTTTTTTTTTAGATTATAGTCCAGTTATTTATTTTTGGTCCAGTAAAATGGTCGTTTTTCAGGAAACAGCCCCGGAAGAATTTTTCTCGACTGTTTTATATGCATTTTGGGGCGCTGAATTCGAATCTAAAATTTGCTGACACTCCAGAGGGCGGCTTATTCCCCAAAATCTCGGACTTTTTACTCAGTATGAGTATGATTCATGGGTGTTAAAAGAGGAGAAAATTCTCTACAACCTTGACTACTTTTCATCTGAAGTGTTTCGCAAGATACGCAACTTTGAATTTGCAATTGAGTTGGCTTTAGCCAATAACAATTCTGTGTTATTGGTTCGTTGGCAGTCTCTTTTCCTATCATATATGCACTACTTATGCACTGTGGCGACTAAATGGCTTCTAAAGACTGAACCATTGCTCGGTTGATACTGCAACTCAGTGGAGTGATGGCGAGAAAGTTTTGGAATACATAAGTGACTCATTCACTGACACCACCACATGTACTTTTTACAACAGCGCGACTGCCGGAAGGTTAAATCCATCTTGCATTACTGTTTATCATCGAAAAACGGTCGAGACTGTAAAAATGAGGAAATAAATATAGCTTATTTCTTGTTTTTTTGAAATGATGAAAAATGGTACTTTGTCTTGATATGAAGAACAGAATCTCCTCTTCTATGTGAGGAAAATTTTTCATTTTTGTAGAAATAATCGTAAAGTAAGATAAGTTTGTTTCAAAAAAACAAGGCGTGATATCGGTGTATAAACGACTAATGGCTGTTTGGGTTGTTGTATCGACAATGCTAATAATTTGATGTAAACAGCTATGATACTATCATCAAAAGCTTACCGAGTTGAAAGCAGAGAAAATTCGGGAGAAAATACCATGATACTTCAAGGAAAAGGAGTCTCTTTCGAACGCCAATATCAACGTAAAAATCAGACTATAGAATTATTAATCATAAATCAACTGTCGAGTGGATTATTAATTGCAAGCAATGATGCATGCAATATTAATATCTCAATGTAACTTGGTATATTCTTGGAATATTCTTATCAATTTGAGTCAAAATAGAATAGCTTATTAGTCTTTTACTATCTTCAACTAGGTGCTATATAAGATAAAAAAATGTAACTTGGTAAAAAATCAGCCGTCGTGTGGATTATAAATTACATGAAATGAGGCATGCAATTGATAACTCGAAGTAGCATATTATTTTTCTCCCTACTTTATTTCTTTGCTTTCAACTCGGTAAGCTTTTGATAATAGTAGCATAGTTGTTCACAAAAAATTATTGTCGATACAACAACCCAAACAGTCATTAGTTGTTCACACACCGATATCTTGCCGACACGTCAGGACAGGACATATTCACTCTGTATAAGATGAGGCTGTGGGTTTTTACTGTGCGAGGTCTACTGTTCACTAATGGAAGATAGTAACCTGTTATCATCAAAAGTTACCGACTCTCGATGGATAACATAAATCTTGTTAATAACAGGGAATTTTCTGTTGAAAACACGAGTTATCAACTTTTTTCAAGATAATTTTTTTCGATTCAGTCAAGTTCACAACTTTTTATTAATAACTCATGCCGTACTTGTGGATTCGGTCGGGGTTTATGGGGTTGGCGGGGGGTCGTGTGCTCGGGGATCTGCGTGTGTGTAGGCGGCTCTACTTCTTCTTTCTAATTTCCTTTTCCACTTGTGAAATCTGATTTCACAAACGGTTGTTAGGACCCCATGAGGAGGCGGCCCCTCCACCTAACTAGTTGATGGAGGGCTAATAACCCACATTGAATGAGCTAAAATTTATTCAGAGTCAAATAGAAAGAGAAACAGACCGGAACTCAGGAAAAGCTTGGAAAAGAAACAAATTTCGATTTTTGGTACATGGAATGTTACTTCTATTGCAGGGAAAGAGTGTGAGGTGGTCGATGAGATGGAGAAATGCGAATTGAAGATACTGGGTCTGAGTGAAACAAAAAAGAAGGGACGTGGTGAGATGGCTCTAGATAAGGGATACAGTCTCTTGTATTCTGGGGTGGAAATGAACAGTAGAGCGAAAGAAGGAGTGGGCATTATATTCAGTGGAGAGTATTTAAAACGAATTGTAAGCTGGAATGCAGTCAACTCAAGGATCATTTCTGCAAACTTGGATCTCGAAGAAAAGGTGTCACTTATACAAATATATGCCCCTACAGTTTCTGCTAAGTTGGAAAGAGAGACTTTCTATCTAGCACTACAGGAAACAGTAGATAAGGCACGACAATATGCAGAGCACATAATCATAATGGGAGACTGGAATGCAAGAGTAGGTAATAATGACATCACAATCGGTCATGGATGTTTGGGGAGGCATGGAGCTGAGTCGGTTTTGAGCGGCAGTGGTAAGAGAATGCTGCAATTTTGTATAGACAATCATCTTCTGGTTGGCAATTCCTTCTACCCTCACAAAAATATTCACAAAATCACATTTGAGTCACACAGTAGAGGAGTCCAGAGTGCTATAGATTACTTTGTATATACAAGGAATTTTATATATGCAGTGACTGATGTTAGGGTGTACAGAAGTGCCGAAATTAGTACAGAGCACAAACTTGTGATCATGGGAACAAGAATAAAATCCCGAAAGAAGTGTTAGTCACCGAAGTATAGGAAAATCAAAGTCAAAGTGATGGAGTTGTGGAAGACAGAGAAAAGAGGGGAATATCAAAGAGCAATAACGGAGGAGCATAGAAGGAAGGAAGAGCAAATTCATGGAGAATCAGAAGAGAATATTGAAAGATGGCACCTATTAAAGAATACATTGTTAAAAGTGGCAAAAATGTTTGTGGAATGACAATGGTTGGAGAACATGTTAAAAGAACCAAGTGGTGGAATGATTCTGGGAAAGAGGAGATTAGACTGAAAAAAGAAGTTTGGAGAAAGTTTTATAGAAGCAAGAGTGCAGAGGATTGGAATGAATATGTACAGAAACGGAATGAGTCCAAACAAGAGGTGAGGAAGGCTAAGTTGGAGTCATGGGAAGAATTTGGAAAGGAAATTGAGGAAAATTATCAAACAAGGAGTAATAAGTTTTGGCATACAGTTCGAGCTCTACGAGGAAAGTATAGAAAACGAGTGAGAAGTGTAGTTGACGAGGAAGGAAGGGTAAAATCTGATTTAAATGAGGTGCTAGAAGTATGGAGGAGTTTCTATGAGAAGACATTCAAGGAGGAGGAAAGACCCACTGAGAGTGATAATGATCATAATGTGGAAGAACAACAACAAAATGAGGTGCAGATATCCCTCCAGGAAGTTCAAAGCGCGAAGTCTGAAATTAGGTAAGGCAGCTGGATATGATGATGTTACCCCAGAACTAATAAAATTTGGTGGACAGGATGTGGCTAAATGGATATGGCATCTTTGTAATGATATCTGGCACTATGCAAAAATTCCCTCAGAATGGGAGAAGAACGTTATTATCCCCATACACAAGAAAGGAAGCACAGTAAAATGTGAAAATTACAGAGCCATCTGTCTGTCATCAGTATTGCTGAAAATCTACTCTAGAATACTAGAAAGAAAACTGAGAGTAGAGGTGGAGAAAGGGCTGGAAGAGGAATAGGCAGCCTTTAGGAGGGATCATCAGACTAGTGATCATATGTTTACGATAAGACAAGTCAAACATATATTGCCTTCTTAGATTTGAGAGCAGCTTTCGACACCGTATCTAGACAGTGCCTTTGGGATGCCCTCAGTGAAGCAGGTGTGTCACCTGAACTTACCAAAAGAATTAAAAGCCTGTACAGTAATGTCAGAGGGGTTGTGAGAATAGGAGGTGCTGCATCTAGAGAATTCGAAATGGATAAAGGTGTCAAGCAAGGGGACAGTCTAAGCCCACTTCTATTCATAGTACTGATGGATCAAATAATAAAAATGTGCAAGAGAAGAACGACTCGAAGCAAGATTGGAAACCGCAACCTCCGCCCAGTATACGTTCAAGCACTGATATATGCAGACGATATCTTGCTAATAGCTAATACTCAAAGAGATCTACAAAATGCTGTAACAGAATTGTGTAGTGCGATAAGAGATAAGGGAATGGTTGTCAACATTGAGAAGAGTAGTGTGATGATAGTATAAAAGGATCAATAGAATGTGGAGTTGGATATAACATGGGATGGTGAAATATTGGAAAGGGTGAACAACTATGAATATCTTGGAACATTAATCTTTGAAGATGGAAAAGTTGATGAAGAGATAAACAACAGAGTAAGGAAAACCAACCAAGTGTATTACTAGCTTAGCAGAACCATCCTGGGTAAACGAGAAATAAGCCAGGGAACTAAAATAAGGATATACGAGTCGATATTTAAGCCAGTTCTACTATATGGAACAGAATGCCTCACAATGATAGAAAAGCACAAGAGTAGAATTACCTCCTCAGAAATAAGATACCTAAGGAGGGTGGTTGGAAAAACCAAAAGAGACAGAGTGAGAAATAGTGTGATCAGAGAAACATTAAAACAGGAGGAACTGATTACCACTGTTCAACGAAAAACCCTAGGATGGTATGGCCATGTAGCTCGGATGAGTGATGAACGAAAGGCAAGGCTGGTTATGGAGGCAAGACCGAAAGGAAGACGAGGCAGGGGGGACGACCGCGACTGCAATAGAATCAGTGTGTAGAGAGTATAGCTGCTGGAAGAGGTAAGACAATGAATGAAGTAAAGAGAATGGCACAGGATCGTATAAAGTTTAGAGAATGGTTGAAGGAACCCGACGCTTAACGGCAAAAGGGTATGAAAAAGAAGAAGATAACAAAAATGTTGACAACTTGTATTATTAACTCCGGTTTAAACGCAGCTTTAATGTTTGAATGTTTAAATGTTTAAATGCTTAAATGCTCATATGTTGCGCATTTACGGTGAAACGCGGTAATAGATTTTCATGGAATTTGTCAGGTATGTTCCTTTTTAAATTGCGCGTCGACGTATATACAAGGTTTTTGGAAATTTTGCATTTCAAGGATAATATAAAAGGAACCTCCTTTATACGCCAATATTGGATTAAAAACTGGCTATAGAATTATTCATCATAAATCAGCTGTCCAGTGGACTATAATACTACCCGTTATGAAATAGTATATTTAATTCGCATCTGGAGCAGAAAATGAGATTTATATATATATATGTATATATATATATATATATATATATATAAATGGGAATAGTTGTTTACTAAGCACTTCCGAAAACAGTTGTGGAAGGTGATAGGCCTAGCAAATCTAAGGTAATCTGAATATCAGGAAATTGTATTTTTATTTTTCATTCTGATTTGTCTAAATAACCTGAAAGATGATGTTCAATTATGTGGGAGGTTGAGTTTATACTTTTTTATTATTTCAAATGACAATAAGATGATAGCTATTATTATAAATGTTTTAATTATTGAATAATGAACACAAATAATGAAAAGTTTTTTGATCAGCTGTTTTTTAATCACCTTTCTTAGTTTCATGTTAGCGGCTGGAAAGGGTACTCTTTCTGGCCTAGGCCGGAAAGAAACCTGTTCTGACGTCAGACGAGAGTCGTCTGCAAACAATGTCTTCCAGATCTTCGTGGGGACTGGAAAACAGCTGTTTTCTTTGCAGTGTGGCGAAAATGTATCTTTCCATCTACGTTAGTAGACAGTTGACTATAATACTACCCATTCAAAAACATCAAACATCTTGAAAATGTATCTTTCCATCAACGTTGTAGACAGTTGTTGCAACCAGACCTGATAACAGCGCTCACACTCACATTCCTGGACGACACGTCACGGTACGATAGGACAGAAAGCTCTATGTTTATTTAGGATTTTTTCTAGACATTTTAAATTGATAAATTATTTATTAATTTTTGAGAAAACAAACAACAGGTCACTTACTGAGCGCGAGGTCTACTGTTCACAGAACTACTAGTAATTTACCCTTAAAAACTTTTATTTTTGTTTTCACCAAGATCAAAAACTCACTCATGTTAATAAACTCAGTTCACGTTTGAATTTGTATCCCATATGATAATGTATCCAGTTCCGTGATAATCTTTCCATCTGATGAGAATATTTCTCAACTATTTTAATATCAAGAATATCATAATTTCTTCAGCATTATCTATGACATTTAATCATTTTTTATTCTATTTTCAATCACCTATTAATTTTTTTTCAAATGTGAGAATATTGATACCGATGGGCACGCAACATAAAAAATATTGAAACCCTACCGTATAGAAATAGACACGGCCAGACATCTGTGTAAAGCATGCAATGAATAATCCACTTGTCAGTTGATTGATTATGAATAATTCTATAGTCTGATTAATCCCATCTTCAAAGTATATGATAATATAGTGATATCAGTGTATGGAGAAATTCCTTTTCTTTTTCATATTATCCTTAAAATGCAAAATTTCAAAAAGCCTTATGTGTACATCGACGCGCAGTTGAAAAAGGAATATTCCTTTTCAATCTCATCGAGTTCTATCAACGCCTTTGGCTGTAATCGCGTTACATACTGTAACATATTTAAATCTGGGTAGATGAAAAGCCCTAACAGAAATAGTAATAGGTCTAAAAATAAAGTAATTGGCTAATATCGCCAAGCAGATAATAAAACAAGATTAGATAGCATCAGCTTGTTCTGGCTAAATGGTACAAGAATTTAAAAAGGATTTGAAGGAAGTTTACTACTCATAAATAGATTATTTATAAAATATTTGAAGTTTGAGGTTAGGTAGATGTATTCACAGATCGGTGACCTAGAGATCGATCAAACCGAAGAACGTAGAATCTGACCAAAACCCCTTGGCAGAGCTTTATTGCATTCGGATGGTGTGCAATGTGAAAAAACACCCGTCCACGTGGCTAATTATTAGGTAGCATGGAATTAATATTAATATATAGAATATTAACTAGCATGCAAAGAGCGTAAATAAAAAACCAAATAAAAATAATTTAATGTATTCAGGAAATAAGAGTTACCAGGCGCATGAATACCTAATAAAATTTGCATGCACCAATAGTAAAACGGCAGTTAATAGGCGGCAACTGTGGGCCGATTCAAAAATATTATATATATTTATATAAATGTAGTAGATTTCGTGTAAAAATTTGTGTAATCTATGTTATCAATATGGCTCGAATGCAAAGAAATTATTAATCATATAATCTAAGCAATATTTTGGCATTTTTTGTAAGATCTATTTGAATTTAATGGCGGAGGATTGAGATATTTAAATTTTATGCTAATTTGAAAGTCGGAAAGAGGATCTGTAAAACTTGAGAAGGAAGAACCAGCACTCGCCAGCCAGATGCCACCATAAGAGGACCCCAAATATTTTAGAGCGAAGTACCTTATTAATAATTTTGTAAAAATTAAAGTTAAAGTAAATTATTAAATTTCTTAAAAGACTTCGTGATGCTATTGTGAAGCAGAAGTCATTTTTCATTTTTATTAAATTTATAACCCCTTGGAGGAGACGATTCCGGCTACCATATTCCCGGACCACATGGAGTTGGATCGACATCGGCGGCTTACAAGAAGATTTTCGACACGTGAGTGATTTAAATTTGAATTTAGTGATGGGCGCCCTAGTGCTTCGAAATAATCTGATGATCAAAGCTAGCTCGCCGAAAGGGTTATTATAAATTAAGAAATTAATAAGAGTAATACTTGCGCAAGTAAAAATTAGTATTAAAGGTATTTAATTGAAAGAAAAATATATAGATCAATATTTTAGAAATTTCTATTTAATCAAAGAAGTACGAAATCTAGGCTATCAAACGTATGCATACAATATTTAATTTTTGCAATACAATTTGCGATAATTTATCATAGTTCTAATTCACTAGATGAATGGCTCTACCTATTCCGTCAGGTGCCGAATCTTGCACCCTGAGATAAAAATATATATTCGATACAAATAAATCTACTAAATACTAGAGATTTTAATATATATAGATATATTTGGATTATTAGTGGCTAATTTATCAAGCTGATCTTAGAGCACATATTTTTGATTGAATTATCCAAGCCGACAAGTATTAGCAAGTACATGTCACAGCTACATGCCAAAGAATGCATATGATTTCAAGATAAAGGCACATGGTAATGATTCGTGCCATAAATCTAGAATATAAAGTTAGCCTGTGATATTTTTATTGATTTCAAATATTGTTCTATTTTTATATTATATTTTTTATCGCTCTATATATATTTTTTGCCTCGATTGATCTTTGCATTATTTGTGTAATATATGTATAACTTTTTCATGGTGTGCAATTTATTTTATATTCCTCATCTCTATAGTATAAGTATCATATATATATATATTTATTATTATTGAATTACAAGAGTTATTGGAGAAGCCCATATCTAGGCCTATCAAGATTTTTTAAGACTGAATACTATTAGAAAACCACGCCCTATTATATTAAATCTCATGCTTTACCGACTGATGCCAAGCAGGAGGCTAATCGTTATTTTAATATAAAGAATAACGTGACAGAAAGACATGTCGTACCAACGTGGGACTGATGATGAGAGCCAAGCTCATTGAATAATTACTTGAAATTAGGTCAATAACCATATTGAAAATTATAGATAACTTATACGAGTTGTGAGGAAAACTGGCGAAGGAATATTTGTATTACTTTTTGGGGAAACAAGAGCTTTAAGTAGAGAGAAATTATATGTTTTAAAGAAAATTTTATATATTTAGTACTGTGAAAAATTACATGTTTATAGAGAGAGATTATATTTTATAAGCCTAAACTGCTATTACTTTCTAGTCAAAAATATATTAGGTGTTTAAGCCGGTTGGAAAATAAGTCGCAGCCTGTAAACTAACCAAGAATAAATCAACAAAACATTGGGGGCGCTAGAACATTGTAAAAAACTTAAGTATAAATACCTTGTTGTAAGAGTATCCAAACACTTTACACATCACTGTTCACTGTAAGTCCCGGTTGTGTCTCTTTTTTAAGCATTTTCGCTTATCATTCTTATCACTGTTTATTAGCATTTATCATATTTGACATAATGAATCACACTCCCGCAAACTCTGAAGTTTCATATATGTACGGCGGTTGCACAGATCCCACTTTGTCGACTCCGAGCACATCAAACCCCACCACGGTAGATGCCAATACGCCACGAGAAAGGGAACCAGGAAGCGTCGGGTCGATAGTCTTCGATCCACCAGGTCTGCAACCTCTATCCTCCACTCGAATCGACGCCGCTGACACACCATTGAATCAACGGATAGTAGAGATCAACTTTGAAGGGGGCGAGGAGCAGTCTGCAGAACCCGCATCGCCGGAGGCCGAGTCACACCTGGGCAAACAAAGTATATTTTCAATCACAGAATTAGATCCGCTTCAAAAGGTAATAATGGAACAAACGAGTAGCACTTTCAACATTATGTTACAAAAAACAATGGATAGTATGATGCAGGAGATTAAAAAGGAGATTGCTACAGTAAAAGAGGAAAATAAACAGACAGTGGAACAGGGTATGAAAGAGACCACAGGCGCTATAAAATCAGTAGAACAACGGTTGGATAATATTGAAACTAAAGTAGAGAGTCATAGGGAAGAGTTAAAAGCAATGATAACCCTACAAAAAGAAAGTCAGGATAAAGTTACGGCAGGATTATCGGAAAGGTTAGATACGGTTACATGTGAACTCAATGAAAGGATAGACAACTTAAATACACAAATCACTACACCTATTCAGGATATAACAAATAACATTAAGGCCGATTGCCACCAAGAAATCCACAAACAGATTACCGTTGCCAATCAAAACTTAACAACTACAGTTGACAAAAATATTAACAATATTAAAGAAATACAAAACAAACAGATTAATATGTCCACAAAAATGAACCAACTGCAAGGTAGCATCAATCAAAACACTGAAACCTGTAAAGCTTTAAATGGAACTCTACTAATTCAGAAATCCACTCTGACTCAACTAAATCAAGAAATAAACGCAAATAAAATTACACATAATAGTCAATGGCAGATAACACAGGAAAAAATAATAGCATTGGAAAATCATATTCAACAACAACCTCAAGGAATTCAAACAGACAACCTCAACGTACATAGTATATTACAAGGACTAGGAAAATTTGATAACACTGATCGCCATTTGCAACCTCAACCATTCATTGATCAGATAAAATTAGTACAAACTCTTGCACCTACCTCTTGGAATTTTTGGCGTCTCCGTTTGACTAATTTATTGATTGGCGAACCCCTGATGTTTTTTCGGAGTAGAGCCCATGAATTTACATCATTGGATGAGTTTGTCGCTGTCTTCCTGGAACAGTATTGGAGCAGAAGTAAACAGTTGGACGTGCTAGCGGACATCATATCATGCGATTTCAACCCTAACTTAGACGGTGCATGTACCACTTTCGTCACTGCCATACAGTTTAAAAATTCTCAATTGAGCGAGCCCATTAATGAATCGGCGTTAGCAAGCATTATTTTAAAGAAGCTACCGTATCAAGTTAGAATGGCACTCGCCACACAACCCATTACTGATTGTAAGCAGCTGATTAATCATTTATATGGCATACAGTCTGCAATGGCAATATCAACCACCGCTCAGACCAGAGATACGCATCAAATCAGCATAATTCAAAATTTAATCCGCATAACAGCCAAAATTATGAACCGGTATCATATGATCGCTACCGATCTGCTCCCCAATTTGAACGCCGCTATGAGCACAGGCAAAATGGTAATTGGAATAATGAAAAATTTCAAAATCGTACAACCAACCACTATGCCCAGCAGAGCAATCGTAGGAATCACTATGATGGCCGTGATCGATTAAACTCACATAATAATAATACACAAAACAGTTACAACAGAAATTATAAACCACCACCTCAACAAGTAAGTACAAACTATACACTAGCACATGCAATAGGTTTGAATCAACAAAAAACCCGGAACCCAACACCCAACGACCCGCCACCAGACATACAGAAAACTACAGCTAATAAACCATGACTATATGATACCCCCGATACAGCAAGCACAAACTCAAGTGAAACAAACCAAGAAAAACAAGACATCTCAACATCATACACCACATTCAGAAATGATTTACCGGAGACTTTGTTAGAAGAAACGGAAAAAGAAAGCAGGCTACCGGATATACAAATGCAAGCGTATATCGATATAGAAATATATGGAATGAAGGTTCAAGCATTAGTAGATAGTGGTTCACAATGTAGCCTCATACAAACAGACTTATTCCAACGTCTGAAAGAAAAAACAAAATTAGCTACTCTACCGTTAACCAACGTATATGTATCAGGTATCAGTCCAGGACGGCGAATACATATAACTACTCAATGTTTACTGGAAATAAATCTTCAACAACAACGATTCGCATATACATTTCTTGTATTACCTGTTTCCGGTCCGCACATAATAATAGGTACAGATTTTCTACAACACTTCCAGGCCTGTTTAAATTTCCAAACCTCGAAATTTCATGCATTTACCGAAACCGAAGCATACGAAGTCATAGTTCCCCTTGATCTGAAGAAACGCACTGAAGGAATCGCTGAGGTACATTTCGCTCACTACATGGAAGGCGTGCCGAGGGAGTGGGGTATCCACGGAATGGAAAATGCTATGGAGTGTATGGAGGTATTAAGCCTAACAACGAAGGACCGAGCACCGTCAAGAGCCGACTCTAGTACCGAAGAATTGTTAGAGATACTGATAAACAGAATTCATCAACGTACCGATTGGCACCCTGACACTAGACAGGAAATAATTCAAGTATTCCGCAAAAATGCAGACGTTTTTTCCGAACAACCTGGCCTAGCTACTCACTTCAAATGTTCACTCAACGTTAAACCACACGACACGTATTACCGCAAATCATACCCCATACCCTTCACCTATCGATCCGCCGCCATAGCAGAAATATCTCGCATGGAACAACTAGGAATTATAGAAGAATCCACAGCACCCTATAGTTTGCCGATTGTGTGTGTAGCCAAAAAGGATGGAACCGTGAGACTCTGTCTGGACGCTCGCGCCTTGAACCGCATATTGGATGATGACCGAGAAGGACCAGACCAAATTGAACAAGTTATGCAAACCTTCCATGGCAAGACCATATATTCAACGGTAGATCTGAGCGCAGGATATTGGCAAGTCCAAGTAGCACCGGAATCGCGCGATTATTTATCTTTCCTGTTTAATGGACGCAATTATAGGTTCACTCGTTTAGCGTTTGGATTAAGAAATGCTATGGCTATATTCATACGATGTTTGAGACAGGCGCTAGGAGACGATATCAGTGACTACTGTACATTGTACGTGGACGATGGGTTAATAGCCTCACAGAATATACGTGAACATTGCCAACATTTAGATATAGTATTTGATAGATTGATAAATTGCGGATTGAAACTCAAATTATCTAAGTGTGAATTTTTTGCGAGAGAGGTGAAATATCTAGGACACATAATTACACCCACTGGCATATCACAGGACCCGGACAAACTATTAGCCATCAGACAATTTCCATCACCAACCAACCGTAAACAATTGCAAAAGTTTATTGGATTTTTACAATTCTATCGCCGTTTTAATAAACAAATGTCACACTACACTGCTCAACTCAGTCATATACTGTCTAGTACCAAGCCTTGGATTTGGACTAACAAAGAAGAGATTGTATTCCAACAACTAAAAGAAGCCTTCCTAAATTCCGTCGTGTTGAAACACCCTAACCTAAAGAAACCTTTTTTCTTGAATGTCGATGCATCAGATTATGCGATAGGCGCAGAGATTTTCCAAGAAGATGAGCAAGGAGAGAAAGGAGTGTTAGCATTTTTTAGTAAGACACTTAATCCAGCCCAGCGTCGTTATTCTGTGACCGAAAAAGAGTTGTTGAGTATTGTGGAAGTATGTATTAAGTACCGGACATTGTTACTCGGCAATAAGATATTTATCAATACCGACCACAAAGCCTTAACATTTTTCAAGACAGCCAAATTGAATCACAACCGCTTATCTAGATGGTTTCTTGCGCTTCAAGAATACGACATCGAATTGACCCATCTGCCAGGAAAGAGAAATCAGACCGCCGACTTTCTATCCAGAGAAATAGACGCTACATATTGTCAAGATACCAATCTAAGATGTTTTGCCGTAAAAAGTGGAGAAAGCATACCGTATCCTCCCAATATCCAACCACGAATTCATACCGCCATGTTAACACCTGAAAGAATCCGTATCGCCCAATATGAAGACCCAAGACTGTCCCGGATCCGTGAACTGATGGAAGAAGGAGCTGCCGAACCGCCCGACTACCTGCGACAGTATACCCGCTACAAAGGATTTATGTTCCACCGACCGGCTAAAAATACTTACGACTGGCGCCTAATTATCCCCGCTAATATGGAAACAGATTTGATAAAAGAAGCTCACGAACGCATTGGACATTTTGGAACTACGAAGACCCTCCACCTACTAAAAGAAAGCTGTTATTTTAAAAGCATGCATAAAAAAGTGGCCAAAATAGTGAAAGCTTGCGATATATGCCAGAAAGCCAAATACCCGCGATACCATATCAGAGGTGAAATGAATCCCATTCTCCCCAGCGCACCATTGGAATTGATATCAGCGGATATATATGGTCCATTGCCCATGGCGCAATACGGAAAAAAAATACATATTCGTTCTTACATGTGTTTTTTCAAAATATACCATGCTATTTCCCATAGGCAAATTGACCGGAGAAGTTTTGGCCCGATGCATAACGGAAAGATGGACAAGTGAAGTAGGAAAGCCCAAACGAGTACTATCAGACAACGCAACCTATTTTTGTAGCAAGCAGTGGAAAGAAATACTTCACCTGGCTAATATTAAATGGTCGAGGACATCTCTTTACAGCCCCAGCGCTAACCCAGTAGAGCGACGTATGGCAGAAATCTCTCGTTTTATGCGGACGTACTGTAATGAAAAACACCAACAATGGGTTAGGTATATACCATTTTTAGAAGAATGCTATAATAATAGCCTAAATGAAAGCACCGGTCGTACGCCTTATGAGATCATATTCGGTAAAAGGAATAATACATTTATCGAAAAATTAATTGATTTTCCAAGATCAGAAGTGAGTAAGTTAACAAACCCCAATATCCATCATCTGGTAAGGTTAAAGCTAGAGCAGAAGGCATATAGCAGAAAGAGATTCCACGACCGAGCTTATAAAATATTTTCATATAACATTGGAGATGAAGTTTTAGTAAAGAGCCACAGGTTATCAAATGCTTTAGAGAAAGTAACTCGCAAATTCTTTTTAATTTATTCAGGACCATTCACTATAGTAGCCATATCGCAGCATAACACAGTTCAGTTACAAGAGAGTGAGAACAAGCACATTGTTTGGTGGGAAAATGTAGCCAATATTAAGCCATATCACAGAATTTGAAATAAATATGATAAGAAGTCAAAGGAAAACAACACTATCAAGCCAATTACTAACCTTCCTTAATAAATTTAATATTGGTATAGGACCTCGTGGCAACAATCCAATGTTTTAATTCCTTCCAGCCGTCAGAAGCCTGCAATAAGGAAAAGAACAATTTTTAAATATGTAATTAAATTATATACATCAGATAAAAAAGGACACAAGCGGGGATAATAAAATTAAAATTTGTTAATTACCTTTTTAAGAGAAAAAATCGAGCAGTTAGGTTAGTTATGAAAGTCGATAGCAAATTCTGATGTAACATGAAACACTATGAATTGTAGAACAGCGAACAGCTGACCAAAGCCACCCAAATCAAATGAATGTAATATCTGTTGAACATATGTTTATAAAAAGAAGTACTGTACCCAAAGAGTTATTTATTATTGTTATTTATTATATTTATTAATGTCGATATATTTATTTATATGTTTTTATATTTATTACTTTTAATTATGCCACGTTTGTTACCTGAAAAGAGTTAAAGTGAATACCAGTTACCAAAACCAAAGAGCCATTAGCAAAAGAAAGTATTGTACCTGATGTATAGAAAATTATTTATATTAAGACCTAAGAAATACTATAAGATATAAGCCCAGAAGTTTATGAATCGAAATTATTGTCTAAAAGGAATCATTTATGAGAATTATGAAATGTGTGTAGTTAAGTTGGCAGCCCTGCAAGCGGCGAATTCAAAAATTACTGTGTTGTAAATGGTGTCAGGAGGAGTACGTTTAGAAGTTTATATTTATGATATTTTTATGTGTGTTGAGGAGGAGAATTTGTTATTGTTTTTGATAAAGGTATAAAGGAGATGCAGCAAATATGTCTGCGAAATGTGATAGAAGTAGGAGAGTATAATTTATAAATAAAGTATAGTGTATATCAATGTATTGAAGGGTGGGTTTTCATTAAAAACATTGTGATTCTCAAATATTTTGAATTCAAACCCAGGGGCGCGTGTAACATATTTAAATCTGGGTAGATGAAAAGCCCTAACAGAAATAGTAATAGGTCTAAAAATAAAGTAATTGGCTAATATCGCCAAGCAGATAATAAACAAGATTAGATAGCATCAGCTTGTTCTGGCTAAATGGTACAAGAATTAAAAAGGATTTGAAGGAAGTTTACTACTCATAAATAGATTATTTATAAAATATTTGAAGTTTGAGGTTAGGTAGATGTATTCACAGATCGGTGACCTAGAGATCGATCAAACCGAAGAACGTAGAATCTGACCAAAACCCCTTGGCAGAGCTTTATTGCATTCGGATGGTGTGCAATGTGAAAAAACACCCGTCCACGTGGCTAATTATTAGGTAGCATGGAATTAATATTAATATATAGAATATTAACCAGCATGCAAAGAGCGTAAATAAAAAACCAAATAAAAATAATTTAATGTATTCAGGAAATAAGAGTTACCAGGCGCATGAATACCTAATAAAATTTGCATGCACCAATAGTAAAACGGCAGTTAATAGGCGGCAACTGTGGGCCGATTCAAAAATATTTATATATATTTATATAAATGTAGTAGATTTCGTGTAAAAATTTGTGTAATCTATGTTATCAATATGGCTCGAATGCAAAGAAATTGTTAATCATATAATCTAAGCAATATTTTGGCATTTTTTGTAAGATCTATTTGAATTTAATGGCGGAGGATTGAGATATTTAAATTTTATGCTAATTTGAAAGTCGGAAAGAGGATCTGTAAAACTTGAGAAGGAAGAACCAGCACTCGCCAGCCAGATGCCACCATAAGAGGACCCCAAATATTTTAGAGCGAAGTACCTTATTAATAATTTTGTAAAAATTTAAAGTTAAAGTAAATTATTAAATTTCTTAAAAGACTTCGTGATGCTATTGTGAAGCAGAAGTCATTTTTCATTTTTATTAAATTTATAATCCCTTGGAGGAGACGATTCCGGCTACCATATTCCCGGACCACATGGAGTTGGATCGACATCGGCGGCTTATAAGAAGATTTTCGACACGTGAGTGATTTAAATTTGAATTTAGTGATGGGCGCCCTAGTGCTTCGAAATAATCTGATGATCAAAGCTAGCTCGCCGAAAGGGTTATTATAAATTAAGAAATTAATAAGAGTAATACTTGCGCAAGTAAAAATTAGTATCAAAGGTATTTAATTGAAAGAAAAATATATAGATCAATATTTTAGAAATTTCTATTTAATCAAAGAAGTACGAAGTCTAGGCTATCAAACGTATGCATACAATATTTAATTTTTGCAATACAATTTGCGATAATTTATCATAGTTCTAATTCACTAGATGAATGGCTCTACCTATTCCGTCAGGTGCCGAATCTTGCACCCTGAGATAAAAATATATATTCGATACAAATAAATCTACTAAATACTAGAGATTTTAATATATAGATATATTTGGATTATTAGTGGCTAATTTATCAAGCTGATCTTAGAGCACATATTTTTGATTGAATTATCCAAGCCGACAAGTATTAGCAAGTACATGTCACAGCTACATGCCAAAGAATGCATATGATTTCAAGATAAAGGCACATGGTAATGATTCGTGCCATAAATCTAGAATATAAAGTTAGCCTGTGATATTTTTATTGATTTCAAATATTGTTCTATTTTTTATATTATAATTTTTTATCGCTCTATATATATTTTTTGTCTCGATTGAGTTTTGCATTATTTGTGTAATATATGTATAACTTTTTCATAGTGTGCAATTTATTTTATATTCCTCATCTCTATAGTATAAGTATCATATATATATATTTATTATTATTGAATTACAAGAGTTATTGGAGAAGCCCATATCTAGGCCTATCAAGATTTTTTAAGACCGAATACTATTAGAAAACCACGCCCTATTATATTAAATCTCATGCTTTACCGACTGATGCCAAGCAGGAGGCTAATCGTTATTTTAATATAAAGAATAACGTGACAATACAGACAGACAAAAAAAAATCAGAGTCATAACATAGACCTCACTACGTTCGGTCAATGATATCAAAATTATGAGGCAAGAGGTTGACTGCTTTTAATATGAGGACTTTCCAAACTCTTGATCTATTAATGTTGCCTAATAATTATGTGAGACGAGCAGACAACCACTGAGTTGTAGTTGCTTTTGTAATCTATATCACAGAGAAGAAAAAGTCGATTTTATAATTCAAATTTATTATCAAAGAGAACAGTAATACCCCTTATCCTTCCTTCTATCTGTAGCTATAGGCCTACTGAACTTTTCGAGAATGAAACATTCACAGTATTATAAAGACCATGACATGATATCAACCACTACCACCTACATCTACAAATTTGTAAATTTAGGTGATTGTGTACCTGTGTTCCTGTGTACCAACTCATCTTTTATTACGTCACACGTAAGAGATGCTATAAATGAAAACTATTTTCTCCAATAAACGGATTTAAAAATGAACCTTGATGTTGAGTATCACGCTTTTGAAAATTTTTACTTTAGCGAGGTTCACGTTATAATGGCAGTATTTTATTAACATTAGTGTTGCTAGCCTTGTCTATCATTCAACAAAGCAAATAGGGCTATCCTTTTCCAGCTCTGCTACGTAGATGGGTTGTTCTTCAAAAATGTAGAGATATAATCAGTTAACAATATATCCAATATCAAGTATAAAAATATGTTATTCTTTCATTGGAAAATATCTTATTTTCTTGAATAGAATATAATTCATTATTTTAAACAAAAAGTTAATCTATCAGATATACTGGTATCAGCTATCTTCCATAGAGGGGAGTGGTAAAGCAGATTCTCTACAACGCTCTTCTCCACTGCCATTATAACGTGCAACTCACTTAAGTACCATTTTTCCAAGTTTTTTCAATTTGGATACTTTGTCCAGTTGATACAGACTTGAAAAAATCTGGTGTGGTACACTCACACAACTTTCCTTGCTCATTGAACTGTAAGCCTCATTCTTAAACGAGAATAATTTAGGGGAATGTTATTATATTAAATCTGCAAACGACAAAAAATTACGAGAAATTCTTAGCCAATACTGCTGATTGTCTCGGAGAACCAACCTCAAAATCAGTTAGAGAACACACTGGAGGCTATGGGAGAACCTCCAGACCTTCTAAATTTCGCCCCCCGCCACACCTGTGCTTCCCCAAATATTTGGGACACATTTAAATTTGTTTCCCACAAAAAATGTATTACAAGCTTTTTTGTTCAGCTCGCAAAGTTAAGTGTATAGCCATAGCTAGATCAGTTGCTAGTTGAAAGTCGTAGAGTGAAGACGTACTTCTTGTTTTCATCTACTTTAAAACCTGTTTTTAAAAATTATAGTCATACAAATTGGATTTAGAGTATGATGATATATGCAATAGGATCGGTGGAGAACGCTGAGAAATAGAAGTTCTCTACACTTTTGAGCTTAGAAGCACGTTTGGAAAGATAAAAAATCTTACAAATAGACGAATGCTGATTGACTTGAAACATAGAATTCGCTTCGCTCATTCAAAAAAACATACCTCAATCTGGTCTCCAACCCATTCCAGCATATTGCAATTCCAAACAAAAACCTCACCCCCTAAGCTACCCAACTCTGATTTTTCAACACAAAAATCTGTAACATCAACATGCATGAGTATAACGCCCACACAGTCGCACACAATCATGAATGTGTATGCATTGTTCTTTTCTATTTGGTACGATTTGTAAGGTGAAAAAACATACTGTAATACCTATATCACGATGAATATGAAGTATCAAGTCACTTATTTGGAATATGAAAATATAAAGATAGAACTAAGTGAAAAATATCAGTAAACAACAATATTTTCAAAAAATATGCACATACTCTATCACTACGCCTGGCCCTTGATGGAAAAGCTTCCTTCTGACTTGAACGGTCTTTGGCCAAACCAAAAACCTATAAACCCCATAACCTACCCAACTCTAATTTTTCAACACAAAAATCTATAACATGCATGTGTATAATGACCATACAGCCGCACATAATCATGAATATGTTTGCAATGTTCTATTCTATCCAATGCCCTTACGCATGAATGCCCTTACTAGAGAGTACAAGAAGATACAGGAAAATCGAAGCCTGCCAATACATGAGGATATACAAGATGCCAATCAGAGACGTCTGCAATCTCGTAAGCCACCGGTTAGGACGGCAATTACAGCCTTAGATTCAGGTTTCCGTATAACTGAGGCCTGGCAACAAGCGTGGTCAGCAAAGCAGAACATTGACATCCCATTTGTAACCAAAAGGCCACCAGGCTTCGATTTGCCTCGTAAAACATGGTCGGCATTGAATAGGGTACGAACTCATCATGGTAGATGTGCCTATCTGATGCATAAGTGGGGGAAGGCTGACTCCCCTTTCTGTGAGTGTGGAGCAGTCCAGACTGTGAGACACATAGTGGAGGAATGTCCCAGATCAGCATACACAGGTGCACATGAAGATTTCCTGGTGGCTAAACCAGCATCAATAGCCTACTTAAATACCCTGGAAGCATGCCTCTAATTTCCAGGTCAAAAGTGACTAAGATATTTTCATTCGATTTATATATGAATTTTCTATTGTTTTCTTTTTTTTTTTCGAATTTTGTGATCATAAATGTGTTGTGTATACTGCCATACGCTAAATAAATAAAATTCTATCCAATACGATTTGTAAGGTCAAAAATATAGTATACTATTATGATAAATATGAAGTATTGCATTACTCATTAAAAATATGAAAATATAAAGATTTAAAACACAATAAAAAAATATTTACAAAAAATGCACATAATCTATCACTAGGGATGGAAAAACTTCCTTCTGACTTGAACAGTCTTTGGCCAAACTAAAAACCCTAACACCCTAACCTACCCAACTCTAATAATTTTCCAACATTGAAATCTATAATATGCATGAGTATAACGACCACACAGCCGAACACATCATGAATGTTTCTATCTAGTACTACTGTATTTGTAAGGTCGAAAAAACATAATACCTATTATTACGATGAATATGAAGTATTGAATTACTTATTAGAAGTATGAAAATATAAAGATCAAACTATTCGAGTGAAAAACATCAATAAACAAAAATATTTACAAGAAAGATGTACATAAATTCATCACTAGGGATAGCCCTTAATGGAAAAGCTCTCTTCTAACTTGAACGGTCTTTGGCAGGGTGCAAAATTCTGTGCAAAATTGAAGCTTACAAAATTACCAACAAGTTTTGTCATACAAATAGACGGACAACGAATTTGTCCTTCAGTAAGTCAAAAGTTAGAACTCGCTAACGCTAGTTCAATAATTATTTTATTCAAAACCACTATAAATGAACAAACCATATTTACTAAGCTTAATTTATCATCTACTAGGTCTCTATCTAGGGCAACCAAACTGAACATTTACAAAACGCTGATCTGACCAATAATCACCTATGGCTATTTTGATATTTCAAAAAAGATGTATTTTCTTTTTTGGTGGAAGGGGCATTTTATAGTGTTGACGAGTTATTTGATAATGGAACCTTACAATAATATAAGAAATTACTCATACTATATATGATTGATGTGGTAGCATACTCTATGGCATATATGTTTCATGTTCTATGTTTTGATTTTATTTTTGACGATTTACTATTTGATACAGTTAACTTTTTGTACAACAATGTGTAAATAAAGAATTTGATTTGATTTGATTTGATGAAGTGGAGGATGATCTCCGAAAGATGGGGATAAGAGCATGGAGACGAAAGGCATGTGACCGTGATGTGTGGAGGGCTCTAGTGCGAGAGGCTCAAGCTCACATCGAGCTGTAAAGCCAGAAGAAGAAGAATTTATCATGAGTACCTCGACTGGAGTCCTGGGTACACAGTAATACAATTTTGAAGGAAAATCAGGCAGGTTTCCGAAAAGGGTACTCGACAGCAGATAATTCATTTAATCTTATTTCATTGGCGGAATTGAAAACAGCAAAAAAGGTGGTAAATTATATGCCTTCTTTGTGGACTACCGGGCTGTATTTGATACAGTGAATAGAGGAGCTTTGTTTTATAAATTATCATCTATGGGACTGTCCACTTGGTTTCTTTCAGTAATTAAGAGCTTGTACAGTGGCACAAACTCGAGTGTGTGGTAAAAGGGTGGCGTAACGGAGTCGTTTGGTACAGATACAGGTCTCAGACAAGGCTGCTCACTCAGTCCTTTGCTGTTTGCATTGTTTTTGAATGATATTGAGGAGGAATTGAGAGGAAGTGCCACTACGGGTGGTGTTAAGCTCGGTGTACTCGTGTTTGCCGATGATATTGTGCTGCTGGCAGATACTCCAAGAGAATTACAAGGCATGATAGAGAGGTTAGAGCAGGATTGTGAGAGGTGGTGACTGGAGGTAAACCTGGAGAAATCGAAAATTATTATTTTTAGAAAAGGTGGAAGAAGGAGAGGTGATGAAAAGTGGGGTTTTAATGGAGAAGCTATAGAAATTGTTAACAGGTATAAATACCTAGGAGTAACACTCACGCCAAACTTGAGTTTCACCCCGCACCTAGCTGATAGATTGAAATTTGCAAAAAGAGGTTTGAATGCTGCATGGAATCAGGTGATTGAATGATTGAAAGGTGCCGTTAGCTTCCAAATGGGTATTGTTTTGAGCGGTAGCAAGAGCGATACTGTGTTATGGAGCTCAGATATGGGGATATAGGAAATTCGAGGAAGCAGAGAAGCTTAAACGATATTTCATAAAAAGATTGTTTGGTTACCCTATAATACGCCCAACTATGTCATTTTTCTGGAAAATATGGAGTCATCAATATGCTGCATTTCACTCACAGTATGCAGTCTTCGTATATTGTAAAAGTTTTGTCTTATACGAACGATAGGTATCCGAGAAAATTAGCGTTACAAATAATCAGTCGGAGATTGTCATGGTATAAACATTGGAATGATATGGCCAGAGATTTAGAGATAAACTTGAATAGACAGAGCTTTGCCAATTGGAAAGGAGAACTAAAAAAATTGAGAGAAGGCGTGAATAAGTGTGAGATGGAACGATTTCAAAGTAAGGCAGCAGAAGCAGGATACCACAAAATTTATAAAAGTTTAAATCTAAATTTAGGGAATGACAGTTACCTTAAAAGCGATATTACCTATTTTGGGGACCCAAGAGTTTACAGTAATTATGAACGGTAGTGATTGGAGAAGCCTCGCATTATACTGTAGAGATGCGTGGAAATACCAATGGATTTTGATAAATAACTTCAATTATTAAATTACAACTTGCGCTTCGCGCTCGGTAGGGGGCTTCGCCCCCTGCACCCCCAGTAGGATGGTTTAGCAGCCTCCGCGCTTCGCGCTCCAACTGGGAGGCGGGCTTCGCCCGCTCAATCGTCTTTTATGACTGTATAGTGTTGGGTAGCAGCCTCCGCGCTTCGCCCGCCCAATCGTTTTCTATGACTATATAGGGTTGGATAGCAGCCTCCGCGCTTCGCGCTCCGGCTGGAATGCGGCCGCACAATTGTCTTTTACAACTAAATAGTGTTGGGCGTAGTTTTGTGCTCTACAATTTGAGACAAGTTAGAGCGCTCTTTCTCATATAGATTTTCAAGTACACCTGATAACAATGCTCCTTGTATTTTGGAAAATACCTTATTTTTAGCTTCAATCATCACCAGCAACTCCATAATCTTGTCATAACATTGAGATTTCGCACCATGATATAAGTTCATTAGATCTATAAGGATGAACATGAGTAATACTAATAATAATAATAATAATAATAATTTATTCTTTGCATGTACATATTTTACAATGTTTGGCAGTTCGTCAAAACAATAAAAACAATAAATTGTTCATAAATATAAACAACAACAAAAAATACAAGAAGAAGAACAAGTCAATCAATCAATCAATTAATTAAAAACAACCTGTATGAAATGAAAATTCAGGTGAAATGCTGTAAATTTAGATATGTAAGTTAGTTAAGAATAATATCATTATTAAATAAAGTCCAAAACAAATGCTGTACATTTCCTCATTGCTGTAAATTAGTTGAGATTTATGATATGACAGATATGGCAGAACCCCCCAAGAACTCTTCCAAACTATAAAATTCCCTGTTCATCAGCCAGTTTCCCAGGCATTCCTTGAATTCCCTTTTATTCTTCAAATTTGTGATTTCTTTAGGGAGAGCATTTAAAATCTTTTTAATCATATACTGAGGGCTTGTCTCAAAAAATTTAGTTCTATGGGCCTGAATTCTCAATTCTCTATTATTTCTGGTATTGTGTCTGTGGATAGATGCCCCAGTGAGCCAGGACTCTCGCAATTTGAATCCATACATTGCACATTCTTAAATATAGAGGCTAGGAAGAGTAAGCATTTTTTAACTTTTAAATGAACCTCTACAGGAGGTTCTTGGGGATTTCTTCAAAATCATCCTGACAACTCTCTTCTGCATCCTGAATACCCTTATTGAGTCCTGTGAAATCCCCCAAAACATTAAGCCATAGGTCAGGAGAGGCTGGAAGTATCCATAGTAGGCAGTCAAGCTCACTTTCTGACTCATTATTTTTGCTAGCCTTGATATTGCAAAGACAGCTTTACTCAGCTTTTTGATGAGGCATTCAATGTGCATCTTCCATTTAAGCCCAGAATCCACTTTTATGCCCAAAAACCCACACACCGCCGTAGACAAAACCTCTTCAGCCTCAATCCGAAAATTCATACATGGAGGAGTGCTTTGGCGTTGCAAGGAGAAATCGATGTAACAGGTCTTTCTCACATTAACTGACAAACGATTTGCCGTGCACCAATCCTGGATATTACCAATAACTATCTCTCCTTGAGTCTGCAGTTCTCTTATGTCCGTCCCCTCCCACGAGTAAAAAGTTTGCATCATCTGCAAAAAGGACAGTGCTTGCCTGTGTTATATTCTTTGGCAAATCATTGATGTACAAGGAGAATAGTATTGGCCCTAAAACTGTACCTTGAGGTACTCCTCTGGTCAGTTGCCTGTCTTGGGATCTGTATTAATTTATAGTTCTTCACGTGACCATTTTCTGCTACAATTTCAACAACCTGTGATCTGTTACTGATGAACGACTTTAGCCATTTCAGAACTGGTCCCCTGAATCCATAGTATACCAATTTCTCAAAGAGCACATCATGATCCAAACTCTCAAATGCTTTTCTCAGATCCACAAACAACCCCAAAGCCTTCTTGCCTTCATCCAATGCATCATATACTTTGGATATGAGACTATTCATGGCATCTGTTGTTGACCTCTCAGACCGAAATCCAAACTGGCAGGGTGAGAGTAGCTTATTCTCAGTCAGGTATTCTGTAATCGCCTTCTGGGCTAGCAGCTCATGTATCTTTGAGAATGAGTTCTGAACCGATATTGGTCTGAAATTGGCCAGCTCATTACATTTACCCTTTTTATACACAGGAATGACTCTACCCTGCTTCAATTTGTTTGGGTAAATGCCGGTGCTGAATGAAAGATTCACAAGTTCGGTCATTATCCTCCTGATTGGTTCAAAACACTCCTTCAGGATGCAGGTAGGAATATCGTCCAATCCACTTGTCATTTTGCTTTTGATCTTTCCTACAACAACTGACACCTGGTTTTCGGTGAAGACAGGGAACTTTTCTAAGGTAGTAGTAGTCTCTCCATTTTTCATAATCATATCTCTAAAAGAGTTTGACTTATCAAAATTTCCATCACAGCAACTCACGAAGTATTCATTAAAGGCATCCGCCATCTCTTCAAAAGTACCAAATGGAGATCCATTCACTTCAGTTGGATAAGTCCTTGTAGGCATGCTGGGGACAGTTTCCTTTCTTATCAATTTCCATATCAGCTTCGATTTATTGTCAGATGATGACATTACATTTTCTGCATGAGCACACCTTAATAGAGCTATTTGATGTCTGATCAATCTCTTCAAAGCTTTCAGCTCATTTTTGTAGGCATCATCCCTAGGGAAATACTTTGCAAAGAGGTAAAGATCTCTTCTAGCTTGGCAGAGGTCTCTGAGCAATGGTGATGGCCACCTCAATCTACCATTGGTCTTGATTTTCTTATTAACAATAGTAAATGAGTCATTGAATGCCTTGCAATATAATCTCAGGAATATGTTGAATTTATCATCCAATGAACCTTCAACTTGAAGAGCTCTCGACCAATCAATACTCATTAGTCTTTCCTTAAATACTCTTTTTTGTGCTCCGAAAAGACTCTTACAGAATTAAATTTATCACACGCGACATCTGACATATTGAAAGAATATCTTATCAACTGTGCATAATGATCAGAAAGACCGAGCTCTATGACTTTGGCCCTTGAACTCTCAATCGAATCCGATATGAAACATAAGTCTATAAGAGTTGAAGATGATGCAGTTACTCTCGTGTGATCTTTGATTATGCTTTTTAGACCATATGACTCAAAGACAGATTCCAATTCGTTTTTTCTGGACGATTCCACTGAGAAGTCCACATTAAGATCTCCCACTAACATATATGCTGCGAACCTATTCACGACTATAGACAATACTTCTTCCAGGTGGTCAACAAAACGTTTGAAGTCATTATTTGGTGCTCTATAAAGGCATATTATCGCACATTTCATGTGAACCACTACAGCCACCTCGAAATCTACCTCACATGCCTGTTCAATATCCAATCTAGTGGCCGAGACCCCCTCTCTCGCATAAATTGCAACACCGCCTCCTTCTTTGCTACTTCTATTGAAGAATGAGATTAGGTTGAAGTTTTGTATTCTAACTGTATTACAACCATGAAGCCATGTCTCTGACAGACATAAGAAGTGCATGTTGGTCAGTTTCTCATCTCTCTCGACACTCTCCAGCTGCATGACTAGTTCCTCAGTTTTATTCCTCAGGCTTGGTATGTTGTAATGGACCAGGTTGAATTCGATTTTTGACTTGTCTTGCCTTCGAGTCACTCGAGTATAGCAATTTTTAGTGGAGGTTTTATTAGTACCATAATTTGAAATTATCTTATCAGGCGGATTAATTAGGTTTGTTTTCTTGTGGCTCGTCAAGTCTATTAGATTGTTAATGTTTCTCCCTTGCTGACCTCTGAAGGAGTTATCCAATCTGAAGAATTTCAACGTCTCAACAACGGGAATGCTATGATTACTGCCGGATAATTCATTACCTGTCACAAAGGATTTGGAGCTTCCCTTCCCACACTCAATGTCGCTCCTAAAAAACTGCCATCATGGAGAGGGATTGCTTGATCCATATTACCTGGCTTACTCATAGTATCTTTCTTATTAATCATTTCGATAATTCTATCAGCTATGTAGTATTTCGCAAACATATTCAAGTGAAAACCATGGCGAGTGTGAAAACGCCTGCCAAGTTTACTAATCTCAATGACAGTACCATTTTTGAAATATTTACAAATCTTACGAATCTCAGTATTCACCTTTATTACAGCGTCATTAACACAAGACCATCTTGGTAGATCGTACCTAAAAGGAACATCAGTTATAAAAACTCTCGTGTGTCTCATTTGATAAAGTCTCTGACGAAGTGCTGACAAATATTTATCCATATCATTACATGCTATATCATTAGATCCAGATATAATTACTGCCGCATCCTGCATTACCAAATCTGAACATTCCTTGATACAATCCTTAGTAACATCCTGAAATTTAGCTCCTGGCTTGAGTATTGTACTGATGTCATGATCACTCTTATCAGCTAATAAGTTACCTACCATTCTCCCTTGGCTACTTACAAAAAGTCTTATCTTATTCCTATGTTTGGTTTTGGAGGTGTTCATATCTATTTCATTTGAAAGGCTCTTTTCATTAATTTTAGTCGGTATTTTTAATTTATTATTGTCTTTACGCTTTAGTCGACTATCAGGAAGAATACTGTTTGCAATGTGAGAATCAAATTCATTTCTTATCTTAAATGGATCTTCTAATTGACTGATACATTCTACACCCTTGAATGTTTTTTGTTTCAAATACTGAGCAATCGTGCTAAGCACTCTCCATCTAAACAATTTTGTGTCAAACTTTGTGAATTTAAGATTCAGAGCAGCACCTTTATCTTTATTTTCCATCCTCATTCTTACATACTTTTCTAGATGGAAAAGAACAAAAATTCCACAATCATGTGAATTTCCCTGCTTCAAACAGTCCATACCTGTTGCTTTTTCTACTTTTAAAGCTTGTTTCAATCTATCCAACAAAATTGACATGGGTTTTCCATTGAAGTTATTCAAAGAATCAAAATGGTAAACAGAAGAATCGGTAAAATCGTAGATAACAAGACTCCAGTGGGAGCCATTCCAACCAGAGTGCAAATTACTTTTACAGTTTAGATTATCATTGAGAATGAACGCTATATTTTTCTTTGCATATTTATCGGAATTCAGAAAAAAAGAATCAAAGTTACTATCATTAATTAAGAGTGATGTTACTACCGGATCAACAATCACAAGATCCTTGATATGAGCAAACATTTCAGAACAATAGGCATTTATGTCATTATCAGATAGGAGTTCATCATTCACAAAAGCACTCAATCTATCAATTAATGTGGACACCTGACTCTGAGCGACAGGTGAGTAGTTCCGCACAGCCGACTCCTCACTAGCAGCACCAGAAGAAGCGTTGCGACGCCGAGGCGAAAGTGGATCAGTGCCAAGAGAATTGTAAGCTGAACTGTTGTTGACTACATAGGTATTAATTGGGTCATATTCAGTTTGAGACGCCTTGTCAGCCACATTTTTTTTCAGTAATACTCATTATCAGCAAATCATTTTGGATGGAGCGATCGACTGCTGCCTGCCACTCGACTCTTGAGCGTGTCAGTTGTTCCCTCAAAGAATCGTTTTCCCGCCGAAGCTCAGCAACCTCTTCACCATATTCCATATTAGGAAACTCAATGGAAGCTGGAGAACTGTGAGAGTAATATAAGCTACTATCAATATTAGACATGTTATGCATCTTTTGATCCCTAGTGGGGGTAGAAAAAGGATCCGTATCCTCTCTAGCGCTGCTATCATGTGAAACGAAATTCGAGACCTCAGATAATAACTTTTCTGTTTCATTGCTGTCTAAAGGATTGGATTTGGGAATAATTGACGATAAATGGTTGTGATGATGTGATCCTACCTTCAAAATTTTTGTTATTTGCTTATCTGTTTTCAAGGTAGCTTTACAATCTTTGTTTATACATCTCCAAGACAGATCACCTGAGACTAGAAGACGATCTTTCCTGTATGAAAACCCGTCATATTCAATTTTTTTATTACCTTTTGTAGTGTTCTTTATTTCAAATTCTATCACACTGACCATACTTGTAATCGACCCAAACGGAAAAAACTGCCGGTAATTAAACGCTAATAGTGTTCAATAGTATTGGAAGTGAAGCATAGAGAGGCAATCACAGGATAAAGCAGAATAACAACAGTTATTTATTATTGTGAATGCGGAGCTGATTATAGCATTTCAAGCCTCCCGCAATGTCCAATCAGAATTACATATAAACAATTCTACCAGTTGCTAGGATACTAGCTTTCCCGCCAAAATATTCGAAAGTACGTACAGCTGATTACACTTACTAACAGTAGAAATACAATCCAAATTCAGAAACAAACAGTCTTATCTTATCACTCGATAATGCCGAAAAGTCAATAGAATGGTCTCACCAGTGTTAAGATGGACTCACCAAGATAAGCACTCTGAAGAAATATACACTTTAATACTTTGAAGAATAATGTGCCCCGACAAACGACCGTCTACGCAGTTGAGCCGGCCAAAAACTTAGGTTAGGAAGATAGTCAGAAATGAAATCGTCCACCACCAACAATCACACACTGAGCACAGGGAATTCACTTAACAGTGAATGGACTTACTAATACAAAGAATAATACTAGGGGAAGTATCTTTGATTTCATGATTTCTTCAACAATCTAATCTTACATCAGGATCATATTCTCCCATGAATCGTTTTCAGCAACTAAAAGAGGAGATTCTGTTCTAAAATTCAGGATCAAGTATTTTTCTATAATTTATCTGAATATAGAAATTGGCCATTTCTTTGTGTACTGGAAAATGAACCAGATATTTTAGGTATATTTGGGCCATTCTGTATCTTGCACAAGGAAATCTTGCATGGAAAAATTGGACTTCTCTTATGTATCCAAATTGAGAATTCAGATCTACAATATAAAATGCAAGCACACCCCCTTTTGATGTCTATAGTGACTGAACTATAGTAACTGTAGTTTTTTCAAACACCACTTATGAAAAAGGTCGGGGGGGGGATCGGGGCGATCCGCGCCTGTCGCCACCTTCTATAGAAGATAGATGTGACTCACGTTATAACATTATAATTAGTCCAGTCAATTTAGACATGAAAAAGAGGCAATATTTTATATTCATTGTAGTTCTGATTTTTTAGGGTTTTTATGCATAAGAGAAGTCCAGAACCAATTTTCGCATGTACAGAGTGGCCCAAATACCTTTTATGTCTGGTTCATTCTCCAGTTCTGAGCTATTACAATCAAATCCAGTCATTGGACAAAAAAATCCTCTCTCTCCTTTTTTACTGTATATAAAAGAACTGTGTGTTTACTGTGTATTCAGAAGTTATCATTTTATTTTTTTTTATTTCAATTTCAATACACATCTCATTAAATACAAAATCCATATATATTTTTAATCCCTCTAGCTTCAAGCTATTTGAGGAATATTAAAAAAAATACTAAAAACATTTACTATGTTGCAATAACTTACATAATAAACAAATATGAATATATAATATATTAAATGAATGTTATTAACAAAGCAAATTAGAAATTCATAAATAATCACTTATAATAAAAGGTAAAACCTTCCCATATAACTATTAAATGATCGCTAGTCTGAGAAACTATTGTGAGTTTGCATTTTTACTGTAAATCTAACCATATATCATATATGTCAATCATCGATTATTGCAATGAAAAATAATTTCAATTTTGTCCGAACTTCACTCCTTCTTTGTAAATTTCGCAATTCCAGAGGCAATGAGTTCAGAAGATATGGTATTCTGCACTCTGGAGTTCTTTTACCATGATTAATTATTGTTGAATCTCTGGGGTCTAAATATTCTGTTTCTCAATTCATAGTTTATTTCATTTATTTCTCCAAATTGGTTTATGAAATAATTTCTTGTCAAATCAGTATAATTGGCTAGGGCCCCCATGGACATGATTCCCAATAGCTGGCGATCAATACCATTAAAAAGAGTTCTTATTATCCTTTTTACAATATTCTGTAATGGCTGTTTTATATATTTCGGAGCTAAACTGTATATTGAGATACCATAGTACAGGGTACTCTGTATCATTGAATAGTAAATAATTCTTTTAGTGCCAACAGGAAAATAGCTACTTATTCTAGAACACTTATAAAGTGCTGCTCTCATTATGTTTTTACTTTCCTTGCCCTATTACCATAGGCCTAGGTAAGGAAAGTATTGCTTTCCGAAAAAAATTAAGGTACCCCAATTTCTAAATTTCTATACGTTGCAAGGTCCCCTGAGTCCGAAAAAGTGGTTTTTGGGTATTGGTTTGTATGTGTGTGTGTGTGTGTGTGTGTGTGTGTGGTGTGTGTGTGTGTGTGTGTGTGTGTGTGTGTGTGTGTGTGTATGAGTGTATGTGCGTCTGTGTACACGATATCTCATCTCCCAATTAACGGAATGACTTGAAATTTGGAACTTAAGGTCCTTACGATATAAGTATCCGACACGAACAATTTCGATCTGATGCAATTCAAAATGGCGAAAATGTTGTCAAAAACAGGGTTTTTTGAAATTTTGTCGAAAACGGCTCCAACGATTTTGATCAAATTCATACCTAAAATAATCATCGATAAGCTCTATCAACTGCCACAAATCCCATATCTGTAAAAATTTCAGGAGCTTCGCCCCATCAATGCAGATAGATTCCCAATTATCAGGCTTCAGATATAATCGAAACGAAAAAAATCAAGTGGAGTAGATTGAGCATGAAAATCTCTACAATTAATGTTCAGTAACATTTTCACCTAAAATTGAAAATAAGCTTTAAATTCGAGAAAATGTGATTATTCAATTGCAAATTATTGTTGATTCTATTAAATCATTCACTATGAAGAGATAGCAGACCTCATGTGTGTCTCCAGCGTTATTGCCCTGTCACCAGCTGGCTCGAATCTTTGAATAGTAGACTTGAGATGCGCGGGAACACTAGCGTCAGGTGATCAATTTTCATAACGGCAAGGAAAGTTGTGTGAGTGCGCCACACCAGATTTTTTAGTGAATCGTTGTGTGATTTGAATCTCATATCAGAATCGAAAGTTATTCCTAGGTGTTTCATACTTTTACTGTAATCAAGTTTCTGGCAATTGCAATCATTCATTCTTTGGTTTCTCAGGCATACTGATTTATGGCAAGTCAATTTAACAACTTCTCTTTCATCAACATTAATTCTTTGATTCTTAAACACTATAGCCTTTGTCTTTTGGGCATTAATTTTTATACTGTTATTGAAGAAGTACTTAGTTGCCAAATCAAGATCCTGTTGTATGAGTCTCAAACCAGTTTCCAAGTCTTTGTGTATTACATAGAATATATTGCCATCAGCATATTGAAGAATTTTACTTTTAAAACTTAATCTAGCAAAATCATTCACATATATGTTGAATAGGGTAGGTGACAAGATACTGCCTTGAACTAATCCACATGTCTGCTCATAGCTGCTACTAATATACCTATACCTGCATGCAAAGTTCTATCCATGAAATAATTCTCTAATAATCTTCGTAATTCACCTCCAATACCTATTTCACTTAATTTGCGAAGCATAATTTGATAATTCACAAGGTCAAATTCCATAGTCAAATCAGTTGCCACTGTCATTACAAACATATTATCATTCAGAGATCTATTGATGTCACCTGTCATAGTTTCTAATAAATCAATAGTTGATTTTCCGGAAATGAAGCAATGTTGAGTCTTGTTTATTATACTATGTCTGGATAGATACTGTTGCAATTGCATTCCTATGAAGTGTTCCAGAATTTTCATAACAACTGATATCGATCCTACTGGTCTGTAACACCACAGATTTTTCTTTGATCCTTTTTCAAAGATGGGTCTGAGATGAGTTAATTTCATTGGTTGTGGTATATTACCAGTTCCAACAATTCTGTTAATCAAATGAATCAATATTAGTCTCAGGTAAAATATATTGCTTATTACATCTCGTGGTCTAATCCTATCTGGTCCTGAGGATGACTAACTATTCAGTTTATTGATAGCTAAATACAGAGAATGCAAATTCATGTTCTTGAAGTTCATGCTTAATTTATTGCCTATTGAATGATTTCCCTCTTTTAAATGCTGAGATAAGTCAAAGTGCTGCCCATTCATCCCACCATTAACCTCTTCAATTGTCAATTTAAATTTTTCCTTAAATTTCTCGGTTAAGTCATGCATATGATTTTCTTCAGTTACTTTAAAAATATTTTTGATTGATTCCATTATGGTTGGTCTACGTTTCTTATTGATAAATTGATTAATAGTTTCCCAAGTCTTTTTTTGCATTATTAATATTATCGGAAAATAATCTATGGTAATAAAGTCTCTTCTCCAAACGAATTTTATTTGTCAGGTCATTTCTAATGGCCTTGAATTGGTTTCTTAGTTCTAAATTATGTTTGTCCTTTTTAAGCCTTTGCCATGTGCGATTTTTTGTATCTATTAGTTGCTTGATAGTATTATTAATCCAGGGATTTTCCTATCTTGTTTATTGTTCACTATTATCCTTATTGTACTATTATCATAAATGAATTCAAATTTCTTAACAATTTCATTGTAGATATTTGATGGGTCTCTAAGATCTAGGATAGGCCACCAGTTTTCCTTTCTAATTAATTCATTAACTTTTTTTGTATTGATAACACTCTTATAACCATTATCTATTTGTCTATCTGAGGATTTATTCATACTGATCTTTACCCCTGCCCAATAATGGTCGGAGATTTTGTTCTCAACAATAAAAGAAGTATAAGAGCTTTCATCATTCACTTTAACATTTACGTGATCTAAACATGATGACACTAATACATTATTATATATCTCCTCTCTAGTAGGCTTTTGAATACTATTATAGAGACCATATGAATACAAAACGCTAAGATAATTATCTGCTCCATATCTATCATTCAAGTAACATATATTAATATCCCCCATCATGATAATATTTTCTTCATTTTTTATCCTCTCCAGAGATAAGAAACTTTCCAATTCATCTGACAGAATCCAAGGTCAGGGCAGTGGACTGTGAATGATAGTTGGTATTAATACCTACAAATAAATCTTTGAATTCTGTGCATAAAAATACTGATAGCTTGAAGTGTGGTAAGTACACCAATAAAAAACTAAATGAATCAACAAGATGAGATTTAATAACAATAAAATAATAATAGGCAGATGGCCACATACAAAAACAATTGTAAGTAGATTGAGTCAAATATCTTGGGATAATTACAACATGATAAAACGTTAGAGAAATACAAAATTTAAATGAAATTAGGTCAATGACATTAATGACCATTGAAGCCTGACAATAATCGAAAAGGTAATATCACAGAATTAATAATAGCACAGAAGGCTAGCGGAATAGGACTTTCTGTTCATGCGTAATCGAGGTAGTTCCTTTGCCAGATTGTAGACTGCGCGCAGAACCCTACTCCGGTCTCGCTCACCCCCCTTCCGCACTCCGTCCTCACAACAACTCTATCACCCACTCCACTGATAGGTAGTCGCCCCTCACTCCTTCACACTATCTCTCACACACACACACACCACACAGATGCACACACACAGTCAACTCGGCACCAGACACCTGTCAACATGTGAAGCAATTATAGCAATTATAGGACTATTGTGATGATAATAATATTATTCAACCGCCTTCTGTTTTCTTTGCATTTCATCCCAACATTCTCACAGCTGAATCATGACTGTATCATTTATATTACTCTGTGTTCTGTAAGAATGAGAATTCTATGTAAAGAAGAAGTAAAGGAATAAGAAAAAGAGAAGAAGAAGAAGAAGAAGAAAATATGAAGTTTTCAGTTCATCATCTTCTAAATATTTATTATTTTCTATCACTATTGTATAGTATATCTTCATCTTTCTTATCCTCTTCTCCTCCTTCATGATCCACTAATTCTTATTTCTCTCATATGCTACTCCTTCTTCTTCTTTTTCTCTTCCTCCTTGTAGAAGAAGAAGAAGAAGAAGAAGAAGAAGAAGATTTCTTCCTTGTTCTTCCACTATCTAATCTTCTTCATGTTCTACCACTTCTTATTTTTATCTTGCTACTCCTTCCCATTCTTCTCTTTCTTCAATGAGAAGAAGAAAAAATAAAAAAAAGAAGGAGAAGAAGAGGAAGAATAGAATGATTGAGAAGAGGAGAAGAAAAAGAAGAAGATGAGTAGATGATAAGAATAAAATGACGATTTTGAGTAGAAGAAGAAGAATAAATAATAGAACATGATGACAAAAAGATAATAGTAAGAAGCAGAAGAAGGAGAGAAAGAAGAAGAGCTACAACATGATGATGAAGAAAAATAAGTAGGAGATGAAGAGAATAAGATAACATGAGAAAAGAAGAAGAAGCTGATGTATTACTATTATTACATTCATTTAAACTACATAAGTCACCCTATCCATAATATTTGGTGAAGCTGAATTTTTGCAGGATGTTAGTATACATAATTAATAGCCTGGAATCACAATATACTCATTTTTCTCTCACTTGCTCTATAAGGTCAACTTTTGTAAAGATATCCAATACTCCAGAATCATTACCCGAAAAATGTTGCGTTTTCGGAACTAATTATCAAAACTGCCCTTTTTCACTATCTCGTAACTGGACTATTATTAACTAATGAGCTGTTTAACATGCATTTGAACATGAAGATTCTGAATTTATCACTTTTATACCCTGGCCACCATGGGCGCCGACTTATCACAATCTTTGGGTGGGCTCATTGGTTAGGGGTCTGGGGAGGGGTTTTTTCCATATAATTGATCAGAATTTTTTATGGACTCAGCCCCCCCAAAATATTTTTTGGGTGGGCTCCACAGGCTACCTACCTACCTACCTACCCAGACCTTATGGAGTCAGCATCAGTGCTGGTCACTTTTTTGAAAACTGAGTATCGTACCATTATAATATAATGGAGAACTTCGTTTCTCTGATACCTTTTTGGCTATTGCATTTTGTGTTTCACACAGAAAGGACTTGTCACGGTTGATTATAAGAATCGTTCAATGGTGGGTGTTGAAAACACTGATGTCACTCTTGAATGCTTGCTACCATCGGACTCCCCAATGCTTAATGCCCCCAAACAGAAAACTCTAACGGTGTAACATCCGGGTTGTGGGCATATTGTTCCATTCAATTAACCTTGGTAAACTCACACAGAAAACACACGCAATTCATTAGATGTCAATTAAAGGAAGAAACTTTGTAATCAGAAATCAGACCCATGTTTCCATTTCGCCAATCAACATTCAATATCATTATTTTATAACAATAATAAACATCATCAACATAATGCAATGCTAATTTTAAGATCTGTTTACCAAGATTAATAATAATTTGGAGACACATTAGAGCTCGTTTCACTTTCATTGCACTTAATAAAATTATTATTTATTTTATTGTTATAACATATTAATATTTATTATCACGTACTATCATGAAACTTGAGTAGTTTTTTTTTAGTTTATGAATTTCCTACTGGACTGACTGCTAAAAAAAGTATCAGAAAAGAAGAGAAATGAACATCATAACTTGATATTTGACCGAGCGAAGTGAGGTCTAAGATTCATGTCGACGGTTAGGCATTTCTCTTAATGTTTACATGTTAGAATGTTTACATGTTTAAATGTTCAAATGTTCATAAGTTGCGCATTTACGGCGAAACGCGGTAATAGATTTTCATGAAATTTGACAGGTATGTTCCTTTTTAATTGCGCGTCGACGTATATACAAGGTTTTTGGAAATTTTGCATTTCAAGGATAATATGAAAGGTAAAAGGAGCCTCCTTCATAAGTCGATATTACAGTAAAAGTCAGATTAAAGAATTATTCATCATAAATCAGCTGACAAGTGATTACACAGATGTGTGGAGAAGCCAGTCTATTGCTGTATTTCCATAAGGTCTATAGTTTCAATCAGGTGGATGAGAATACTGCGTGAGGTCTACTGTTCACAAAACTGCTAGTAGTTCTGTGAACAGTAGACCTCGCGCAGTTATACACCAACTATTCATTTGATCAGATCATGCTTACACAAGATTTAATTATCATATAACGCTCTCCGGAATTTAGCGCGAGAAAACCAGAAGACATCTAGGCGCCCAGACGAGCTGTTATAAGTTCTTTGCATCCTATTTATTAGGATAAATGATCAAAACTGTTTTAAATAAGGAATGCCGATATCCAAAAGCACAACTTTTTACAGAATTTACAGTTTTAAATGTAAGGCAATTGTACTTTAAATCTTTATTGATCTACATAAAAACTAATAAACTTAAAATTTTATCAGATATTTTACATACCTATCCTACACGGTATAGAGCTAACTTCGTTTTTGCGACGCCGCAGGTGGTTCATGGAGTGGAGCTGAGGACACCTTTTTATTTGGCTCAAATGGTCTATCGTAATTTGCCCGCTGAGATAAGAACTGATATGGATGAATGCAGTGTGGCTGCATTCAAGCGTAAGGTGGAGGGGTGGCTATACCGCCTGGGCTGGGAGTCGTCAGAAAGCCTGCTTCAGTCTGTTTATTGGCACTAAGATCATCTCTATTAATTTGATAGCTTTTCTTATACATACATAGATTTTTTTTCATTTTTGAGAGCTTATAAATTTTCATAACTTACCTTTCTTCTCTTTATATTTACCACATACTTTATTTAATCGTTTATAGATTTACACATCTTCATTACTATATTCTTTTCAATAGTCACTGTGGAATCGGCTGGTTTCTGTTCCTCGGTAACTTTTTATATGAGAAGCTACCATTATTTTTTACAATAAGTATATACAAAATATATTCCACTCATGCAATCTCAAGAATTTATTCATATTCCAATTCTCGAATCTGTATAATATATATGTTACTCTTTTCAATCTTTTTCTGTTTATGAAATTTCGTCAATGTACAATGTAATAGGTAATTTTTAATTTTATAATTATAATACAAACTATCTCATACTTACCTTCTTCTTGTTAAAGTCGGACATTCTATTACCTATATAATATTATGAATAGACTATTGGCTACCCACTTTAACAGGAACCCACCCCCTACACTCAGACGAATAGTCTTGTAGGGGTATTCCAGTAAAACATGCTCTGTATTACAATGTAATCTGTTTTTTGTATGGAGTAAAGAATATTTGAATTTGAATTTGATAACACTCACATCATAAAAGCGTTATAAACTGAATAAATTGCAATTTTAAAAAATATCTTAAAATATGCCCAACTATTCTCTCCGATTATAGGAAAATAATGTGGAGTTTGGAAGAAATTGGAATTTACCACACATTATCCTGTTTTAAGTGTATGAGAGTTAAATTTCTAGAATAGAAATGCCCTCCGAGTTGGTTGAAGAGGTTGTCATCCTTTCGTAGTCTTTCAAACAGGCATTCAACCAATCCACTTGTCTTAGAGAATTATCATTTTTTCAGAAGGAATATATATTGTAGGGTACTTATAGTATGAATTCATAATCATACATATACTTTTCAATTAATGATTCATTTTTATTAAATACATTATTATTGGATCATGAAGAGTTGGTTTTCCTTTTCACAAATAAAAAATAAAGAATGAGAGTTTAACAATAAGAGAACAAGTATCATTTGAGAATTCCTCTCACAAATTATAAATGAGAAATATGTGTTTCACAATACGAGAGCAAGTATTCAATACAATTCTCAATAATTACTGGAAATTCCCCACGCGGTATGCATGCTCTAATATAATTATATTCACCCTTATATTTTGTTGTAGTTTCTAATTAGAGAGATTCAACCAGAAAACTATTTCCTGATCAAGTATATGGAAGCCATAATTTTTCTGAAAAAAGAGATTCTCCTCCTAATAATAGTTAACAATAGTTAACACTCACACTTCCTCCTACTCCATCACCTCCTTCTTCCCCTTCTTCTTCTTCTTCTTCTTCTTCTTCTTCTTCCCCTTCTTCTTCTTCTTCTTCCTCTTCTTCTCCTTCCTCTTCTTCTTATTCTTCTTCTTCTTCTCCTTCTCCTCCTCTTCCTTCAGCTCCTCCTCCTCCATTTTTATCTTCATTTTATTCATCTCCATCTTATTCTTCTTCTGCTATTTCTTCGTGTCTTCTTATTCTTCTAGGAGGAGGAAGAAGAGGAGGAGAAAAAGAAGAAACAAAGAAATAGCAGAAGAAGAATAAGGAGAAGAAGAAGAGAATGAAGATGAGAATAGAGGAGGAAGAGGAAGAGAACGTGAAGAAGATGAAGAGCTGAGAATAATAGTGGAAGAAGAAGTGAGAAGAAGGATAATAATTATGAGAGAGAAAGAAAATGATCAGAAGTTCTTCTCTTTCTTCTCCTTATCTGTCATATCCCATCATCACTCCTCCTTCTCTTATTATTATTATCATTACTATCATCATTATCATCATCTCATCCTACTCTTTTCTACTCATGATCATCAAATAATATTTTCTTCTTATTTTTCTCATTATTCTTATCATCCTCCTTTTCTTCTCCTTATCATATTAAAGAACTCATCATATCAACAGATTATAGAAAAATAGAAATTATATATATTCATAATTCAGCTCTAGTGTTGTCAGAGCAGAAAGCTACATGTCACAAAGGAATGAAATTGTATGTCTTTTATAATAGGCCACTAATTGGCCTTTGGTTGTGCTTGCAATATTATTGTTGAGGCTTCCTCAGAAATGAGTTGAAAGCCTGGCAGGCTGCCAGATGCAGCTATAAAAAACCGGATCAAAAGACTGACACTCTCCTTCCATATTCCCATGCCAGCCCACTTTTCTCCTTCCACTCATTACAAGCCGTTACAAGCGACTGTGGACATGCTTATGCGATCTGGTGGGACAATGCAGAAATAACTTATGCTAACTTATGCATGATATTATAAATGCACTACGTTGTTATTCTCATTATAGAAGTTTTCTCTGGTAATATTAATGATACCTGAATTGCGAATATAAATTGAGTGCTAAAATGAAAAGTTAATGCTGCAAAGTTTAATCTTAATGATTTACAAAAGGAATAATAATAAATGACAATGAGTTGTAGATAGTGCTCAACGAATAGAGTACATTAAAATATAGGCGGCATAGGCCTTCAGTAAATTAAATGTCAAGTTAGACATCAATTGAGCAATTAATAGGCGTCAGTGGCCTCAGTGAATTGAATGTCAAGATAGACATCAATAGTACAAAAGGAATAATAACAAATGACAATGAGCTGTAGATAGTGCTCAACAAATAGAGTACATTAAAATATAGGCGGCATAGGCCTTCAGTAAATTAAATGTCAAGTTAGACATCAATTGAGCAATTAATAGGCGTCAGTGGCCTCAGTGAATTGAATGTCAAGATAGACATCAATAGTACAAAAGGAATAATAACAAATGACAATGAGCTGTAGATAGTGCTCAACAAATAGAGTACATTAAAATATAGGCGGCATAGGCCTTCAGTAAATTAAATGTCAAGATAGACATCAACGAAACAATAAATACGTGTCAGTAGCCTCAGAAAATCACTTGTAAAGCCAAGGGTAGCTGTCAAATCCAATGAATTAATAGGCGTGGGTGGCCTTAGTGGATTGAATGTCAAGATAGACATCAACAAAACAATTAATAGGCGTCAGTGGCCTCAGAAAATCACTTGTAAAGCCAAGGGTAGCTGTCAAATCCAATGAATTAATAGGCGTCGGTGGCCTTAGTGAATTGAATGTCAAGATAGACATCAACAAAACAATTATGTAATACATATGTAAATAAAGATTGAATAGAACAATTTACGTAACCTGAATAAAATTTTGAAGAGGAGATGCAGCCAGGCAGACAGGCAATGAATCTGCAGTACCCAAGAGAACAGGACATCAGCAAGCGACGGTGTGATCTGGCCATGCGATGACAAGAATGGAAGCATTAACCACAGCAGGCAAATCCCCCAGTGTAAGCATGTAGAATTCCAAACGAATAATCCGACCTTCAAGTTGTGGAATTTTTAGAATGATTTCCAAACGGTAAAGAAGATGAACTTGAAAGTTTGAGTTACACGAGGTGAAGCCAATTGTTAGAAGAATGGCAATTGAAGCCTACACGAGGTTGTGAACTTGACAAAGTTTATCAGCGTAAATATGCGAAGAAATCGATGAATAGTTGAATCACAATTGAAGAATAGAACAAACAAATTAATTTGCAGAAGTAATTCACACTTTAAAAACATTCCGTAGATCAAATAAATAGCGATAAACGCCCACACGAGGTTGCAATTTTGACAAAGTGTATCAGAGTAAATATGCGAAGAAATCGATGAATAGTTGAATCACAATTGAAGAATAGAACAAACGAATTAATTTGGAAGAATAATTCACTTTTAAAAACGTTTCGTAGATCAGATGAATATGGATAAAAGGTTTAGACCGAGAGCGTAGATGCACTCTCGACTAGGAACCATTGCAAAAGACAAGAAGACAGACCCACGCTCAGCAACAAAAACGAAAACGGAAATGTCATCCACAAACATAACACGTTTACAAACGTTTGGTGAAAAAGTAACAAATATCTAGAAAGTAAGATGCCTAAAGACAAAATAAATTCCAAAAAATTGAATAGTACAAATATTAAAATTGAAACGGCGATGAATAATATAGGAAACCAACTTGAATATGGCAGTGGCATAGAACCGTGACTGTGACGTCACCGGTCAGCGCAGACGGACAAAATGACGACATGATGTCTACGTAGTAGCAGAACGAGTAATAAGTGGAACCGTTACAATAAATGCTTTGTCAGATTCCACATAAACTGGGCCCCTTGTGTCATACGGGGGTATGGCACAATAAGAAAAAATAAGAAATATGTAAAATCTGGCAAGGCAATTGGAAATTGAAAACTGGGCCCCATGTGAGAACCAGGGGAAAAAACAATGAAACCTGAAAATACAACATGAACCATAAGAGCAAGGGGATTAACTAGAATCCTCATCAATGGGAAGAGGTGCTAACCTCGAAATAGCTCTCTTAAAAGTGCCAGAGGGAGTGAGAACAGTGACAACTCGAACCTTGTCGTCCTTACCGGGATGAACTTCAGTAATGCGCGCCAGCTTCCAAGTGGACTGCGCGGAACCAGGATCCTTCAAGATGACAACCATACCGACCTTCAAATTGTTAAACCATTTGCCTTTTTTCTGAAGAGTGGTTGAGGAGTGGGTCTTTTTTCTGAAGAGTGGTGGAGAAAAAGTACGAGATTTGGGGCAGCCTACACGAATGGAAATAGGACTGGTGTAATCCAAACCACAATTGTAAAAGGGAACATTAGCCTGAACGCGGGCTGCTGGTAAACTACCCATGATTTGCTCAGAACGAAGAGCCGAGAAGCGAAAACACATTATGCAATGCCGCAATACACTTTTGATGGTGCGACGGGTGGAGGGAAACCAAAATCGTTGTCTTACACTGGCCATGGTGGCCTGCACACCAGCATGACTTGGACGACGATGGTGAGCAACAATCAATGCACGAGTGAATTTGTGATTGCTGGGCAACAATATTTGATGTTTATAATCAAAGGAAGCATTTGCATTTTGCAAACGTCCACCAACTCTGAGCAGAGAATCTGAATGAATGAATGGTGACAAGGCTTTAATAGAACTATTAGGCAATAGCTCCTGATTTTGACGCAATGCTCTAAGTTCAGCAGAGAAGGCTTCTTCTTGAATGGATTTGAAAATACAATTTTCAGCTTCTGAAATTTCAGAGATAGCTAATTGACCAAAGCACGGAGCGACTGAATTTTGTTTCCTACAATTATGAATGAACCGTAGAACATATGCTGTTGTACGAACAATTTTGTGATAGGTGGAGCAACTATTGATTATGCCTGAGATAACATCATTATGAGAAGAAGTGGTAGCTAATACCTGAACTGATTGAGAACTGTTTTCCTGAACTGATTTCTCTAACTGATGAGAGACATCATTTGAAGTTGGAAAATTCGACGTGACCCTACGGGGAGCGGCCACAGGCGAAGCGGGGAGGCGCGAACGAGGTGCTGCAATAGGACGAATAGCTTTACAAGAACCAAATATGACCCAACCCAGACTGGTTTTCTGAAGAATAGGAGCGTTTTGAGCCAGATACAATTTACCAGGCTGAAGTATAGATGCGAATATGCCAGCACCAAGTAACAGATCTACAGGCTTAGGCTGATCAAACAATGGATCCGCTAATTTGAGTTCAACGGGAATTGAAATTTTGGAAAGATCGATGTTCACACTAGGAACATTAGATGATATGCTATCAACTACAATACAATTTTCTTCAACGGACCACGAACGATCAGATGAAGACAAGCAAACTGAATGAGAAATAGATGATTTGGTCTTATTCTCACCTACACTATGAATCAAAGTATCAGAATACAAAGCAGCAAGTGACAATTTTTCAGCCAACCTAGTTGACATCAAATTACAATCAGAGCAAGAATCTAAAAGCGCGGTTGCTTTAATAAATTCCCCACTAGAAGATTGAACCAAAACTTCGGCAGTAGGTAACAAGGCGACAGTTGATTGCTGTTGAAAACACAGTGACGAGGTGGAGCTCATTGTGACATGAGAGTTCTTCTGAGGCTGTTCTGCATGAGAAACAGCCTGCTTAGCTGTTTCCACATTCTGAACCATGACGGAATTCAAAACAGCATTCTTACCCTTGGAGGGAGCAAAGGATTGAGAATGAATAACATTTGAAGTTACCTTATCTTTAGAAGTAGGCTGAGTGTCTCGTGATTGAGGATACGACCTATGAAGAACAGTGTGGTGACTCTTGCCACAAAGTGTACACGATTTGTCCGAACAAACATGATTGGGTGCGAAAGGCTTGAGGCAATTATAACATAGCCTTTTGTCACAGACAGCATTCCAACGATCAGTAACCTGCAACTTCAATAATTCATTACAATGATTTGGAAAATGACCAACAGAATTACAAAAACTACAAGGTGACATAGAAGAGGTAGTAACGTGCATCCTAGCTTGAACATTCGATTGATTTTGATTGAACTTCGGCTTGCTATGAGCACCAACCGAGTTGGATGTACTTTGCTGTACATTTCCTTGATGATGGTTAGCTGAGCTTGAAGCAACAGCTTCCATGATTTTGCATTGTGATTCCAAAAAATTCCAAAATTTATCAATGGTGGGAATGTCGTGTATACCAACACTCTTTTCCCATTCTCGAACAGTAGCAGTATCCAACTGCAACAACATTTTGTGCATGTACAATAAGTCCTTGATTTGGACTCCAAGTTGAAGTGCTTCGAGCGCGGTAATGTGGGACTTGCAAAAATCAATGAATGCCCGTAATGATTGCGGACAGTTACGTTTTATGGTAGGAGGAGATTCAATTGCCGTGACGTGCCTGGCAGCAATTAATCTCTTATTGTCATACCTCTCCCTTAAGAGGTTCCATGCAAGCTGAAAACCATTTTCGTCAGCTTCAATGTGTTCCACTCTAGCGAGAGCTTCACCACTGAGTGATTGACGAAGATAGAAAAATTTCAATGAGTCATTAATATTATCCTGATTACCAATAATATTGGTAAAAGCACTTGAGAATGCTTGCCATTTTGAAAGCTCCCCATTGAAGCATGGAAGCGGAATCTGAGGCAACTGAAAATTTGCCAAATGTGAGTTTTGAGATGTTGGCCGCTGGGAAGCACCAGCAGTGGCCTCATTGTTGCGTTGTCTGCTTTCAAAAGCAGTTAATGCAGCGTTTGCCTTAGAGGTAATGGAGATAAACTTATTAAGTATTTCAAAATGAGTTGAAGTGTCTTGTGCTTGCAACTCTGAATTCCATAACTGTTCATGGATTTTATCGTACTTAATTCTAAGTGAACCTAGTTCGTTTTTGACAGTCAACAATTGATAATAAGTGGCTTCAGTGTCCACAACATAATCGCTATAGCTGGTTATAAACCAATCTATTTCGTGGTGTAAATTGTCTCTTGCATTGGAAAGAGCAGAAGGCTCAGGAAGTGAATCTTCCTCATGATCGGACATGCTTAAAAACTAACAGAAAAACCTGAGTGAACGAAACGATGCTGCACTGTAGCAATGCGATTGCTGCGCCAACAAGCAACTTTGGGCGCTGGTCCAGCACGCAGAGAGGCACGCCTGTGCATTTGAGGCAAGTTGTATCAAGCTTGCTGTGCGGCAAGTCAAGTAGCGAGCTCGCAAGGCGGTGTAGTTTGCCGTGTGTTGTTTTCTCAATGCGCAATAGCCGTCTGTGACCAGTTCAGTGCGGTTCAGTCTCTCAGGATACAAGATAGTTGATAGCTGGTGCATACACGTCGCAGCGTGCTTTGAGTTGCAGCCAGTACTGAAAATTAGAAACAAGTGTGTGAATGCTTAATATTAAACAATATAAACATACAAAGGTACAATGGAATAGAATATACTCTAGAGTGGGACCTAATCATTGGCATCAAGCTGGACTATTAGGCACATGGTCACTGAAACCCTAAGGTTCAATGGACCAAGAAATGGGTAATAAAAATTAACAATTATCCTAGGTAAACACTGGATCAAAAATGAACGGGCTGGAGGACCAATTTTTATCCAATTGGTCCAATTAACAATTATCCTTGGTAAACACTGTGTCAAAAATGAACGGGCTGGAGGACCAATTTTTATGACAGAATCCAAGGTAAGGGCAGTGGACTGTGAATGATAGTTGGTATTAATACCTACAAATAAATCTTTGAATTCTGTGCATAAAAATACTGATAGCTTGAAGTGTGGTAAGTACGCCAATAAAAAACTAAATGAATCAACAAGATGAGATTTAATAACAATAAAATAATAATAGGCAGATGGCCACATACAAAAACATAACACGTTTACAAACGTTTGGTGAAAAAGTAACAAATATCTAGAAAGTAAGATGCCTAAAGACAAAATAAATTCCAAAAAATTGAATAGTACAAATATTAAAATTGAAACGGCGATGAATAATATAGGAAACCAACTTGAATATGGCAGTGGCATAGAACCGTGACTGTGACGTCACCGGTCAGCGCAGACGGACAAAATGATGACATGATGTCTACATAGTAGCGGAACGAGTAACAAGTGGAACCGTTACAATAAATGCTTTGTCAGATTTTACATCATCACTAAACGAATTAACATTTTGATTTGGAGGTCTATAGAATGCTGCTACGATTACTGTTTTATCCCTATCACTAACTTTCAAACATATCAATTCAGCAGATTCAAAATTACATGTAATCTCTTCTATTCTCAAATTCTCCCTATAGAAGATTGCTAATCCCCCACCTCCTCGACCATCCGGTCTACATCTGAAAACACTAGAAAATCCAGAGGTGCCATACAATTCAGTTTCCTCACTCCTTAGATTAATCTCACTCAGTATAATTGAATCTATTTTATCAATTAATTCATTTAATTCAATGTCCAATGTATCCCAATGTTTCCTCAAAGATCTTACATTTGTACATATACATCTAAATTCAGTTATTGATTTATCAGTTTGTTTTAAAAGGTTTTTTGTATCTATCCAGTCTGAGAAATATATAAATGTATAATCTGTACTCAAGTCCTCGTCTTCGAGTTGTATCATTGTTGTAGGCTATGTTCTTATCTAATATGGGAGGAAAAATCTAATCACTAGTCGAAATCGTGAAGAATAGTAAATAATGTACAGTATATTACCAAATTACCTGAATTGCACAATCAGCTCCTGCACCTCTATATTTATATTCCGAATTATGGTTGAGCTTTTCAGTAACATGGCACAAAGAGACAAGTAAAAAGGGGGAAAATTTTTTTTTTGAGTCTATCCTGAAAATACTAAATCAATTGTGATAACATCTTAATTCATAATTATCAGGATATTATCTTCCGCCTGCCAATACTTTATCATTCTCCCGCCACATAATCCTGCCATCAATTGTCCATGTATTTCTTATACCAACTCTGTCAGCTGTTTCTTGGAACAATTTGTTGCGACGCTGTGTCAGATCTTCACGAACAGTACCATAATACCGGTGCCGCTGAGTATTCGTCTTGCAGTCAGGATGGTCCGCTTCGTTTCAAAACTAACGAATTTTACTAGAATCGCTCGAGATGGAGGACGAGGCTGCTGTTTATTATTTGTTTGGAGCAGTGACGCATACATACGGCCAACTCGATGACATCTATCGATCTTAGCAGGATCAACTTCCAGTTTCAGTTTATCGCGAAAGAATCCTGTGACAGTGTTTGTTATTTTTTCACCCTGTGATTCAGGGATGCCGAAGATACGAATGTTATTTCGTCACTGGTATTGCGCCAAGCCGTCAAATCTCTCGTCCATAGCCTCTTCACGCGCTGCAGAATCCTTTTTAATAGTCTCAATCTCAGATGTGAGTGCGGCTATCTTCTGCTCTGCCTCCGCCAGCCTTGGCTCAAAGATAGGCGATACGTGAGCAGCAACCGACTCCAGCAGCTGATCGGATAACTTTTTGAACAGTCTTTCGACAATCATAATTATCAAGTTGATTATATTGGGCTGAAAATTCACTGATAGTTTGTTGAACGAGCCGCTTGTCGAACAGCTGCCCTTCCCCCGCACTCATGTCGACAGTGGCTGCTGATGAAGTGGTAGTGGGGGTGCTGGTGGACTCAGCTGGGCTCTTATCGTCTGTTTTATCTTTCGTCGTCTTGCTGCGAGTATTCGATGACATTTCAACAATTAAGTTTCAAATAAACTTCAACTTATAATAGCTAAATAACCACCGTTCGAACTGATATAAGACTTCACACAAATTCAGTACTGCACTGGAAGACTCGTTCACCAAAAATTCACGCCTCTAACTTCACAAAACCGTGCTAAAACTCAGAATTAAGAGGAGCCGATATACAACGTGTCAGGCCACAATCATTTCTTATCTCGTATTGAATAAAATGAAATCATTCAGACCTCTCTAACTTCAATCAGTTCTATCCTACAGTTTTCTCAAAACGAGTAGAATTTCATGGAAAAATCAATTTTGATAAATCTTATAGTATTTAATCAACAATATCTTCCGATTGTCACAATTGAAAAATGTATAATTCAACATCCTACTAGGCGTAATTTTGTGCTCTACAATCTGAGAACAGGTAGAATGCTCTATCTCAAAGATTTTCAGGACACCTCAAGGATCGAAACTTTTCATAACTTTTGATACAATGTTCGGATCTTCCCGTACGCTCTTTCTTTTCGGCTTGTCAAGGTAGTTGGAAATCATATATCATGAGTCAAGTTCCTAAGAGAAATGGGAAATTTTTTGTTGAGTGTACACTGTACTTCAACCCATATTCCATAAACAAAATAATGACAATTTATTTATTCAATGCTGCATATCTTATGAAATAATTCAGATATAAAATCAAAATCTAGTCAAGGATTTGAGGAATTTCCTCCTCTTCTCACAAATCAACAATACTTTCGATTTCAATACCATTAGAAAGTTACAACCGATTGAAAAAGTGATGATTAAAGTTTTACCATTTTTTTAGCAATTCCACTGTTAATCAAGAGTCTCTTAAACGAGGATCATACATCATAGAAACTCATGATTGGTTCTAAATTTTATCCTATAGGAGCTCAGTTACCATAAATATTTATCTTCAACTACTGTTTTCCATCTTAGAACTACCGAGATCGTGAATATGAGGAGAATATCTTCAATCTCTTGATATTTTTAAGTGATTGAATCGTACCGTGCGTCCAAGTGAACTATGAATAAAAATGATAAAATCAACAGCATTTTTTGCGTTTCAAGTTTATCAACATGGTCGGAATTGATTAGCAGATTCAACCACAAAGTTTCTTCTAAAAGGTCATGAAGATTATTTCAAAATCGATTTACAATTTTAGTTTTGCTCTTTATTGCTTTACTTATAATTTTGTATTATATCAAGCAAAGGAAATACATTTACGACAAAAATACACATACATAATAAATAAATAAATAATAATAAATGAAATGTTTATTCTCAGTCAAAGAAAATACATAACATAAAACATCTTCATACAAATAAAAACAAGTTTTCAACTGAAAAATAATACACATATGCAAAGCTCAAGGAACTTGTCCGCATATGGGAGCACAGTACTAATGATATTACACTGATTATATTTAAATTAAAATAAGAAGTAATAGATTCAAAAAACCGAACAATCAACTAACTTATCAAGAAACAACTGAACTATCCCTGTAAATACATTATAATTGAATCTTTTAATGACAATATTCAATATTAAGAAGAAATAAGATAAATGAATGAAAAAAATGAATCGAATAACAAAACAAAATGAAATTTCACATCACTCAATGACACGAAAAGGAAAAAAATTAAAATACCGTAATGAAAAATTTTTTCTCCTTTCTCAAACAAATGCAGCTCTATACACTGCACAGAAACTCTTTGAATGAACAACCCAAGAATCACGAGTTAAGAATTAATATAGTAGCCTACCATTTACCATCCTTATTTTTCAAACTGAATGGAAAAGATGAGAAAAAGAATAAGGATTCAAATTATTACAAAATACATTCTTTCAATTTCATCCTCAGTTAATGACATAATGTATTTTTAACAGATCTCTTGAATAGAGAGAATGAGTCACAGTGTTTAATTCCATCTGGTAAACTATTATGAAATTTACCCTCAAGAAACAGGAACGACTTCTGGAAAAAAGTGCTTCTAGGTCTGGGCAACCTGACTCTCTCCATGGAGCGTGTGGCAGGCCTAAGCACCTGTGCATCCACTGTATTGCCCAGGTTACCACTTGCTTGATAAAATTGAGTCAGCACTTTGTAACAGAACATTGATCCTAATGGGAGAATATTCAATACTGCAAAAATATTTTCTCTACCTACATGTCTTTCAGCTCCAATAGTAAGAACTAATGATTTCTGTAATCTAATTAGAGGTTTCATATGGGTAATATATGTGCAACCCCAGCAAGCAACACCATAAGAGAGCCTAGAGTGTGCCAAAGAGAAGTAGATCTCTCTCAAAACTGACCTGGGACATACTTTTTCCAAATAATAAAATCTATGACGCAGTTGCCTCAGTCCATTCCCGAGTATGTTGATATGGGCCCTCCATAAGAGATCCCTCTCCACTACAACTCCCAGATACTTCACAGTATCTGTCTGCTGGATTGTACTACAAAGGCAATTCTCGGAGCTTACACAGTCAATGGAATGGTACTTGAGTGGGCTATGAAAAGTATAAGATTGGGTAAGGCCAAAGTTAACAAATGTTGTCTTTTCAGAATTTAATCTTAGTTTATTAAAGGTGAACCATAGATATAGTAAATTGAGATCTGCTTGCATACTAGACTGAAGATTCTGCAAATTGGACTCACCATATGTGAAAGCGGTGTCATCGGCAAATGCTGTTATTTTCCCTTTAAAGGGTCCACCAAAAAGGTCATTAATGAATATAAGGAACAGCACCGGGCCCAAAACTGATCCCTGGGGTACACCTCCTTGAATCAATTGATTTGTACTCACAGCACCATCAATACATACAAATTGATTCCTTTCATGGAGGTGTGATCAGAACCAATCCAAAGCCAACCCACGGACTCCAGCTAACTCCAACTTTTTAATCAGGATATCATGATCAACTGTATCGAATGCTTTTCTGATATCAAGGAAAAGACCCGAGACCCTGGACACTTCCCCCTGATTCAGATTGGCGTGAATTTCAGAGATGAACTTTCTCAGTGCTAGCTCTTTGCTCAGACCCTCTCTAAATCCGAATTGATTTGACGCGAAAAAATCAGACACATTCAGAAACGAAATAAGGCGTGATTTAACTATTTTTTCTAAAATTTTTGAAAATATAGATAACAAGGAAATAGGTCGAAACTCTTCAACAGTTGTGCTATTACGCTTTTTTGGGATTGGTATAATCTTTGCAATTTTCAATTTAGATGGAAACTTACCATCCAATAAGCTTTTGTTGAAAAGGTAAGCTAACACAATATGTATCCTAGAGGAGATACTCTTTATGAGCGCTGATGGAAACCCATCCATTCCTGGAGCCTTGGAACCATGCAGTCCAGCAATAACACTGGTCACTTCCTCTGGACAAACAGGTCTCCAAAACAAGGATTGAGTGTTGCTGTCGCCCTTGAAAGATCCTTTCAGTTACTTCAGCTTTCAATCACTTCTTCTGAAGGAAGCTGACCCCGTTGTGACCTCACCCCTGATACATCAATAAAATAATTGTTGAAAATTTCAGCAATCTCAGTTTTATCTGTAACTTCTACATTATTTGATACACGACGTAATGAAGAATTTTTAGCTTTCTGTCTTCCAACCAGACTATTTATAATTTGCCATTGTTTTTTATTATTACCCATATTTTCATTAAAAAGTGTTTTATAATATAATTCTTTTGCACGTTTAATCCATACTCTAACCTTCCTCTTGAATGAAATGTAATTTTGTTTAGCCGACTCATCACCCCGATTTCTATTCATTATCTTAAATAATTTATCTCTTGTGTTGATGGCATTACAGAGACCCTGATTCATCCACGGTTTAAGCATTCTAGATCTATGATTTCCGCTGTTTCTTATAGACTTGGTGGTTGCCAACTGAATGTGAGCGTGTAATACTCTCTCAAAATTTGAATATGCTAAATCAGGATCATCACACCCATAAACAGAATCCCACTCTTCCTCAGCAAGTAAATCATTCAATCTATCATAGTCAACTACAATGCGCTCAGTGCAAGCACGGTGATCATTGACCGCCTTAGTGCAGGGCATAGAGACACATACAGCACGGTGGTCAGTTATACCAGCCTCCACGACGGCAGAGAAAACATCTGAAGAGGACCGTCCTCTGTATAGAATATGGTCTATACAAGTAGAAGAATTATCAGTAACTCTAGTATCGACATCTATCAGACTCTCTAAGCCATTTGTAGCACAAATCTCAAAATATTGATCCACAAGAGGGTTGGTAAGATTAATGTTAATATTGAAGTCTCCAACACAAACAACTTCTTCATGATCTATCCCAGAAAGAAGTTCAGAAAATGACTCAAGAAATGACGGAATATTGCTGTTTGTATGCCATCTGTAAACCCCAACAAGTACAAAGCTCAACTGCCCATATTTAAAATTCAAAACGATGGAATCAGCTCCAGCCAGTGAGCTCTCAATTAAATTACAATGAAAGAACTGCTTGTAAAATACCACAAGACCACCGTATCTGTTATCAGTGCAAGAAGTCGTCTTATTATACCCATCAATATTAAATAATAAGTTCATGTTATCATCAGGCTTTATCCATGCTCCAGACAGAACAATAATATGAGGCTTGTTCCTCATGCCATTTATGTATAGTAATAAATTATCAAAATTACAGTTAATACTATGGATGTTCATTTGAAAAACAACTACACTATCAAGCGAGAAAAAAGTGTCATTAAAATCATCAAGTGATGTAATATATCTACATTCATTAAGGGAAGTGAAATTTTCCATAAATATTTAAATTTTGTTTTTTATGAAGTTATTATCTTTGAAATTGTTTTCTTAAATATAGATAAAAAGAAAAAAAAATTGTTACTGTATTCAGTCCATTTTCGGACTGCCATGCAAGACAATAAAATATTTATTCATTTATTCGTTTATCTTATTAAATGAGAAGTAAACCTAAATATCTCGGAGCTATAAAAAAAATAATGTATTAAATGAATGATGTATCAAAATATTATATGAATGATGAAATTCATTGAATCCGAAGTTACTCGACCAAAACTAATCTACTAGTATTACTCAATATCAATATTCAAATATCCATTGAAAAAGACTTATACTGTATAATATGTGAGCTGATTATCAGATGTATTGAGAAAAAAAATTGAATAGTGATGAGAATCATCATCAAACTACTAAAAGGTTCATTGATATTACATTAACCTACAGACAAAATAAATACAGTAATAATAATAGAGCAATACGATTGCAACGATAAGATTGATCAATAATGCAGCGATAAGATTGAGCAATAGGAATGCAGCGATAAGACTGAGCAATAGTAATGCAGCAATAAGATTGAGTGGCAACTCTATGACAATCATTTCCGTTATTGTTCACAATAATAAATTTCACTAATTGAGCCATAAAGTCATAGCCATGTAGTTATTATTATTATTATGCTGTCATAAAACATTGTAAAATTAATTTGAACGATTGAACATCACTTAAAAGTTATTACAACATATTATCACCATTTAGGCTATCCTACTTCAAGTCATTTATCATAATACCCACTCTACTGCTTATTCCAATATACCTGATCGATAATAGCTCCTGATAATAAAAAATTACGATGTTTATTGCAATTAAAGCCTCATTGTTGTTCGATAATAATAGTTCATTAAAATAATTTCTATTCCATTCAATGAAACTGATCAATAATAGCTATATGCCACAAAATATTGAGATAATCATTTTAGGCGACACATCATTAGAAAACCGCTCAACAATTCAACTTAAGAATGAACTAATAATATTCTCAATATCTCGATAAAAGATAATTTTAAGATTAATGAAGCAAAAAATCATAATTAAGGCAAACAGGATAACAAAACATGAATTACTTATTATGTCACTGTCCATCTCAAATTGTAGTAGCTGCATATTATAATTGTCTATTATTCTAAATTATATATTTATCAATTCAATCATATATTATTCCCACTTAACAAAATGCAAACAACATTTAAGCAGCCTACAATCAATGAAGTTGGTCGCATCTTAATCAAATTTAAGCTCATTTACACTTTTAATTAAGGAGATTTCTCCATCAATTTTCCGTATTTTAACCCTGCCAACATGGTCGACCCAGGCATCCTTAATTTTAGCCTCCCTTTTCAACCGTCGTGCAACACTAAGAAGTTCTCTTCGCCTAGGCGACAGACTACGGTTGATGAATACAGGTTCCTGTCCATCAAAACCCTCAATTTGATTTCTACACAGTTTGCCGAATTTTTTCCTGAGATCCATCATTAAATCGGCATCCAGTCTCCTGATAAACTTGACAATTATACCAGGTGGGGATGATGCTGGTCCAGGCTTACCCTTGAACGGCCTGAGACGGTGGATTGCGTCCACTATAACCGGGGCATGCCTACCGCCCTGCTCACTCTCGCAAACGTATCCAACACATTCTCATTAGCCGGTTCGGGGAGGCCGTGTATCTCCAGCGTGTTGCGCCGCGTATACATCTCTAGGTCGTCCAGTCGCTCCTCAGTGACTCGCAAGCGTTCCTGGACACCATTTACGTCGCTTCTAAGAGATTCTATCAGCGTCTGTTGTCGTTCAACAATTCCACTCTGTTTAGCAAAATATATCCTCCAATTTATCACGTTTTTCCTGCCCGGCATTGACAATAGATTTCAGTTCCTCAAAAGAATTCAATAATTCACTCTTTAAGCCCTCCAACTGTCCCTCAAACTGCTCCATGGATTTTATTTGATTGCTAGGAGCCGAAACTTCGCTTTCCCCTAAGCACTGTTTATTTATTTTAACAGGAGTAGAGTCATTCACCCTGAGAGATCGTTAGACACTAATACAATCAGGACAGTTCCATGACTTGTTTTTCAAAAACGAAACATCAGCCTCCTGCATATTAACACATGCAGGATGAAATAAACAATTACAGTCTTTACATGATAAGTTAGAAGCAGTTGAAGAGCGATTTACAGGTTGCTGGCACTTTCCACACGAACTCATAATGTAAAGTGATAAATAACGTTTGCAGTAGGTGTAAATTGATAAAATAGATCGACTTTGAACACTTCAAACTTGAATAAATTCCTATCAAATCTCGATAAATTCCGTTTAAAACAGTTAAAAACAATTCACGGTAGTCCGAAACAGAACACAGTTAGCTAGTTATCATTAACGATAAGCGACCGCTCGAAAATTCAACCGTCTAGTTCGACAGCCGAACTGATACTGAGAGAAATTAATAACAGGGGTAGGTAAATCTTTTTAAAGAGTATCAATCAATTTCCTCCATATAATATACAATGAAACTGGATGTTATTTTACTGAATGCAAAGAAGATAGTGGCTCTTATGAATTTATAATGAGAGAAATTCATTGAATTTTCAAATTACTCCCTCTTCCCCAATCTCCCGCTAGACGGCTCGCCTAACAGCATTTAGTTCATATGCAAAATTAGAACTTTCCACTATGGGTGCAGTCCATGAAAAAGGTTGACAACCATTGGCTATTCAATGAAAAAAAAAGTAACTGAAACAATATTATTGTTGATGAGCAGTTTTGACATCATTTATTAAAATTATTTTAGAACAATAATAGAGAAATATAATGCTGCATCACACAACACCTCAAGAACATGTCATGATTAGAATTATTCCATGCTCTTTCTCAATTTTTAAGTTAAAAATCGCAATATTGTGGATTAAATTGGATTGATTTAAATTTTTTCATTTATTGAATTGAAGTACATAATGTAATAAAGTTTGGATTATATTACATTTTTATAATGGACAATAGTTTATCTGGCCACTGATTCACTTATTGTTTTCTAGTTCTTGTTGATTACAAATACAAATTATTCAAGATTAGGCCTCTGCTTGACATCACATCCAAAAAATATATGGAGAGCTACACTCCTGGTCCAGCCATTGCCATTGATGAAAGCATGGTAAAATTCAAAGGTAGGCTTTCATTCAAGCAGTACCTCCCCTCCAAACCCTCTTCCAAATGGGGAATAAAGGTGTGGTCCATGTGTGATTCATCTAATGGTTTTATGCTAAAATTCAGGATCTACACAGGGAAAGAGACAATGAATACTGATGATGGACTGGGAGCAAGGGTTGTTAAAGACCTGATTTCAGACCTCACATTCAGTGGTAGGACAATTTATATGGACAATTTTTATAGTAGTTTATGATTGTTCAGTGACTTGAAGGACTTAGGTCTTGGTGCATGTGGGACAGTTAGGGCTAATAGGAAACATCTCCCAGCCAGTATGATAACATTGAAACAAAAAAGGGGGAGTTTCCAACTATGTGGATAAATGAAGATAAGTCTGTTATTGCATGTACCTGGCAGGACACAGGGAAAGTAAATATGTTGTCCACTGTGGGGGATACGAATGTAACAGTTGTGACCAGTCGCTCAAAAAGTGGGGATAGGAGACAAATGAAACCAAAACATTCAAATTTTATACAATTGAAACATGGGTGGGGTCGATCTTTTCGACAAATTTTCAACTACTTATCGTTATGCTCACAAGAGCATGAAATGGAACCAGCCAATCTGGCACTTATTGATTGAAGTTGGGTTAGTAAATGGCTGCATTGCCTATAACATGCAGGAAAATGTGAAACCTCTGACTCACAAACAATTTCGAGAAGCAGTAATTGATGGTTTGCTAAAAAATCATGAAATGATCACCCCAAAAGTTCGCCGTGGCATGAGGTTGAGCGATCCCCTATCTACTAAACGTTTGTCTGGTAGGATTCATTTCATTGACCAATTTTCTGACAAGTCGCATAAACCAAATTGTGCAGTTTGTGCTATTATGCCATCATCCTGAAAAATGAAAGGAAAAGGTGCATGTAAGAGAAAACAAACCACCTATTTTTGCAAGACCTGTGCTGATAATCCTCCATTATGCATTGTTCCATGCTTCGAAACCTATCACTCCAAAAGAGATTTCAAAAAAGTAAGAAATAAGTTGATACAAAAAATGTAAATATTGGATAGTTGAAATAAGCAGTTTTAGGATACGGCTACTGATAGGAATTAGTGATTGGGGATAGAAGATTAGGATCAATTTTTGGGGTTAGCGAATAATTTATAATGAAAATAAGTAGAGTAGATAGTGGAGATGTGTTATCATCTGAGTTAGGAAATGGAGAAACAATGGTGTGATAGTGCAAAAAACATGATGATAGTCGAATCTTGTGATGCCTCCAAAAGCTGATATTGCGGATCTAATGTAGTGGTGAGTTATCAAATTTTTGTGAGCATGCTATTAAATAAATAAATAAATGTTTTATTGTAGCAGCAAAAGAGAACATCAAATGCATTACAACGTCAAATGGTAACAAAAGTAGACACATAAAAAATAAATGAAACTATTAAATAAGTCACAATCGCACACAGGTAAATCATTATAACTAATTCTACACCAAGAAATTTTTCTCTGATCTCAATGTAACAATCAAGTAATGAGGCTATTCCACTTCAAGATTTATTTCGAAAAATTCATCTATTTTATAAATACAATTTTCTGACAAAATTGCTTTCAATTTGTTTTCAAATTTTTCAATCTCTAGGTTCCTGATTGAAGGAGGTAAAAAATTATATAATTTTATCGCTGTATAGATGAATATTTTTATCTAATTACTCTATTGTTAGTAGATGTACCATATGAATAATTTATAATTCTATTTCTTACATTTCTGAACGATTCCAGAGAAAAACCCACTCACTATCATTATTTGACATCCAGCAAAATTTTATAATCATAAAGCTGAATTACAAGGAAAAAAATAAAAAATGACCAAAAAAGAAGGGGGGGGAATATATTTTATGCATTTTTTTCACATAATATGGTACCGTACTCCAAGAGGTAACAATGGATTATAATAAGAGAAAAAATGAATAAAATAAAAAAATTTTTACCCTTCATAATTGCAATTTATGGAAGATGAATTGAAAAAAAATTATGCAGCGAAAAGGTTGAAGCGGTTTTGAAGGTTTTGTATTTGAAGTTAGTATCATTGTGTTCAGAAAGTTTTTTTCTCAGCATATACACACGTTCGTTTAATCAGGATTCCACTCCACAGAAAAGATAAGTAGCTCTAAATAATATAATATTCTTATAGAACAGCACCATTGCAAAATAAACTGTAGTAGCTTTCATCAGGAAAGAGATAAAGAGATAGCAGCTAAGGTTATCTTGTTAAATGGACTTTGATCACTGACCCGTCTCTACCTATTATCAAATTCCCGTGAATCAGGAGCTTCCTTATCAAACCTGCCACGATAGCTCTCTTGACAACTCCTCAATCCTTTCTCACCAATCCTTACGGAATTTATTAAAGTCTCAGCCTGAGAACGTTTTCAAATAATAATATTAAAGTTATTCATACAAATAAGCAATGTTGAAATTCAATTGCAATTGTGGAAAAAATTATTCATATATTGATGTAATTACTTGCAATGACTGCGCCTTATCTTTCTACTACAAGTGTATCAATAGAGAAATATAAGGCTGATAATGTGAAAATCTCTAAGGAAAATGCTTTCATGAAAGAGAAATTAGTTGATTTAGAGGCACAATTGTACGAATTGCAACAGTACACAAGATCAAACAATTTGGAAATTCATGGAATTCCTGTTACTAAGGAAGAAAATGTAAATGCGATTCTCCATAATGTGGCCAAAAGTCTTCAGATTGAGTAAAATGGTGTGGAGATTGATATCGCCCATAGATTACCGGCAAAGAAAGGTAAAGAACAACCAATCATTTTCAGATTTATAAACAGAACCACAAAAAACCAATGGTTATTGAGCTACAGAAAGTTTCTTAAGAATTTGAGAGAGAAAGCAAACAATGAAAGAGAAAATGTACAAACAGGGGGCATTGTGCAAACCCAGTTTAAAACTACTCATATAAACAGAAACTTGATAGATGGCCCAGTGTATATAAATGAAGATCTCTCTCCATATTTTAAAGAGCTCTTGTACAACACGAAAAATTTCACTCAAAAGCACAAATTCAAGTTCACATGGTTCAGAAACGGAAGAATTTGCATGAGCAAAAATGAAGATACAAGACCTAAGCGCATCTCAACGAAAGCGGACCTGGACTATATGGAGTTGAAGGGAAAGGATGGAAATCAACACTCAGTACCCGTGGACCACAACGCATAGGACCGACACAAAGGAGACTCTGATTTTTTATTTACTTGAAAACGCTTTTCTTTTTATATGACTAACATAGTAGAAGACCTGTTTTCATTGTATGATAAAGAAAATAATAAAACAAATGAGATAGACGATTATATCAACTACACACCGAATGTTGAGGATGGTGAGGTACACTTTTTGAATATATACTCAATGAATTCGATGAATTCCTATGCACTCTTGAAAATTATGAAACTAAACATGACATAATGTTACTTACTGAAACTTGGTGTAATGTAAACACACCCTTCATGTACAATATACCAGGATATAAGGTTGTGGATAAGAGGGGTAGTATGCATAAGTGTGATGGCTTATATAAATATATAAATGAATCTATATATATGGCATATATAAATGAATCTCTGAGTTGTAATGTAGTTGATTGTGATATCAGGGAGGGAAATTCTATTTGTATTGAAGTTGAAACTCTCAGCGGTAAATTTTCAAAAATCATAGGTGTTTATAGATCTCCAAATGGAAATGTGTCCAACTTTTTAGAAAGAGTTGAAAAGTATTTAACCAATATTCCAAACGATGTTGATGTTTGTTTTGCAGGAGATATAAATATAAACATATGCGTGAATGATAAAATAACTCATGAATACTTAGATATAATAAATTTTAATGAATATAAACCTTATATAACTGGCTACACTAGAGTAACTGATAAGTCTGAAACCTGCCTAGATCACATTTTCCCCAAAAGTACAGATAAAAACATCAAATATAAGACAGGAAATATATTAAAAACTTATATTACTGACCACTTTCCAGTTTCACTCGATCTAGGATATGTAGGTAACATAAACAAACACAAAAATCACAAAATTACTTCTAAAAAAATAAACTACGATAAACTTAAAGAATTGCTGTTTCAGGACAACTTATTCACCGACTTCAAGAATGAAAATATTCAAGTAAACCAGATGGTAACTTGCTTTGTTCATACACTAAATCGATTTATCAATATTTCCTCTAATGAGAAACATATACCACATAAAAAAAATCCCATAAAACCATGGATTACTCCAGGGTTAATTAATGCCATTAATAAAAAAAATAAAATGTACAAACAACTAAAAAGGGAACCTTTTAATACGAAATTGAAGGAAGATTTAAAAGTCTATAAGAACATATTGAATAAATTGATACTGTCCACGAAAAATAACTATTATTCAAATGAAATAAATAAAAGCAGTCAAAATCCTAGAAACCTCTGGAAATGCATTAATGAAATCATGGACGAAAAAAATATCTCAAATGAAAAGATTAATATAGAAGCATCCACACTGAATAGCTTCTTTGCTAGCGTAGAAGACAGGCAGAAGCCATACCAAAGAGTGAAAATCCAACGAATTTGGAATTTAATAATTATTTTACCCTTCAAAACTCTTGTTTCTTAACTCCAGTTGGCCCTTCCGATGTAGAAGAAACAATTCATAAATTAAAAAATAATGCTAGCCCTGGGATTGATAACATAGGCTATCAAACTTCATTCTGAAACAAATTGCTCCACTTATGGCTTCACCCATAGCAGACATTACAAATAAAAGTTTTGTTACAGGTATATATTCCCTGATCATTTTAAAATTGCTGAACTAAAACCATTATTTAAAGGTGGTGACAAAACTAGAGCAAATAACTACAGGCCAATTAGCCTTCTTATCAATTTAGCTAAAATTGTTGAAAAACTAATTGAAGGATAAATACATTTTTTATACAAGCACGATATAATGGAGAAATGTCAATTAGGTTTTCAAAGTAATAAAAGCACAGAGGATGTTGTTTCATAAATGAGATAAGTGACAATTTAAATAACAAAAATGAATCGATTTCAATATTTCTAGACCTATCTAAAGCATTCAACACGATACCACAAGGAACACTCTTCATGAAATTACACAAAATAGGAATTAGGGTAATTACTTTAAATATATTCAGAAGCTACTTACAAGATAGATCCCAAATTTTGACCTTAAATTCCCAAAAAAGCACACTAAATCTAACATCGTATGGCTTACCGCAAGGAACGGTCCTATCGCCTGTTTTATTCTTAATATATGTTAATGACCTATTAAAATTGAAATTAAAAAATGGCAGGATTGTGTCACTTGCCGATGATACGGCTATAATCTTATTCAGTGCCGACTGGTTAAGCTTGTTTAGTGATGCCGAAAGTGATATAATGATAATGAAGCAATGGCTTGACTTAAACACCATGAGTTTAAATGTGAAAAAAACAAAATTTATAACGTTTTCTCCAACTTCCCCTGGACAACTGGACAATCATTTTAAATTAAAACTGCGCTCAAAATGTAATTGCCCAGAAATACCAAAAGCCAAAAATACAAAATATCTTGGAGTAATAATTGATGAAAACTTGAATTGGCAACCTCATATATCTTTTCTATGTAGAAAACGTAAATATATATCATATAAATTCTATAAACTCAACTAAATATTGAACATTAAAAACTTGAAAACTGTATATCATGCCTTAGTACAATCAGTTTTACAATATGGGGTAGTCATATGGGGTGCAGTATTTGATGTACACCTGAACAACCTTTTTATTGTCCAAAAAATATTATTAAAACCATTTTGAATAAACCAAGATTATACTCCACTCATCAAATTTTCCAGGAATTTGATGTATTCACAGTTAGACAACTCTACGTTAAAACTTTACTTAAATACTTATTAGAAAATAAAAGCAAATTTCCTCAATTGAATAAACATGTCTACAACTTCAGACCAAATATAATAGAAAAATTCCAAATTTTTCCTACAAAGTTAACTTTCATTAGAAGACAATTGATTTCACAAGCAGCAAATCAATAAAATGCAATACCTTTCGATTTAAATGATAAAATATCAAAGAAGAGCATAACAGAGTGGATTAAAGGTGAATATTTCTTCACTTTGAACCTAGCACTGTGATTTTTTTTTTCTGTTCCAGTTTTCAGTTTGGTATTTCTCTGAATTCTGACCTTTTATAAATTATCAATATAGATTTGAATTGTTCTACTTTGGACCACATTTTTAAAGTATATTTTGTGTCTCTACTTTTGTTATAGAGCTTCTCGTTTCAATTTCCAGTTATTTTGAGGATTTTTTTCAAGCAGCTCTCACCAGCAGGCAAAGATTTTTCTTTTTGCTGGTGATGCCTAGAAATTTTATAATTGGTTTTTTCTGCTCTCATGTATATGCATGTATGTGTAATATTGTATTATGAACAATTTACTTTTATTTTTGCTTGTGTATGTATGTGTATGAGTGAATTATTGTTTGTTTTCTTTTTGGCAATAAATGGATTTAATTAGATTTGATAGCTCAATTTCAACCAAATTCAAATGGCGACCCAGGAAATTGGGTTTCATCGAAAATTTGAAGTTTTCCCAAATACAAAAAATTCTCAGCCAAAACTGTGAGTTTGCTGTGAAAACTGAACACCAAATCTGTTGCATACTACACTGGAGGCTACGGGAAAACCCCCCAGACCTTCCAAATTATGCCCCCTGGCACCCCTGTGCTCCCCCAATTATTTGGGACACATTTAAATTTGTACCCCACAAAAAGTTTATTACAAGCTTTTTTGTTCAGCTCGTCAAGATAAGTGTAATGCAATAGCTAAATTTCAACAAAATTCTAATGGCAACCCAGAGAAGGAGTTTTCATCGGAAAATTTGTGTGTGTTTGTGTGTGTGTGGTGTGTGTGTGTGTGTGTGTGTGTGTGTTGTGTGTGTGTGTGTGTGTTTGTGTGTGTGTGTGTGTGTTTGTGTGTGTGTGTTTGTGTCTGTTTGGGTGAGAGATCTTTGGCAGTGTTCCAAAGGCTGGCTTCACACTGTTGATTTTTACGTCGGCTGATAGTTGGAACATGTACTTTTTAAATGTAAGTCTTCAGACTGTCAACGACGATAAAAAATTCTTGCGAAAAAATAGAACCTGACCTATTTTTAGAGGAGAGCAATAGTAATGGCGCAAATGCTTCTGCATACAGCCGTTCACACTGATAGAGTTTAGTCACCGAAGCCCATTCTCCACAACTTTAGGAGAGTCACTAGCCTTTGTTTGCCTGCTTATTGTTTCCCTGAATCAAAAAACTTTAATCGTCAATTTCAAGATTTTTTTTTTCAAATATTATAATAATCTACTTGACTCACTGAGTACTTAGAAGTTAAAGTTTTGTTTCTATGACCAAAAAAAAAAAATATCTTTTTTGCGAAAAAAGCTAAAAGTTGCTCTGTTCAACAATGTGAAGACCCAAAGCGTTTTCTCCTAACCTACTGTTTCCAGCAAACCATTCTGGCTCATTGCGGACGACTACTCTACCTAATCTTCACTATCTTACCTAACCCACCCTACCTTACATACGCTACCTAACCTACCCCCAACACCCCTAACCTAATTACCTACCCTCCCTCATACAGTTGTGAAAGGCAATTGTGCGGGTGCAGCCCGCCTCCCAGCCGGAGTGCGAAGCACGAAGACTGCTACCCAACACTATACCATCATAAAAGGCTATTGGTGGGGTGGGGGGGGGACGAAGCCCGCCTCCCAGCCGGAGTGCGAAGCACGAAGACTGCTACCCAACACTATACCATGACAACACTAACAAATATATGGGATGATGGGCGATCGACGCTTTCACCATATGTAACAAATAAAAGAATAAAGAGAAATGACCAGTCTAACGAAAAGATTATAAGTGTTTTGTTATGTGTTATTTCATCATCCATTTATGTTCTTCACATTAATGTGATTTATTCAAATAATCAATTCGTTAGTAGGCCTACTGATCGATTGTATTCTTCTTAGTGGTTAGTGCCTCTACTCGATGTTTGGTAAAGCACACTACCAAAAATTATAGGATCTTTAAATTTGTGGATAATTGAATGAATAAAATTAATCCCCAGATTCCTCCAAATCGTATGGGTTTCGATCAATTCATTCAATTACCTCACAGGAGCAGGAACGCCTCCACCAGTGTCTTTTTTTTATATTAAGAAAAAAAACACAAAAACTTGGATATTTTGATAATAAAAATTTTGACTCACACAAGGTGTTTGAATTTTTGAAATAGGATGAAAATAGAAGAAGTAAGAATTGGAAAAGTAATTTAGTTTTTATTGACACAAAGTTCTTATCAATTTTGAACAATATTTAAAAAGATACAAAAGGTTGAAAATTGGTAATACGGATGATTAAACAAACAAATCTTATTTTAAACAATTACGCCCTTTCTTATGAAACCGTTGGCTTATATTTAATTATCTAAAATGAAATTGATTTTATTTAAGAATTTAAATTTATTAAAAAAAATATGTTGAGGAAAACGTTCTATTATTGTTGTTATTATTATTATTATTTGAGATATTACTGTTTAAAAGGATGACAATGAATTTTGAAAGAAAATTAAAGAAAAAGAAACTTACAGAAAATATGGAACTGACTCTCCTGGGTAAACCTGGACTCGTGGTCGATACCGCAGTTGAACGAGAAGCGAGTGGTCTTTTTTAGGAATAAAAAATTTTGTCAGCGCAACTGCTGAGTTTGTATTAAGTTCTTAGCCAATGGCGTGGAAGCTTTGCTAAGACATTTTTATTGAATAGAACGTTTTCCTCTCTTGCTCTGCAGTTTAAGATGAAAATGAATTTGTTTGAATTATACTATATTTTATAACATTTAAAATAATTGAAGGTACTGTATTTTATTAAAAAAAATTATAATTAAATTATTTTTGAGACACGGTTCTGTCACTATCGTGACAGTTTGCAGGAAGTAGATTATATAATTTTGGTGCTAAATGATTGAAATGTCTCTGGTATAGTGCCTACCTTGCAACACTAGTGATGAGAAGATTCCTGTATCTGGTGTTGTGGTTGTGGTTTCTGGTTTGGAATGTTGTTGGGTTCTTGTGTAATCTGCATAGTATCTCCTTGGAGTAAAGCTGTCTTGGATCCATCACGTCAAACTCATTGAATAGCTGGTCTGATGAATAGCGTGGAGGCTTCTGGTTGATGACCCTCATGATCAGCTTCTGTACCCTGAGGAGCGGTTCGATGTGCAAGAAGCTTGCACCTCCCCATCCCACAATCCCATACAGCATGAGGGACTGTGCTAGAGAGAAGTAGATAACTCTTAGACATCCCTTGTCGACCAGTGTCCTCAGAATCCAGAATCTGCAGATAGTCTTCCTCAGTCTCCCGCATAATTCATTGAGATGATGATCCCAGCGCAGAAAAGTGTCCATTGTAACTCCCAGGTATTTCTGTGACTGTTTCCTGCGAACTGTGTATGAAGTGTTATTCCGTTGATTCTTGATTACTATCTCATCTCCTGTTGGCTGTCCATGTTGAGTTGCCGAAAAGGTCAGGAAGAAGGTTTTCTCATGGTTCAATGTTAGCAGATTTTCACTCAACCAGCGAGACACCCTCTGAAGTCCAGTCTCGGCTTCTTTCCAGGTCATCTTCCAGGTCGGTTCAGAGAACAGTAGAACAGTATCATCTGCAAAGGTGGTGATTGATCCATTAATTCCCATGTTGCATGATGGATTAATGTAGAGAAGAGAAAGAATTGGTCCTAGTACTGTTCCTTGTGGCACTCCAAACTTTACAGTCAGCTTGTTGCTTATACATCCATTGACTCTGACACATTGTGTTCGGTTTGATAGGTAGCTCTTGAAAAGATTCCATGCGACTCCTCTTATCCCATAGTTATCAAGCCTTGAAAGAAGGATGTCATGTGACACCGTATCAAAAGCCTTCTTTAAATCTAAGAATACTGCCAATGGTTTCTCTTCAGTGTTTATTTTATCGGCAATCTGAGTGGTCACATAGTGGATAGCATAATTTGTACTGTGACTAGATCTAAAACCATATTGGTTTGGCAATAGAAGATTATTTTTTTCAAGAAAGCTGATCAGTCTTGTTTTGATACATTTTTCAAAAATTCTTGATAATGTACTCAGTAATGATATGGGTCTGTAGCAATTCATATCTTCCTTATCTCCTGTCTTGAAGATTGGATGAATGACAGCTTCCTTAAGACACTGTGGGAAAACACCTTCCTCAAAAATTCTGTTTGCAATATGTGTTAAAGGCTTGGCAAGTATAGTATTATTCTGTTTGAAAAAATCTGGTTTTAAATTATCGAGTCCAGGTGCACTATTAGCTTCAAGACTATTAATGTCTGAGTAGATTTTCGCCCACACCTTCTTCTACTAGAATTCCCAGTGTCGCTCTGGGCCGGCTAGACTCAGTTGGCGTCTGGGGTGGGCCGCAGCAGGGGACGGGAGTCTTGGTGGGGCGTCCGCCAACCACCCTTGTCCGAGTCGGGGGTTGGAACAGGGCCTTGAGCACCTTAAAGAAATGTTTCCCTCTTTTAGGTAAGAGGGGCCGTGCTTTCGCACTGCCAAACAGGGTTGGGCGTGGAGTTAGAGGAATAGGAACGATCTGGTGTCCACCAAGAGGGGGGTCTTTCTAACGGGAATAACGTTCCTGATTGCCACTAGATGTCCTCTTGTGAGTCTTGGAACTGTTTGCTGGAGTCGGTCCCCGGGTCACTAATCTCGGGTACCGGGTGTTTTCCTGGGATCAGGATTGAGCCACGGAGTCGAAGGAAAGACCTTCCCTGGCCCTTCTCGAAGTCTGCCTGCTATTTGAAAACTAATCAGCAAGCCACAGAAGCCCGCGCACCGGAATTCGCCTCTGGTCACCGGGTCCAAATTCCCGGGCACCGGGTGGCTTCCTGGAGTCAGGATCGTGCGCGGAGTCGGAGGAAAGGCTTTCCCTAGCCTACCTCGGGGTTCTCCTGCTATTTGTAAGTAAATCAGCAAGCTACAGGAGCCCACATGCCCTACTTTACCTCTGATCACCAAGTCCCAATTCTCGGGCACCGGGTGTCTTCCTGGGGTCAGGATCGAGCGTGGAGTTGAAGGAAAGGCCTCCCCTGGCCTTTCTCGAGGTCCTCTTGCTATTCGGAAGCGAATTGGCAAGCTACAGGAGCCCACGCGCCGGACTTCACCTCTGATCAGCAAGTCCCAATTCTCGGGCACTGGGTGTCTTCCTGGGGTCAGAATCGAGCGCGGAGTTGAAGGAAAGGCTTCTTCTGGCCTTTCTCGAGGTCCTCTTGCTATTCAGGAGCGAATAAGAAAGCTACAGGAGCCCGCGCACCAGACTTCACCTCTGATCATCAAGTTCCAATTCTCGGGCACCGGGTGTATTCCTGGGGTCAGAATCGAGCGCGGAGTTGAAGGAAAGGCCTCCCCTGGCCTTTTTCGAGGGTCTCTTGCTATTCGGGAGCGAATCGGCAAGCTACAGGAGCCCGCGCACCGGGCTTCACCTCTGACCACCGAGTCCCAATTCTCGGGCACCGGGTGTTTTCCTGGGGTCAGGATCGAGCGCGGAGTTGAAGGAAAGGCCTCCCCTAGCCTTCCTCGAGATCCTCTTGCTATTCGAGGTTCCCGCGATGATGTACCAGGATACGGTCAGGTTTTAACCAAAACCTGGCGTGTTGCTGCTGGTTGAAACAGGCAGGTTGCTGCCCAAACTCGTTGAAAGGTCGAACAACACTCGTCCAAGTGAGTGCTAAACCGCGGAGCTCCCAGTGTCTGAGATTAACCCCCGTCAACACAACTCCTAGTCGTCAAAGGATTCGGAGTACACTCAAAGCATGAGATGTACTATGTTGCTAGCTGTGCCCTGCTTCCTTCACTCTCTCTGTCGACCGCTCGCACTGGACACCCGCACTAGACTACTGCCTACTAGCCTTTCACGAGCCTCCCTCAGTGGCCGAGAGGGAGCAGAGCAAGGATGCGCAGCACTGCTGAGCGGTAGCCCAGCGGCTGGGCTGCTCGTTGACCTCTGTGATTCCATCAGAGATAACCAAGCGTCTTAGAACAAGCCCTAAACTCATTTACCCTCACTAGTCACGATATACATTGTGACACACTGTTTCTACTAAGGGAAGGAGGGGGGAAGAAATGGGAAGGAAAGGGGTGGGGGGTGAGGATGGAAAGAGTATGTGGCTGACAGATGTCCCAAAACACCGAGTACATTATGCCGCCTCTCAGCCGGTCACAGAAGACCATGCAACAACTGGGCGCCAGGTTGGTTCCTCGCCAACTGGTGACGGTGTGTCGGCACCGTCAAAAGAAAAACAGCAAGCCATCTGGCCACATTCTCGGCCTAGCTTTCCTAAAGAGGTACTGTAGAGCTGCGCCGTGCTTTGGCACTGCGTGGAGATGCCGTGCTTCCGCACTGCAAGAAGACGCCGTGCTTCCGCACTGCTAAAGGAGGCCGTACTTCTGCACTGCAGGATATAGAGCCGCCGTGCTTCCACACTGCAAGGAGACGCCGTGCTTTCGCACTGCAAAGGGGACGCCGTGCTTCCACACTGCAAGAGTCGCCATGCTTCCACACTACTAAAGGACGCCGTGCTTCCGCACTGCAGGATAGAGTCGCCATGCTTCCGCACTGCAAGGAGACGCTATATTCTTCCGCTATGAAGGGACGCCGTGCTTATGCACTGCAAGAGTTGCCGTGCTTTCGCACTGCTAAAGGATGCCATGCTTGCACACTGCAGGATAGAGTCGCCATGCTTCCGCACTGCAGGGAGACACTATACTCTTATGCTACAAAAGGGACGCTGTGCTTCCGCACTGCAAGAGTCGCCATGCTTCCACACTGCTAAAGGACACCGTGCTTCCACACTGCAGGAAACAGAAAACTTCAACACAGAAAACACAGAAACACAAAAACATAAAAGGTGAAAAATGCTCTCGCACTGCCTTACTTCGCCATGCTTGCGCACTGCTATTGCCGGGCTTGCGCCCTGCGTGGCCGTGCTCTCGCACTGCCTCAATTCGCCGTGCTTGCGCACTGCTATTGCTGGGCTTGCACCCTGTGCGGCCGTGCTCTCTCACTGCCTTACTTCGCCGTGGGGCGCTTACGGCTTCACCTAAGCCCGACGTCCATCAGGGAGTTGCACCCTGATCCTTGGCGACCTGAGCGAGGCACTTCCCAGCGCGGAAAGATTGATGAGTTACCTTTTTCACTGAAGGCCGGTCCCCAATGGTCACGAGGGCGAGGACTCGTCCGCGGTCGGTGGGAGTCAGGCGGATAGGAGGTGGAAGTGGTGTCCCTTATCCTCCTCCTCGGAGGAAAGTTCCATCACCTCAAGCGCTTCAGAATGAGCCGTGGCGGTCGGGCGAGGAGATGTCGGCGGTTGACAATAGGAGGCTGGGATCCCACTAGCAATCTCAGGAGGGCCGCATGGTTCGGCGGAAGCTGCTCTTCAAGCCTCCGTAAGGCCCCTCTCCTGAACCCAGCACGGGGTGGGGGAAGTTGGGGTTGGCGGCCGTGTCGAGGTGCAGGGTGGGGTTGAGGGCTGCACGACTTCCTCGGGAGTCCCGTACGCTGGAGAGATAGAGAAATCGCCTCCTCCCCCTTCCAGGAGGGCATCCTCATCCTCTGTTGGAACTTCAGGTACCTCCATCACGGAAGCTGCGGCAGCGGAGGTCAAGGGAAGATGTACCTTGGCTCTGACTGGGTCGACAGGGGTCTCAGAAGAGGATAGGTTCCTCATGACCACTACATCTTGGTCGCGGCCCGTTCGCAAGGTAGGGAAGACCTCAAACAGTTTGCGCGAGGCAGCTTCCACCAAGGCATCCACTGGAGGGGTTCGCTGTTGAAGCAGCTGGAGAAGTTGCTGTCTGATTAACCACTCGGCTTGCCACCGGGTCAGCCCTCCTTGGACGTGCTGGAAGCACTGGACGTCCCATCCCTGGATGCGTCGAAGCCTTTTCACCTGGCAAAACTTTGCCATGACGGCTGGACCGCATCCTTATCTCGCATTGTAATCTTTGGGCGTGGTCTGGTGTCCCAGGTTGAGGATGGTAATGAGCGCCTCTTTCCGGTTCACTACGGCGAGGGCGATGCCTTCTCGCCATATCAAAGGAAAACCCAGGAGGGTGTCCCTCCTCATATTTTTCAGCACTTCAGTTCCCCTTCTGAGGAGCGCCCTGCATGCCGGGTACGGAGAGCTTGGAACAGCGAAAACCTCCCCTTGTCGCTCAGGGAAAGCCGCTCCATCTCACGGAGTATCTCGTCGGTGAACGAGGTGCGGAACGATGGCATCTTCCTCAGGATAGATTGCGGAAACACAAAAGAATATCGAGAAGAAGGTGGTAAGAAAAATGAATGACACTGGGGAAATGAGGACGCTGACTATGGCGGAAATCGATTTTGAAGAAAACACAACACCAGTTGATTAGAGAAAAATGCAGTAGGAGATAAAGCGGAGATTGAATTAGAAGTAGAAGAGGTATCAGTACTGAGACAGGAGACTGGACAGAAATAATCTCGAATCACACAGTCCAATAAGCTGTTCTACAAGAGCTGGGAAACCTGATGTTGTCTGGACAGAGGCTAACAGCAGACTGACAAAGTCGAGTCAGAGAAGCAACAATAACCCGGAGAAAAACAGGAATAATCTGGAATTATTGACTTGTATAAAATGAAAATGCAAGATCCAACGAGAATAATCTGTATAGTAGACAAAACAAGTTGATTATTTTATCTTATCACAAGCGACGACCGCTCAACAGTCACGTAGTACTGAAATTCAGATTAAACTGGCAGAACTACAGAATAGGATAAACGCCCTTTCCTACTGCTCATTCTAATATGAAATGATGACAAAAATTTCTCCTATTGATTTCCTCAATAGAATTGATTTATTGAAGATAAAATATAGCCACTGAAAATGTCCACACAAGCACAGGCCGTGAGAAACTTGGATCTGTCTACAGAACATGACTAAATCACAATTAGAACAATAGCACAATAGAACTTCGACTACTGCAATACTAGTACAGCTCAAGTAATCTTCTAAACCGAGATAGAATTAAATGAATTGAAATAATGAAGATTTTATTTCAAGTTATTACTTACCCCCAGGTATTTTCCAGTTTCAATATAATATTGGAGAAATCGAATCATATTTGAAACCAACAAAATACGATTGTAGTGCATCATGACTCCCAATCAAACGCAACTTATTCAATTACTATGAATAATCCATTGCAACATATATTCCACAGAATAATAACCCCTGTTATTTACTGCATTGTAATTCTCTAATTACCACGGATCAAAGCAAATATCACCGGTTTCATTCTATGATCATAATAAATATTTAAACCATAACCTCATGGATAAATAAAATTATTCAGGTTAATCTGACAAATAGTTTACTCCAATGACATAAATCGTCATACAGTTCACAGGTTGCAACTGACGACTTGAAAAATAAAATAGTACAAATTCCATCTTTTTAACCCGTGCTTGGTAAGGGGAATTGGATTAGAAGTTCCAAGACGACAAAGGGGCGATTTTACTGGAGATGAAAGAAAAGAGTAACAAGATTTTTCCGACTTAACAGATAATAATAATAATGATAATATCGAGTTATTATTATTATTACTTAACAGATAAAGCCCAGAGACTAATTATCTGAATAAATAAACCGAAATGGTTAAGTTGCCACTCAGCTTAATTTTGACACTGATTAACCAGGACAAATTACTCGGAAAATTGTTATTATTTTGCTACCTTTTTATATAGGCCTAATATCAATTTATTTCTCTTACATAAGAAATAATTATTTCCATCCTCCAATATTACGACTAGTTTCAACTAGTGCCCATGCTATTAACTATCTTGAACCCCATAATTAAATGTGAACTATATCTCAAAACGTATTCTCTTCAAACTTGATGCTATTTTCCCCTTCTGGCCACTCACCTTATCGCTGATGTTGGATTACCCTTCCTCGGTACTCCATCAGCCGAATGGGTAGCGTCACCCGTCATTGATTCCTCCGTGATTGATCATCCGTGATTCCTCCTACCGTCACCGTCCTCCTCTGCACCGGCTCCTCCATCGTTGCCCTCTCGGCGGTCGCGGCCGACTCCTATTCCGCCGCCGTCTCCTCCATCCTCGACCTCTTCGTCCTTGGGAAGGGGCGACAAGATCTTTATATCCTTCACGTGAACAGTCAGCCTTTTACCGGCAGCTCCCTTTACTAGCACTACAGAAGCGCTCAACATTTTCTCTACCTCATAGGGCCCAGAAAACTTCGGAGCTAACTTAGCCGCAAACTGATTCACTCCGGATGAGAGATGATAATCCCTCTTATACACCAACTGGCCCGTCCTTAGTTCCAGCGGTCTTCGCCTAAGATTTTAATCCGTCCACTTCGTGAACTGGTCCTGAAATACCACCAGGTACTTATTCCCTCTCTTCGAGCAAGATAATGGGCCCACAATGTCGGTGCTAACAGTCTCCCAGGGTCGCACCACCTTCCTCTGGCTGTTCATCTGTCCATATTGAGGCCGCTGCTCCACTTTATGCTTCATACAGGTCTCGCAGCACCTCACATACTTCGCGACGTCTGCATACAAGCCTGGCCAGTAGTAGCGACAGGCTATCCGGTGATAAGTCCGGAACACCCCTTGATGGCCAGCTGTCGGTGCATCGTGGCTTTGCTGAAGTATTTCAGCCCGTGCACCTCTTGGAATGCACAGCTTCCAGCCATCACTCTCCGGTGCATCAGGAGGCTGCTGTCGGGCCCATATATGTCGATATGAGGCCTCACCCCTCACCATATAATCGGGATACTTCTCTGGATGATGGAGTAGATTGCTCTTCATCCTCCTTATCCATCTATCGTCTTCTGTGACGATGGCGGCCACTTCTCCTGTAGGCTCCTTTTGGACTTCATGTGGGTCGGCCAGTACGTCGCCTCCTGGCGACGCTCGTGAGAGCACATCAGGGACCACATTCAGCTTTCCTCGTCGGTATTTGATGACCAAGTTGTACTGCTGCATTTCTAAGGCCCATCTCGCGAGCCTTCCTGTCGGGTTCGGGATAGCTCTGAGCCACTTTAGAGCTGTAGTCTCGTACCCCTCTATATACGGCTTGAATTTTCTCAAAGCAAAAATCACAGCCAGGCACTCCTTTTCGGTGGTGGAATACCTCAGTTCGACCCCCTTGAGCCCTCTGCTTGCATAGGCGATGACCTCCTCCTCTCCGTCGACCTCCTGAGTCAGCACAGATCCTAATCCATATTCTGAGGCATCCGTCTGGAGTGTGAATGGAAGTTCAAAGTGAGGATACGTGAGCACTGGTCCTCACTTATTCTATAGATAAAATGGAAACGCTATTGATTGAGTTAGGGAAATACAAGTACAGTAATCTGATAGTAGCGGGCGATTTTAATGTGAATATTCTGAATATGTCAAATGAAACTCAGCATTTTTTAAATATGATGAGATCCTTTGACCTATATCCAGTACATGCCAAACCAACAAGAAATCTCTCATGTTTGGACAATATTTTCACGAACGTTGATAAGGAGTTTGTTTTCACCTTTCTAACTGAAGAAGGAATAATCTCAGACCATGCAGCCGTTTGGGCAGTTATTACATACAAGAAAACTGAAGAAAATTATGATAGCTCTGGACCCAGTTTTTTTCAAAAAACGCCTCTTCTTCACCAATAGGCTTGATAATTTGAACATCTATCTGATGTATTACGACTGGTCACCCCTGTATTTATTGGATGACATAAACACGGCCTTCAATTTTTTCCTGGATGTCATTGAGTTCTTGTTCAATATGAATTGTCCTGTAGTGAAAGTATGGAATCGGAATAATGAATCAGCAAGGCCTAAGAAAAATGGCTGGTTCACTCCTGAACTTGCTGTCATGAAAACGTGGTTGTTGTGTCTCTATGACAGATGGAAACTTACCTCAAATATAAAAGATAAGATCAGATTCAGCAAATTCAAAACGAAATATAATTTAGCAATCAGACAAGCAAAAAGTTGTGCAAATGACAAGGCAATCATTGAGTCATCAAACAGATGTAAGGCAGCCTGGCGAGTTATTAGGGCTGAGACTGGCCAAAGAAAGGTCAGTGCAGATATCTCGATTTCCCCTGATATCCTAAACCAGTGCTTTGTTGATGCCGCTGATGCCAATTTAGATTTAGACTCTGGCACTTCGCATGCTGACTTGCTCGAAAACTTCTTCAATGAGCACCATAAGATTGACAGGGCCTTCAAATGGAGAGAGGTCAGTGTTCAAACAGTTACTGTAATTGTTACAGGACTTAGTAATTCTCATAGTGAAGATGTCTATGGTCTCAGCAATTATGCCGCGAAAAAACTCTTACTAGCCTTAGTTCTACCTCTGACATACCTGATAAATTTTATCATGAGGAGCAGTACTTTTCCTGAATGTCTTAAACTATCAAAAATCACACCCATTTACAAAAGAGGTGATAAGAGCTGCCCAGAGAATTATCGTCCCATAGCTATTGTGCCTATTTTTAGCAAAATCATTGAAGCATGTCTTTTTGAACAGCTCTATGAATACTTCACATCAAATGGTCTACTCTACCAACATCAATATGGATTCAGACACAAGCACTCTACTGTTATGGCAGTGGAAAAGATAGTTGATGTGATACTAGAAAGTTTTGAAAAGAAGCATGTAGTCGGGACCTGTCTAGTAGATTTGAGTAGAGCTTTTGACACTATCTCTCATGACTTTCTCCTAAATAAATTGGCTTTTTATGGGATTTGCAATACTGAGCTACAATTGCTGAAGTCATATCTCCAAAACAGAAAACAAATGGTTGTGATCGGTAACTCCTCTTCCGAAATTACGAGGGTAGGCTGATAAGTAATGCAAACATGCTCGTAGAGCACAAACCAAATAACCCCCAGAAGAGAGCCTGGTGGCATGTGGAAGTTCTATTTATCCTCTACACGGCTGCGTAGTTTGAAGGTGTTGTGTTCATCCAGTTTGGTTTGGTTAGTGAAAGAATTGCGTCGTGTTCTGGTGTTATGTAAACGTGAATTAAACAATGTGCTGTTATCGAATTTGTGACTGCTGAGAAAGTGAATCCCGGTGAGATTCATCGTCGTTTAAAGGTTATTTAATTCTTGATTCTTCTCAATAATGATCTATGAAGTAGTCTCCTTCCTAACGGTAGCACTTCAAATTGTTCCCAGCATTCCAATCGAAGCTGTTTATTCTCGTCTGTCAGACAGCGTGGTACCCATCGTGCACAGATTTTATGGTAAGCTATCCCAATTGTTCAATAATGAGGCCGACATGCTACTTGGATATTCCAACTTGGTTTGCGATACGCTGGTTTGCCGATCATTTTGAATCAAGTCTTCGACGAGATTATCGTCTTTGGCAGTGATTGGACGTCCGCTGCGTGTTTCATCAACAATTGAGGCTTTTCCAGGTTGGCAATCTCGAAATTTCATAACCCATCAATTCACGGTAGACCTATCAACAGTATCGTCACAATAAACAACCTTTAAACGACGATGAATCTCACTAGGATTCACTTTCTCAGCAGTTAAAAATTCGATAACAGAACGTTGTTTAATTCGCGTTGACATAACACCGAAACACGACGCCATACTTTCACTAACCAAACCAAACTGGATGAGCACAACGCCTTCAAACTGCGCAGCCGTGTAGAGGAGAAATAGTACTTCTACATGCCACCAGGCGCGCTTCTGAAGTTTATTTAGTTTGTGCTCTACAAGCATGTGTGCATTAGTTATCAGCCTACCCTCGTATGAATGTAGCTGCGGGGGTACCACAGGGTTCAGTTTTGGGCCTTTTCTGTTTCTTGTCTTTGTAAACGACTTCAGCTATAATGTTCCATATTTAAGTGTATTATATGCTGATGACGCGACTATTGTTGCTACAGACCCATTGATAGAAAAAGTACAGAATTAACTCGACAATGCTCTGTCTACGGCCAGGACGTGGTATGTGGCCAATGGACTTAAATTGAATGAAGATGAAACTGAGATATTGTTTTTCTCCCTCAAAGACAAGTTGAGTAATGGCCTGATTAAACCGGTCAAACTTCTTGGACTTTATATGGACTATAAGCTGAACTGGGACACACATATTGAGCACCTTTCAAAAAAATTATCTCGAATAGTCTATTTATTGAGAAAACTGAGAGGCTCCGTGAGTTTGGATACACTCATATTGACCTATTTTGGGCTTTTCCACTCATATTTGAGTTATGGTGTGCGTCTATGGGGTAATTCCGTTCATGCTAAAACAGTGTTCTTATGGCAAAAAAAGGCTCTTAGAGCTATCCTAGGACTAACACAGCGAGATTCATGCAGGCCACATTTCCCTAATTTGGGTATACTAACCCTTCCATCTCTCTTCATTTATTCCAATTTAATTCATGTCAAGAAAAACTCAGAAAAATTTTCCCTTCATGAAGATTACCATGCATATAATACCAGGAACAGTAGGAACATTGTAGCACCACAAATAAGACTCACTAAAACTATGAGAAGCCATACTTTCCAACAGTGCATATTGTATAATAAACTGCCTCAAACAACCAGGAATCTGCCTCCAAACAAATTTAAGAAAATTGTATATAGTTTTCTGAAAAATAATGCCTTTTACTCACTTGAGGAATACCTGAATACCTGAATTGAATGTATTTTATGTAATGTAGATATGCTTTATCTGTTCAATTTGTATCGATTTTCTGTTCAATTGTGTGTAGACTACTTTTTAAAAGTATGTATTATGACTTGCCTAATGCTATAATTGTAGCCTGATGGTTAATAAAACAAATCTTGAATCTTGGAGATCTAGTGATTGCCCCCTTTATCTCCTGGAAGGCCCTCTCCTCTTGTGGTCCCCAGTGCCACTTCACTCCTACCGTCAACAACCGGTGCAACGGGGTTGCAAGGTCTGAGAAATTCGGGACAAACCTCCTATACCAGGATGCCAACCCTAGAAAACTCCGGAGCATCCTTAGGCGCTGCGGAGTTGGAAACGAGTTGGAAACTCGTTTACAGCTCTCACTGTTTCAGGATCGGTCCTGAGTCCCTGCTCCGTCACTATGTGACCCAAGTAGCGCAGCTCCCGCTTCAAGAACTGGCACTCCTCCTGGTTAATCACCAAGCCAGCCTCTCGCAGCCTACTGAATAAAGCTAAATAAAGCTAAAATAAAGCTAAGCTCTAGCTAAATTTAGCATATGAGCCTCCATCGTTTCCCCCAGGACGATGACGTCGTCCAGGTAAGAAAAAGCACAGGGCTCCAACTCCGGCCCAATTACCCGGTCTAGAGGATGCTGAAATGTAGCACCAGCCGAGTGTAATCCAAACGGCATCATTCGGAATTGGAATAGCCCCCTTCCAGGAACTGTAAACGCTGTAAGCTGCTTACTCTGCTCCTCCAACGGTACTTGCCAGTACCCGCTCTTCAAGTCGATTGGAGAAATGTATTTAGCATTCCTCAATCGATCTAAAATGCCTGTCATATTCGGCAAAGGATATGCATCTCGTTCCGTGAGTGCATTAATCTGACGGAAATCGATGCAAAATCGCTTCTTTCCATTAGCCTTCTTCACCAAGACAATTGGTGAACTCCAAGGGCTACTGCTCGGCTCGATAACCCGCTGATCGAGCATACTGTCGACCTCCTCGTTTATCACCGATTGCATAAGTGGATTACGAGGATATAGAGATGATGAATAACTATACAGGGTATGAATTTGAGAAAATCGGTCAAGTCATTCTTGTGAAAATCGTGAAAACATGGTTTTTTAGTAATAATCCGCCATTTTTCTCAAGAATATTATGGAGCACCTGCAATATTCCCAGAATCAAGACTCATGTCAGTTGATAGGGCTTATAATAGCTATCCATGGTATAAATTTGAAGAAAATCATTAGAGCCGTTTTTGAGAAAACCGTGAAAAACATGGTTTTTCAGTAATTATTCGCCATTTTTCCCGCCATCTTGAATCGAATTTCTTATTGTCGGACCTTAAGTTTAAAATGTCAAGTGTCAATTGGGAATTATTAGGAATGGAGTGATAGTGCTCACAGACATACACACACACACACACACACAGACCAACACCCAAAAATCATGTTTTTGGACTCAGGGGACCTTGAAACGTATAAAAAACTTGAAATTAGGGTACCTTAATTTTTTTGTAAAGCAATACTTCCCTTATCTATGGTAATAGGGCAAGAAAAGTGAAAAGGATATGTACTTGCAAGTTATATTGTACTTCTTGAAAACTTTAACTACGAACACTTCTGTTCTGATACAGTCTTAGCCAAGGAATTATTGTTTTCCAGATGTTCAGTCCTGGCTATGTGGAAACAAACTGGTACGTTTGGAGAAACTTTGTATATTGGAAGTATCGATGGTACTCCCTCATTTGGAGAAACTCTACCTGGAGCAATTGGAGATGTATCGTAAGTACTATATAACCTATACTATCAAACGAGCAATTTCTGTTCATATGTGTTAAATATGATCAGAAATTCGGAGGACCTTGAGTAAGGACATGATTATATTACTCACCACTCGATGTGCGGCTGTTCCATCGTGCTGCTGGTGAGGGCGCCCCTTGCTGGTTCCTTGCACTTGAATGAGGATTGAGTGAGGAAGTGGTGAAATGAGAGTAATATTTTAACGAGAAATAAATGTGAGGGATATTTGATATGAGAACAAGAGTGTGGGAGCGAGAGTTTACGAGAGTGCACGAACTATAGGATAACGACTGACGACTTACGACACTAAAGAACTGAACTATTCCACTCTGAGCTCAAACCCAAATGGATAAAGTAGATAGAATCGTATAGTGGATTTTAAACTCGAAGTAAAGCAGGCGTTGAATAACCTGTATACCTAACCTATATAAATAGTTTTATAAAAATCGTGATGTATTGGTTTGGAAAATAAACTGATTGTAAGTCGATCAAAGGGAAAGAATCAACTTGGGGTAATTGTATTTCAATATGATCAACTGTGATAATAGAACTGTTACAGTGTAATACTGGCCTTATCAAATTAAATTGGTTACTGTAATGCACATTATTATCTTTCACTGTCATTTTTCACTGTACAGAATGTCAAGTTGATGACCTGACAATGCAACAAAACGTTTGCTTCAAGTTAATTAAGTGTATCAGTAATGCCTTATGCTTTACATAATCATCTGCTTAGTTCAATTAGGCGATATTTATTTGCAGTGAATTGGGCTGATAATAATGAAAAAAATGACTGTTATTGAAATAATAGAATATGCACAGACGTTTTGTATAGTCACACATCTATAATAATCTTTCAAATATGATTTGAATACTCTCATACAAAAGGATATACAAATCAGCATAAATTTTGACAATTTTTTTTTGTATGAAGAAAATAACATTCCAATTCTAATAAGATACATTGAAGCAGCAAGGTTGATATAATGATTAAATAATATAGGCCTACTGTATAATAGAAAAGCAAAGCAAACTTTCAGTTTAAAATCATACTATATTAATATTATAATAAATAATAATCTGAGATCGAAGCTAATAAATAACTCACTACAACTAAATTTAATCGTACTAAACACTTTGAAATGTTACATTGCGTCAAAAACATAACCCAAGAACAAGCAAGGAATTGATCGAACCAGTCTTTTGACTGTGTTTATAGTTATTTGTGCAAGTATTGCACAAAGTGACAGTTTGCTGCACCGAAAGAAACGTTTACACCCGAGCTGTAGGCGAGGGTGGAATGTCTTCTTGAGTGCAGCAGAGGAACTTTGCGCACGTATTTCACATTAAATTTTTCCTACAGTTACCATTGAATATGAAAAGTGGGTAATTATGGATAAAATGATGGCTGAAATTCATCAAATGTTTGTGTGTGTGATGCTGTTATTAATAACAACCTTAATTCATTTAAAAATTCATAATCCAATTGAAGTTGAAAATTCTCAGCCAAAGTTCTCATTTTTATTCATTCAAGAATCAGAAAAAATACAGATAGAACAAAAAATTCGCATTCAAAATTCATGCCAACAGCTGGTTGTGATGACTGAAAAATGGCTGAACCGACAAGCGCGTGACCTAGCGGGAAGAATCGTACCTAACTTCGTTTCATCCAGCTAAAAACAGTATTCAGATATTTAGAATACTATGATTAACTAGAATTACCGAAAAATACTATGAGTAAACCAAAAAATATTTATAAAATAACATAGAAAACAGAAAATATTTCATTCTTCTAATGTTATTTTATAAATTTCATTGACATGGATTTCCAACGGTAATTATTTAACCTGAAAATTCGAATTTCAAAATGTGTGTTAGCTACATTTCTCATCGCTTGGAGTTGGAATAATTATTACTGTCAATAGAAAATAAACATTATTTGTTAGTAATGATGAGAAGTTATTATTTAATTATGATTTAAATAAACATTATTCTTGTTTTGGATTTCTAGATTGGGATTTTATCATAGGGTAGGGTAGCCATTGAAATGATTCTTATCTAAATCTAACCACAGTCATTGTTACCAACTTAATTTTTGTTTTCGTGCACTAATCCTCCATATAACCCACCAACTATTTTGTGTTGCCATGTTGCAAATCTGGAGTGCAGAAAAATTTTTTCCCGCACTAGAGCGGAAAAGTGATTCTTTGCGTTCTGTAATCAGTGCAGGGATGGCCACTTTTCAAGGTAACTGTAAGAAAAATAATTTAATCGGCCGTTCGGCGGCAGTCAAACTTAACCATTGGTTTGACCCTTATACCAGATATAGAATAGACACTGCCCATTGTATATTCAGAATGAAAGTTGATGAAGCCAACATCTCTACTGCCATATTGCCCCATCGTGACGTCAGCATTGGATATAAAACTTTTCTGTAGAGTTCGTTTTGTATAGATATTATTGAAAGGTTATATCGAAATTACTTTCATTCTAATTATCTTATTTGTAAGCACGATATGGACGGCGGGAGAAGCCTCCACCAAATATGTAAGCAAGATGTGCCTTCACTGAATATGTAAGGGTGGGAAAATGAAAAACAAGAAAAGATCGCACAGGTTTTTGATATTTAAAACAAAACAATAAATTATTTATTACAAAATTAGAATTATAATTAGAAATAATAATAATCAGATGAATATTTCAAGGGCTACTCGCTTTGCTGCTAGTGAGGATTCAATTGTTGTGGTTATGAAAAATTTAAGAACAATGACTCAGTAGTCACCTACCTTTATGAAAATGGCTTCCCACTTTGGCATCCACTGGTTGAAACGCGACGTTAATTATTAATTAAAAATCAAAATAACTGATCTAATGAAGTGGGTTCAGATCCCCTCTTATTCAATAATACAATTCTCTTTAAACTGCCCGAACTGTGACAGGAAAACTGTATTATAAAACAAGAACAAAATCTATCCCCTTCACCAGAACAGCCGGACTTTACTCACAGTCCTATCGAACGAGCTCACACAACTGACTCACTGACCAAAAGTAAAATTTTGGGTATTAAATATAACTCAGTCAATGCCAAACATGGAAGCCATTTCAGTACATATTTTTATCTGTCGCACAAGCGGCACGTTTGTTATTAAAAAACAAAAAGAGAAGCTACAATAATTTCGACAACAAATTAAATAAACAATATTTCTGTTGATGACAAAAATCGTTCAAAGACAAAAACACTGTTCATTAAACTTTTCTAAATCAAAACACTAAAATCCTGATCAATATGAGATAAATATATGATTCATATATATGTCCCATATGACCAGGTGACACATCACCCATCCCGCTGAAAGACTCGTCCCTGAGTCTGTAGTCAAGAGGGGAACAAAAAAAAATAATAATTAAACAAAATAATATACTCCGGAAACAAACATGTGCCTGATTGACTTGATAATGCTACTATACATTGAAATCAAACATTTACATAGAAAGGTAGGTTACTCAAACTAAATTACAAAGATTCAATTCAAACTCAAATTGTAACTATGCTGTACAAACAATAGTTCTCTAAATGAATAAATTTTCAACAAATACAATTCAAATTTTAGGGGTTCTGGAATGAAGATAGGTTAAAGTAGTTCTCAAAGATGTAGATGATATTTAGATGTCCTGAGCGATGAACTAGCAGTCGTCCTTGTATGTGAAGTCCTCCCATATTTGTCCGTTTGTTGTATGTCCGCTGTTCGTCGATGATCATTATAGTTTCCTCAACTCCTTCAGACCTTCAGCCACAGGTACAAATTGAACCATGTACCAAAGATAAGATGACGATCGTAAGGTATCCAAGGTTGAAGTCGAGCCGTCTCTCAACTGTCGAAGAAATATCTCGCAGCTCAGCTCGCATGTAGTAGCATGTGTGTGTCCAACCAGTGATAGGCTACGGTAGTTGAGTAGTCACTGGATATTAATTCATCAAACTGCCATCCAATCGAGCCGCCAAAATAATGAAATCTCCCAGCATCGAAATTCATCTGTTATGATTTCCACAGAAGATGAAGTTTGTTCTTCGTTATACGGAAGCTCTGATTAGCGCCTGTTGTCCTCTCCGTTGTTGAGAAGTGTACAGCATACTACGTGATGAAAATTCAGGCCCTGCTTGTGTTAACAGCCGAACGTCTCTGCTTGCATAATATCCTCCAGATCTTCAGGAAAATCGATCTCGTAGAGTGTAGTGACAATTCACAAGTCGCCTTGTGCTGAAGCTGGAGTCATCTCGAAGAAGCCCGTGAAGTCCTTGAGTGCTTGAGTCATTGTGTCCATGAAATCCCGCGATGTCCCGAAGTCCTCGAGGTGAAGTTCACATACTCCCGCAAAGTCCGAAGTCGAGAAGATGTAATATGAGAACTACTACTTATAGGAATATGAATGAGTATAAGAAATTTCAAATCTAATTCAAGGAAAATTTTTAGGAAAGGATAACCCCTTTACAATTATAATAGATTCTACTGTATTGAAAAAAAAAAACTTTCAAAATCGAACTACTAAACTTTCCATTATGCAATCATAAAACTCTACAGCTAACTTTAAACAACAAATCTCGAATTCAAGAAAATCACTTCAAAGGTGAAAAATCAAATTCAATTCAAATAAGAATGTGAAAAAAACATGACCACAGTATCATTAAACAAAAAAATTCAATAAAAAAAATTTATGAGAAATAAGTATTTCAGCTCAAAAATGATACAATAAGCCAAATAACGACCATAATATTTAACAAACTTCGAATTCAATAAAATGACTTGAAAAAAAATCAATAAAAATCAAGTTCAATAATACATGAATTAAGTAGAAAACTATTTGACAAGTTTCTGTACATACTATGAAATTCGACCATTATTAAAATTAACAATAATTTTCAAAACAATAATTTGAATAAAAGGTAATTAATTTCTGATTGAAATCATAACAAAATAAATAATTGATTGACTGGACGTGATAAGTTTCATGTTATTCACTTTGAATGAAAGAAACCTATAATAAAAGACCACATATTAATTAATAAACAAAATTCATAAACTCTGGAGTCATGTCTGAAATCAAAACAAAACGTTAGTTAACAAGTCAAATTACAGTAGTAAACGTGACAAATAATCTAATTGCTGACATTGACCTCAACTCGCAATAACTCAACACGCCTGACCTTCAATAAGAACATGTATGATGTTAAAAAAAAACTTTCAACTATTATATCAAAACTGGTTAACAACCTCTTAGGCTTCAAATTGCGATAATGAAATATCCTAAAACCAAACGTAGTAAAAATATAAAGATTTATATCATTAATTTTTCCATCTCCAAACCCTAATTGCAGCCTTTTCAACCATAATATATTAATAACATTACTAATAGGAAAAATGTTGGAAAAGTAAACAATAAAACTCGTACTCGAAATCTCAAGTATGTACACTTAATAATTATTTATAGTAAAATTAAACTCAATAACGAAATATAATGTATCATATCTAAAAATCCTATATCAAAACTCAAATCCTAAATCCTAAAATTGAAAAGTTCATTATTAGTAGAAATATCATGATTATCCATTGCTCAAACGCAATCTCATATTAAAATAAATCAAGAACTAATATATGAAAATATTATCACTAGGACTATTACTAACAAATACCAAGAAAAGCCAAAATTTTCTTCCATTATTAGATATCGAATATTACACTGATCAGTGTTGAGACAATTATAAATTAGCTAAATGCCTCATTCTACTAGCAATATTGTCTCATGCAATAATTTCGCTGAGTCTGCACTGATGTTTGGTTTTCAACCTTCAACGGAATTGTTTTAATGAATATCTCTCCGCTATTAACGCTTAACTGGGACACGCTTTCCAAACTATTCAAAATTATGTCATCATATTTCTCTGCCGAACTCCCATTAACAATTCCATCAGTGTCAATTCTATTATTCTTCATATCTTTTAGAAAATTACAATAATTCAAATCTGACTCTGTATTTTCACCTTCACTGTTTACACAAATCGCTGATTCACATTTTCTCTGTAATCGGTTCAATATACTATTTTCATGGTCTGGTTCTTGTTTATCGATAATTGATTCATACCTCCTGTTAACCAAATTTGTATTATCCACATCACTTTTCAACTCTGAACATGAGTCCGTAATCTTTCGTTTACCACCATTATTTGCTGATTCACATTTCTGGCTATAATTCATTTTAATATCTCCAAGATCAATTTCGTGTTTATGAAAGATTGAATACTTCTTATCATCCGTATTAGAATAATTTCTTCTAACATACATCTCATTGTACCTAACACCTTCCAACGTAGAACCTGATTCAGTGACTATACAACTTCCTAATTCATTCCTTGAAATATCATCATTTGATTGACCGCCGTCTAAAACATTTTCATCAGTATGCCTAGTACTAAACTCCTGTGTCCTATCAGTAAAATATGCTTTCTTACGTCTAGCATTGTCCGAAAACTTTCTGCCATCAAAAGAACACACTCTAATATCATAGCCTTCTTTTTCACAAATTCTATGCATCCTTTTATAAACCCGATAAGCATAATTATCGTCGTAAAAACAATTCCGCGTAAAATGATTATGTTTACCACAAACTTTACATTTATTACGTCTTCTTTCTCTATTAGTCCTATTATTCACGAGACTAACATTCTGATGCATCTTGACTTCTCTAGATTCACAATCATTACGCATACCAGAGTTCACACAATTTTCAATCGGCCTGTTATCAATCGTAAAAGAGAAATCCAAATCACTTTCCGATAAATCTGATAACTCTTCCTTAATCATGTCCATATCTTTATCCTCTTTGTAAATGTATTATAATTATTATATCTTCCTCATTCAAATCATCACAAATAAGAACTTCATCCAACCCATTTTCAATCTCGAAGTTACTAACATGACAATATACATCCACTTCATTTGAAACATAATAATTACAAGAATCAAAATCATCAGAGATAATAGCATTTTCTAAACAATTCTCAATTTCAAACTCATTTCCGATTTCCAATAGTTCTTCAAATTCTGTTTCCATATTATCATTAATTACTTGCACCTGTCCAAATTTCCACTCATTCAAATACTGACATGATAATTGATATTCCTCAATATTTTTTAACAATTCTACAATTGTACTATTTGATAACATTATAATTCTTTCAAATATATTTGAAGACAAACCTCTTAAAATTATCCTGATAATCCGAGATTCATGCATATTTGAATCTACTTTTCTGCATAGGGATAAGACTCGTGCTACAAAATCTCTACCATCTTCTTCAAATTCCATGCTAAAAGTATCCAGTTCCTTCCCAAGTTTCCACAATTTGAGAGGAGATCGATAGAAATTAACCAATTTTTCTTTCACTGGCATATATTCAAAATTGTCCTGTCGAGTCAAATCGTTCTCAATAACATCAAAATATTTCTCAGCACTTCCTTTCAAACAAAACCGCAAGTATAATAAATTATCTTTTCCATCCCAACCATTCGCTAAGGCAACCTTTTCAAAATAGTTGGAAAAATCATCAATGTCAAATTCTCCATCTTTTCCATCAAAAAATTTCGGTAATAGTAACGGTCTAAGTTTTTCCATTGTTAATCTGTTCCAATCCAATTCTATTCAATAATGAATAATGAATAATAAATTAATCTGGTTTCAATAATCATAATATTATCCATATCTCAAAATCGAAATATCTCCAATAATAATAAATTTATCCTATTCAATCATTTCTTAATAATCATTAATTTCTCATCTCATCATAAATATCTAATTCTTTCTAATAAGAATTGATAATAAATCTTGCAATCGTTCAAAATCTTCAACTGCCATAGCTTTAACAATCCAAAATCTCAAAATCAATAATCGTAAATTTTCCAATATCGTGAATCTCAAAATCTGTTCAATTATAATTATCATTCTCCATCCGTTAAAATCCATTATTAGTAATCAATTATTGTTCCACAATATTCCAATTCAATAAATCCTCGAAATTCATCCTACTAACTGTTTCTAGAGCCCCATAAGGTTTAAACTCAACTACTTGACCCATAATTTCACTGAAAAAAAACATATATTTAATAATGAAAAATGAAACCACAAAAATTGAATCTTCAATGAGGTAACCGGAAAAGTCCAAATTTCAAAAGCTGGATTAAAAACCCTTGAGCCTCCACCAAATATGTAAGCACGATATGGACGGCGGGAGAAGCCTCCACCAAATATGTAAGCAAGATGTGCCTTCACTGAATATGTAAGGGTGGGAAAATGAAAAACAAGAAAAGATCGCACAGGTTTTTGATATTTAAAACAAAACAATAAATTATTTATTACAAAATTAGAATTATAATTAGAAATAATAATAATCAGATGAATATTTCAAGGGCTACTCGCTTTGCTGCTAGTGAGGATTCAATTGTTGTGGTTATGAAGAATTTAAGAACAATGACTCAGTAGTCACCTACCTTTATGAAAATGGCTTCCCACTTTGGCATCCACTGGTTGAAACGCGACGTTAATTATTAATTGAAAATCAAAATGACTGATCTAATGAAATGGGTTCAGATCCCCTCTTATTCAATAATACAATTCTCTTTAAACTGCCCGAACTGTGACAGGAAAACTGTATTATAAAACAAGAAAAAAATCTATCCCCTTCACCAGAACAGCCGGACTTTACTCACAGTCCTATCGAACGAGCTCACACAACTGACTCACTGACCAAAAGTAAAATTTTGGGTATTAAATATAACTCAGTCAATGCCAAACATGGAAGCCATTTCAGTACATATTTTTATCTGTCGCACAAGCGGCACGTTTGTTATTAAAAACAAAAAGAGAAGCTACAATAATTTTGACAACAAATTAAACAATATTTCTGTCGATGACAAAAATCGTTCAAAGACAAAAACACTGTTCATAAAACTTTTCTAAATTAAAACTCTAAAATCCTGATCAATATGAGATAAATATATGATTCATATATATGTCCCATATGACCAGGTGACATATTATAAATAAGATTTCTATTTTGCCATTATTTTCAATAGAATTTGAAATAGAATACCCACCGAGCAACTTTGTTTCTGTTGTTTTGAAGTTCAGATTAGTGTATCACAGCTTTTTAAATAAGCTAATATTTCAGATCCGTATGAACATGAAAATCTGATTCCAAAGCAAAGTTTTGAATCAAATTACGAAAAAAGATATGTCATTGATGAATTCAATTAATATTACATGAAATTGATTATCTTATCAAGGAAATAGAGACTAATATTTTATCAAATTCAATGGAATAAATTGAGTAACAGCTGTATACACTCAGTGGTAAAATGGAGTCAACTTAAGAGACTGCAACGTTTTCTCCTATCTTTCTTCACTGCCATTATTACGTGGAATGCCCCAGTATGGACGTTGGCTTCATGTTGGCTCATGAGTTTGACTTCCCAGCGTGTTGTAGATCTGGTCTAAGGTTTGACCGTGGCTGAACGTAACTGGTGTTGGCAGAACGAATTATTGCTGATTTGACCATCAGATAGACTTTTACCATGTTCAAATACCTTGGTTGGTGAAACCGTGAAGTTTATTAGCTTCACGACAATGCTAAGCGGGTTGCATACGCCGCCCCTACAGGTATGCTTAGCGGGATGCATACTTAGCTCCTTCAAACTATATTTCTTCTTCTTTTTCAATTCTAATTCCTTCCAATTTTAATAATTCAACTATGTATTCCAATCTTCTAAGGAAAATCTACAGTTACTCAATAATTCAACAAGTCAAGAATATATGTGTCAAGGTTGATAGATAAATGATATGAGTAGTATGAGGATGTTTTCAGAGTAGCTAATATATAATTAAGCAGGGCTTAAAGCTATGGTTTCCTAAGAAAGCGGAGCCATAATGTAGCGTTAGGTAGGTGATGTCACTAGAACGTAACTATAATTTACATGGTATTGGTATCCTGGAGAACGCTAGTGATGACCGTAACATAGAATAGCAATATTTTTGAGTGAACTGTCCATGACGGTGAAAAGCATTCTTGGAACGTTTCTCTCTAGTAGCGGTGAGAATTTGAATTTGATTTAGAATGAGTGCAAATATGATTTGTAGCACTGAAGACGAAGAAATTTTGATTGATTTTTCATAGATTAATGAAAGTTTGTATGATGTGAATAGCAAAAATTACAGACATATGATCAAACAATGCCGGTGTTCAACAAAAGTATAGAATAGAATAGAATGGAATAGAATAGAATAGAATAGAATAGAATATAATAGAATAGAATAGAATAGAATAGAATAGATAATAGAATAGAATAGAATAGATAGAATAGAATAGAATAGAATAGAATAGATAGAATAGAATAGAATAGATAGAATAGAATAGAATAGAATAGAATAGAATAGAATAGAATAGAATAGAATAGAATAGAATAGAATAGAAAGAATAGAATAGAATAGAATAGAATAGAATAATAGAATAGAATAGAATAGAATAGAATAGAATAGAATAGAATAAAGAGAATAGAATAGAATAGAATAGAATAGAATAGAATAGAATAGAATAGAATAGAATAGAATAGAATAGAATAGAAAGAATAGAATAGAATAGAATAGAATAGAATAGAATAGATAATAGAATAGAATAGAATAGAATAGAATAGAATAGAATAGAATAGATAGAAGAATAGAATAGAATAGAATAGAAGGAATAGAATAGAATAGAATAGAATAGAATAGAATAGAATAGAATAGAATAGAATAGAATAGAATAGAATAGAATAGAATAGAATAGAATAGAATAGAATAGAATAGAATAGAATAGAATAGAAGAATAGAATAGAATAGAATAGAATAGAATAGAATAGAATAAATAGAATAGAATAGAACATGTTTCATTGTAAACGCTTCTGAGGTCATCAGAAGCATCACCTTTGTCATACTATACAATAATTTCATACATACATTATACAAAAAAGAAAAAACTATTCTAAAAACAATAAAATATATCCAATATCAAGATACACTTATGGAAATGTTCAGATAAAGAAAAAAGTCATATAGAATATACCCAAATACATGATATCCTGGTCTCGGGACACAGAAAAAACAGAAAGAAAAATGTCAAACAAAAATGTAGCAGTAGTTGATAACATGGGCTTAACATGTTAAGCATTTCACAAAGTCCTAGCCAGTTCATAGAGCTCCTGGAAAGTTTATATAGGATTACTAATTAGGAATAGTTTTAGCCTCCTCTTGAAAATTTGATTTTGTAAACCTCTATTGTTCTGAAAGTGAATTGAAAAGCTTCTCACCAATAAATAGGAATGTTTTTTGTGTGCTAACATACTCATAGCGGTTGGGGATCAAGTTGTTCCTGCTTTTAGTTTGATGTTCATGTGATACTCCTTGCACAACAAAATTATTAAAGTTTTCCTTCACATAGGTAAGACATTGAAGCACAAAAATAGAGGGTAATGTCAATATTTCTAACTCTCTAAAGCTCTCTTTACATTCACACCTTTTTGGCAGACCACAAATGAGTCTGATTGCCTTCCTTCGGATTCTGAATATTTTAGTGCTATATGCCTTTGATCCCCACAGTACAGCACCATAAGACAGGTGAGACTGGATGTGAGCAAAGTAGACTACTCTAAGAACATCAACACTGACGCATGCCCTCAACTTTCTTAGAATAAATATTCCTCTATTGAGCTTCCCAGCAGTAATATCAATGTACCTGGACCAACTCAAACTGTTGTCTAAAGTGAATCCCAGAAACTTAGCTTCTTTTTCCACGTCAACACTTTCTATTATAAGTTAATCTTAAATCCTGAGCCTTGTTGGAATTCACGCACAGCAAGTTTGAGTTACACCACCTCTCGATTGACTGAGTCACTTGTTGTGAAACAGCATTCAGGGAAACCTCTGCTGGCGTGCTCAGAAACACACAAAGATCATCAGCAAGGAGATAACTTTTAGCTGAAGGGTCAACTATAGTGTTGGGAAATGATTTATGTAGATAAGGAACAGTATTGGCCCTAATATTGATTGGCCCTGAGGAACCCCATGAGAGACTGTCAAGTACTGGAATTCTGATCCATCAAATGCAACTTTTTGAAAACGATTCCTGAGATATGATTCAATAATCCTTATGGATCTGGCCTGGAACCCGTAGAATAAAAGCTTATCAAGTAGGAATTTGTGAGAAACTGTGTCAAAAGCCTTTGATAAATCGAACAACTTGACCTGTGTGAAGCGCTTGTTCTCCAAGGAGTGCAAGCAATCCCTATAGAGATCCTCAGCAGCTTTAAATGTGTTTCTCCTCACTCTGTACCCAAATTGAGAGTCACTAAAAAGACCGTTACTCTCAAAGTAATTCACTATTTGAGTATTTAAAACACTCTCAAGAATAGAATAGAATAGAATAGAATAGAATAGAATAGAATAGAATAGATAGAATAGAATAGAATAGAATAGAATAGAAGAATAGAATAGAATAGAAGAATAGAATAGAAGAATAGAATAGAATAGAATAGAATAGAATAGAATAGAATAGAATAGAATAGAATAGAATAGAATAGAATAGAATAGAATAGAATAGAATAGAATAGAATAGAATAGAACATGTTTCATTGTAAACGCTTCTGAGGTCATCAGAAGCATCACCTTTGTCATACTATACAATAAATTTCATACATACATTATACAAAAAAAGAAAAAACTATTCTAAAAACAATAAAATATATCCAATATCAAGATACACTTATGGAAATGTTCAGATAAAGAAAAAAGTCATATAGAATATACCCAAATACATGATATCCTGGTCTCGGGACACAGAAAAAACAGAAAGAAAAATGTCAAACAAAAATGTAGCAGTAGTTGATAACATGGGCTTAACATGTTAAGCATTTCACAAAGTCCTAGCCAGTTCATAGAGCTCCTGGAAAGTTTATATAGGATTACTAATTAGGAATAGTTTTAGCCTCCTCTTGAAAATTTGATTTTGTAAACCTCTATTGTTCTGAAAGTGAATTGAAAAGCTTCTCACCAATAAATAGGAATGTTTTTTGTGTGCTAACATACTCATAGCGGTTGGGGATCAAGTTGTTCCTGCTTTTAGTTTGATGTTCATGTGATACTCCTTGCACAACAAAATTATTAAAGTTTTCCTTCACATAGGTAAGACATTGAAGCACAAAAATAGAGGGTAATGTCAATATTTCTAACTCTCTAAAGCTCTCTTTACATTCACACCTTTTTGGCAGACCACAAATGAGTCTGATTGCCTTCCTTCGGATTCTGAATATTTTAGTGCTATATGCCTTTGATCCCCACAGTACAGCACCATAAGACAGGTGAGACTGGATGTGAGCAAAGTAGACTACTCTAAGAACATCAACACTGACGCATGCCCTCAACTTTCTTAGAATAAATATTCCTCTATTGAGCTTCCCAGCAGTAATATCAATGTACCTGGACCAACTCAAACTGTTGTCTAAAGTGAATCCCAGAAACTTAGCTTCTTTTTCCACGTCAACACTTTCTATTATAAGTTAATCTTGAATCCTGAGCCTTGTTGGAATTCACGCACAGCAAGTTTGAGTTACACCACCTCTCGATTGACTGAGTCACTTGTTGTGAAACAGCATTCAGGGAAACCTCTGCTGGCGTGCTCAGAAACACACAAAGATCATCAGCAAGGAGATAACTTTTAGCTGAAGGGTCAACTATAGTTGGGAAATGATTTATGTAGATAAGGAACAGTATTGGCCCTAATATTGATTGGCCCTGAGGAACCCCATGAGAGACTGTCAAGTACTGGAATTCTGATCCATCAAATGCAACTTTTTGAAAACGATTCCTGAGATATGATTCAATAATCCTTATGGATCTGGCCTGGAACCCGTAGAATAAAAGCTTATCAAGTAGGAATTTGTGAGAAACTGTGTCAAAAGCCTTTGATAAATCGAACAACTTGACCTGTGTGAAGCGCTTGTTCTCCAAGGAGTGCAAGCAATCCCTATAGAGATCCTCAGCAGCTTTAAATGTGTTTCTCCTCACTCTGTACCCAAATTGAGAGTCACTAAAAAGACCGTTACTCTCAAAGTAATTCACCATTTGAGTATTTAAAACACTCTCAAGAACTTTGGACACAGTGGTGGTTATATTTATTGGCCTAAAGTTATTAAAATCCGATTTGCAACCTTTTTATGTACAGGTAAGACTTCACTAAATTTTAAAGTCTGTGGGAAAACACAATCAATAATTATTGAGCTATTCACTATATTCATCAAAGGATCGACAATATACTCACAACCTATGTTTAGCATTTTTGGGCTTATATCATACACATTATTTGTACTGTACAATTGCTGGCTTTCATTTTCCCAAGAACACTCACAACAACGTCTTTTTCAATTAATTCGAATTCGAACTTAGAAGCGAGTTTACAGTAACCAGAATTTAAAAATCAATTGAACTACTTGTTGAATTCCTACTTTTAACTTCAGCAACCACTCTACTTATATTCTCTATGAAGAATTCATTGAATTGGTCTGAACTTAATGCACTATTGTTTTTCATTAACAATGATTTGCTAGACTGTTTTTGATTACATCCCAGATTGCCCTGCTTTTGCTCCTTGATTCAGAAATTATCTTGTCATTTTTATTCATTCTGATAGTCTCTAGCCTGTCTCTTAACTCTTTCTTGTTTCTTTTATATTTCAATTTTATATCATTACCACCAGTTGAAAGGTATGCGCTGTACAACAGATCACAGGTGTTCTTTATATTAAGCAGTTCTACATTGTAAACCTTACTAGGTTTGGGAGCAGTTGATTTACTTCCAACTATTTTTAATGGAAAAGCTGCATGTATTATTTTTTTCAATGTATCTATAAAGAATGAAGTCTTTAATTCTGAATTATTTTCTATAAATAAACTAGTCCAATTCATTTCAAATAGCATATTCCGGAAAACTAAGATATTATAATCATGTATATGTCGTATAGTCTTGGTTTCATTATTATTATCCCTTTCGCTTGTTTAGTGAAGAGAGTATTCTTCATAATGAGAGCCCAATGGTCAGAAAACCATGTTCTCACAACCTCACCCTTGAATGAACTCTCAGGAATCGTAGTTACAATGTTATCAATACATGTCCCTCCATGTGATGCACTGGGTCTAGTTATACTGTTGGAACACACCTTGAGACCAAATGAAACAAGAAGCTCTTTCCACTCTTTAATATTAATGTCATCATTCATAAATTCATGATTGAAGTCTGCACATAAGATAACTCTGTCAGTGTATTTGAAGGCATTTTCCAATACTCAACTTAGTCTTTTCAAGAATATTTCTAAATTATTGTTGTCAGTATTTGATCTGTATAGGGATAGGACTATAATATTTGACTCCAATAACTGTACAGCTGTCACTTCCAATACCATCCCTACTGATAACTTGTTCATACTCCCATTTTGTTTTGTATTTTAGACCATTCCTCACATATATGAGACACCCACCATGTTTCCTGTTATCCATATACCCATCAATACCAAAGTATTCCACCTCTCCAGGTTCCAGCCAAGTCTCAACAATACAGGCGGCATCGATATTAAGTTCTCCAAGATAATACGCTACTGAGTCCAGCTTGTTCCTGATGCATTGGATATTACAGTGAAAGACTGTTATTTCTTCCTTTTTATAAGTATTGGTTTTGTCCAAGGAGAATTTGAAATCAGAAAAATTACCGTCTATATCTACATAATCTAAACATGGATCTCTATGTTTTCTGTAGCCTCTAGAAAAAATCTAGGTGTTGTAATAAATGGTATTTCCATGCTCGGAGATGGAGTCCCACCAACAACCAGACCAGAGTCACTATCGGTTGTTTCAACAGTAGAAAGAATACCAGGAGAATTGCTATTGCCAGATGAGACAGGAGAAAAGGGCTGCTCTCTCCCATTACGCACCTATCAATAATTCCAACAACTCACCTGCAATTCGTCTTTTCCCATGTCTATTTAGGTGTAACCCATGTCCAGTATGAAATCGTGCCTGATAGTTCCATACGTTAATCATACTAAGAGAAAATTCATGTGAAATCGACTGAACGACACCATTAAAAAATCTATACATTTGTTGGTTTGTGCTCCCGGCTTCAGATCATACCTGTATGGGATTGTCGATAGAATCAACTCCACCTTCCTTCAAATCACCAATCACTTTGCGGAGTTTTGTCACACAATTAAATATCACCCTCAGAAGAGGATTCATCAAAGCTATTAGTTCCCCCTATAATTGTGTCATTCTTTTTTATCTCACCTTGCTTGAAAGACGATGCAATGCCATCCAAAATAACATTAATTGGTGAGCTAGAGGCAATAAACGATTTGAACTTTGAACCTGATAATGAATTCCTATCCATCAGCTCCCTCAAGCCTCTCACATGGCTGTCTCCCCACAGCCAAACATTGCGACATTTGTCAACAGGAACTTTGAAAGACATATTTCTCATATGATCAAAAATTTTTGTCTTTTCTACATTGAAAACATAACTCATCATGAAGCATGAATGAAGAAAACCCTTTAGCACCAGCCTAGCTCTCTCGACATTGGTTTACATATACAACAGTAAGTGTCCATTTTCCTCAACTCAGACTGCATTTTAGAAATTCTATTGAGAAATTGTTTTTTCTCGCTGTATATCCCCTCATTCTGAACAATACTAACAGCATGGTGATCGGTATTTCGATTGATATCGTTTAATTCAACCAGACTTTTATCTACATTCTCCGTTTGAACTCCAAATTCCCTAACCTCTGCTGTATCATTGAGTTCCATGATCAACTTGTCATTCATGATAGAACGGTCTGAAGCCGCATTCCGTTGCACCAATAAACGACAATTCTCCTTCAACAAAATCTCATTCTCAATCGTTGGCTTCTCAAGAAGATGAGAGCATCTTATGCAGATTTCTTGAGAAACAGATTCATCCATTCTATCATCTCTGATACACTCTACAGTCTCTTGACCGCTCAATCCCGCCATAACATGGAGCTCAGCCTCTTTGACCTGAGAAATAGGGGTAGAAGACCTTGACACAGAATCACGGACTGAAATAATAACACTATTATTTGTTGAAAGCAGTGTCGCATCATCACAGACTGAATCCTCATGAGTAGAATCATTGTTGGTCTGGGACCCATCATCACATGGGGGAGAATGAATGTGAGAACTGGACTGACTCATATCTACAATCTTTTTAATTTTACTATCAGTTTTAATAGTAGCTATGCAGTCCTTCGCAAGACAACGCCAATCTATATTTCGCAATGAATTAACATTTGTTTTTCGCTAAGAAAAACTTTTAAAGGACAATTTAGGATTTCCTCTGTTAGTTTTTCCAACAATAAAGTCAACACACTCGGCCATTCCTTCCTCTATCCAGAGTTACAAGTAGATTATTTAAATAATAATAGGTTTCATTCTGATAGTAAAAAACTTTCGCAATACTATGAGTTAAGTCGAAGTAGGAAAAAATAAATAAAGGGAATTGCTATGTAGTACGGTACTGTATCGATATGAATATTTCAGTTATCTATACTAGAGTATTACCTAAACTTTCCCTTGTTGCAATACAGATGACGGCAAACCAAGATCTGAAACGCTCATTAGCATGGGTTTTGAATATTTCACTTTCTCTTAAACGGTTGTGTTCTTCTTGAGATGACTCTTCATCTTAAAGGTACGATTCCGTTTGAGCGAAAAATTCCGACGTCAACCGCGAGCGGGTCGGGCTCGATAAATATGGCCAACTGCTTCTGTGTTAAATCCCGTTAATCGTTCCCGTTCATGCGAATTTCCCACTGCATCGTGAATGGAATAAACCAACCAACTCTATGGAGGTAGCAATGATACATTTCCGCATTGATGGATGCAATCAGATGCATTGAGAGCCGAGCGTGCTTTTTCTTATCTTTGAAAAATGATCTTATAGAGAAAATAACTGGGACTGTCCAACCCTAAAGCTTGACAAATTTCTAATCTACCTTCTATTCATTCCATTCATTCATCTATTTTCCATTTCCCATCTCCATTCTACGTAGTACATACCTCATCTCATCTCATCCCAACACTTTCTGTCCATTATTATTATTGTATGTCTTAAATATACAATACAATACAATTAAATCTTATTTCCATTAATATACAAATAAACAATCTAATAAATAAAATGTACATAATTTTCAAAAATACAATATATGAAATTTACTACAAATATAAATAAATTGCATTTTTTCGGGAATTAACCTACTCAACTATGGGAAACCCATGTTCTAGAGCAGGTGTAGTAGTAATACAATTAAATTTAGAGTGGGGGTGCAAATACATTGGGTAAATGAGCTCACATATTGTTCGAAATTATGTTTCCTATATATATGTAAGAAGCTGGCTGCTCTACATTCACGCTTCTTCTTTCTAATCATATGAACCATATGACTTGTTAATAATTTACTAATGTTGTTTATCAAACTAACAGCAGAGCTGATGAGAGAATCATTGAATGTTCATATTTGTACAGTTTAAGATTTATTGAGATTTATATTATAATTGATATTAAAATCGATTTTCTAAAGTAAATGAGAATCTTTCGTCAATTATTCATTTTAAGTAATATGTGCGAAGTAAGATCATGATAAATAGATTTTTTTGTTCAACATGCCGAAAAAAGGTAAGAGTGAATTTTCAATTGATATTGATAGGAAATTTGTTTTGGAAAAATTCTCGGGGAAAATTGGACAAAATGCAAAATTCTGGCTGGAAGATTTTGAGAAAGAATGTATCCGTTACAATATCCACAACGATGAAGAAAAAATAACATGTTTAAGACTATTTTTAGAAGGGAGTTCTGAAGATTGGTATACCTCCAACAAATATAAATTAGGATTGAAAAATTGGAATTTGTGGTCAAAAACATTTCTCCAAACTTTTTCTAATAAAGGCTGGTCAAATGTGAGATATGCATATTCATTCAAATACATTGAAAATTTTGGATCTATGCTTGATTATGCTTTGAAGAAGGAACGATTATTGCTTGAATGTGAGAGAACTATGACAGATGAATCTAGAATCTCACATATTGTTGTGGGACTACCAGTTCATATTCAGAATAGATTACATAAGGAAAATATCGAGACCACAGAAGATCTGATGAATGAGATTCAAAAATATGATTCATTCACAAACTCAAACGGACATAGTCATATAAATAGCCAGAAAAAAGACTCAACCAAGATGGAAGAGATAAGAAGAAAGAAGACTCCTTGTTCTGTATGTACAGCCTTGGGAAAACCAAATCGATTTCATCCTGCAGAGATCTGTAGGAATAAAAATGAAACAGTGAATTTCACAACCTGTGAGGAAAATACACTCGATGTTGATAACTCAAAAAACTGAATAAGCCGGCGTGTAAGTTCATTCCATTGATTACAGTTAATGTACTAGTTGATAAAAAGAAGATTGTAAAAGGGGTTTATGACAGTGGCTCAAATATCACTCTAATAAATCAGAAAATTGTTGATGAGCTGAAGACAAAACTTATGAACGACCATAACCTTTTTCGAACTATTAGTGGTGTGAATTTTACAAATCGCCGGGCTAAAATTCCAATGAAAATCAATAAAATCGAAGAAATATTAGATGTATATGTTGTGAAGAACAATAATTTCTCTTATGACTTACTTCTTGGATTGGATGCAATAAAAAAGTTCAAATTGATACAGAATGAAAATTTAGAAATTTTACAGAAGGTTGATGACAAAACAGATGTTGAAAGATTGAATTATGAGTCATCTGTCTTCTCTGTAAATATGGAAAGCAATCTGAATTATCTTGATACTGAAAAGAGACAAACAATAACAAGGCTGATTGAAGGTTATGAATCACTATTTGCAAAACACAAATATGATGTAGGTGAGGTAAAACATGCAGAGGCAGAAATCAAACTTTCAGAAGATAGATATATTATTAAGAAGCCATACAGAACGTGTATCCCAGATAAAAAAGAAATAGAACAACAAATTTCAAAACTTTTAGAGGCAGGATTGATTGAATATCCAACTTCACACTTTGCATCTCCTGTTACACTTGCCTTCAAACGAGAAGAAAAAAAAATCACGGCTATGACTTCCGGGAACTGAACAAAATTGTAATGCCAGAGCCACAACCATTCCCAAGAATAGAAGATATAACAGTGAAGGCTGGTAATTGTAAATGGTACACAGTACTTGATGTTAATTCAGCATTCTGGACAATACCAATAAAAAAAGAAGACAGAATGAAAACTGCATTTGTGACCCACGAAGGCCATTATCAATGGTTACGGATACCATTTGGTTTGAAGACCGCGCCTGCAATTTTTCAAAGAATATTGGGTAACACTTTACAAAAAATAAGTTGACAGATTTTTGTACTTGCCACATTGATGATATTTTAATATTTTCAAAGACATTTGAGGGACACTTGAAACATATAAACCTCGTACTTGATGCGGTTTATAAAGAAGGGTTCAAGCTGAAATTGGAAAAATGTAACTTTGCAAGGAGTTCAATTAAATATTTGGGACACATAATTGAAAATAACTCAGTCCGTCCACTCACTGACAATCTCAAAGCAATTGAAAAGAGACAAACAACCGAAAACCAAGAAGAATGTACGCCAGTCTAAGGTCAAAATAAATGTCTATTATAAATACATAGAGAATGCAGTGAAAGTTCTAGAACCTTTACAGCACAATCTACTGAGGAAGGACATACCTTTTATCTGGTCAGAGACATGTGATAAAGCTTTCCAAAACGTGAACAAATACTTATGTTCTAGTCCCGTATTACAAATTTATGATTATGAAAAACCAGTATTCATTTTCACCGATGCCAGTGGAGAGGGATTTGGAGCTGTACTGAAACAACCAAAAGAAAATAATGAGCTTCATCCAGTAGCATATTTTTCAAAAAAAACTGAGCCCTGCTCAAAAGAAGAAAAAAGCTATTTATCTGGAAAGTATGGCTATAAAAGAGACAATTATGTATTGGCAATATTGGTTGATAGGGGGTCGAGGTGAACGTAGTTTGTTCCTCCCCATCCTACAATTCCATAGGTAAGCAAAGACTGAACTAAGGAATAGTAGACCATCTTCATGCACTTCTCGTCTATAATTATTGTCCTCAGCATTTTGAACTTGAATATTTTTTTCTCAACTTCTTGCAGAGGCAATCTATATGATGATCCCAACGTAGAAGAGAATCTAGTATGATGCCGAGGTATTTTATTGTTGGTTTTCTGTGGATAGTGAATGCCGTGGTGTTGGAAAAGTTGACTGTTAGAAGGTTTTCTGTGGGCTGTCCATGTTGTGTAGCTGAGAAAGTTAGAAAGTGGGTCTTGTCATAGTTAAGAGTGAGCAGATTCTGATTTAGCCAATGTGAGATTTTCTGTAATCCAGTTTCAGCTTTACTCTATGCTATTGGCCACGTTGGTCCTGTAAACAAAAGAACTGTGTCATCTGCAAAGGTGGTGATATTGCCTTCAATTTCCATACTGCACAGAGGATTTATATAAATCAAGGAGAGTATTGGACCAAGGACTGTACCTTGCGGTACTCCATATTCAACTTCGAGCTTGCTGCTTCTTTGTCCATTGATTGACACTCTGGGTCCGGTTTGACAAGTAGCTTTTGAATAGATCCCATGCCACTCCTCTGATTCCATAGTTGTGGAGTCTCTCCAGCAGAATATCATTGGTATTGAATGCTTTTTTCAGGTCCAGGAAAATTGTCAGTGGTTTCTCCTGACAGTTGATTTTTCCTGTTATTTGTGAAATGACATTGTGGATTGCATCATTGGTACTACAGTTTGTTTTGAAGCCATATTGATTTGGAGATAAAATATGTTTCTTTTCAAGGAAGTTAATAAGTCTTGATTTGATACATTTCTAAAAATTTTGCTAATATATTTGAAAGTGATATTGGTCTATAACAGTTCAAATCTTTCTTGTCCCCTGCTTCAAAAATTGGGCATATAATAACTTCCTTCAAACACTGAGGAAAGGTACCTTCTCCTAGGATTTTATTGGCAATTAGTGTTAATGGTCTAGCAAGAGCTATACTGTTCTGTTGGAAGAGCTCTGGTCTAAAGTTATAGAATAGAATAGAATAGAAAGATGATTTATTTGAACAAAGCAAATACATAATAATGCAAAAAACAATTCACAATGTCTTTCAAAGGAATAAGTACAGTACCAAAAAATTTTATTCTACAAAAATCATCATAGACTTGGCAGAAGCCGTCAGTCGAGTTGTTTACTCTATAATACACTTTCAATAACTACCTTATCTTTGAGTTTTGACCTTCGTCTTGCTAATCAATTTTATTCTTCAATTCGATTCTCAACACAGACCAGATTTAAGCGTACGGTATTTTTCACAACTTAGATAATCAAACTATAACAGTATCGCTGCATCGATTCTTATCTCATCCCCAGAAATGAAACGTTCTACTTCCAACACTGGCTGGTCTAGCCAAAAGAAAGCTTTGATTTTATTTTATTTTCCTCAGCTACTGTTTATTCCCATCTATACTGTCATGGTCAAATTGAATACTACACTAATATAAATTATTGTCATGTAACTTACACTAAGAAAAATTGTTGATTTAGATAATATAACATGGCTAAATAGAGTATGTTTTAGACAAATGATAATAATTATAATGCAATTTCTTGTTTGAATCAAACATTATCAAGCCTATTTGAGTGGAAAAACGTAAATTAATCTAATCTGACCATTCAACTTACAAGCAAATTAAGTTTCCAGTACGTAAATTAAAAGTAATTTTTTAGTATAGAAAATAAAATATCAAGCAATCTTAGCTATTGAATTCCCTGACCAACCATTGCCTATACCGCAGAGCATCCCTAAGATACCCAACAAGGTGGTACCAATCTCTACCATTCAAATAACTAATCATTGTATCTTCACTTATATATGTGTAACGAAACCAAGTCTGTCTTATAGCCCCCAGTACTTTACATTTACCCATGAAGTGGACCAAACTCTCAGGCTCTCTACTGTTACATAAGGAACATATATGCCTATTCTCCTTCCTGTCTGGTCTGAAATTTAGCGGCAGCTTGGAAGCTCTCGCTCTAAAAATTATATTTATGAAACTCCTCTTGTAAGAGTCATTCAAATACGTGCGATCTCCTAAGTCTACCAGTAAAGAAGAGTACATACTATGATATACTGACTGATCAGCTCGCTCTCTCCATGCAATACAAGTTCTCTGCTTCACTTCTAGTAGCATTTGATTCATGGAATTCAACCATCTGTCTACTTGAATTGTGCTATCAGACCATTCTATGCTTATATCATAGCGCTGACAGAGACTCAGCCAAACCTTATACCAACCGCATTTCCTGATAAAGAATTCATACGCTATTCTACGTGGATATCGACTCTCTGACAAATTGAATACTTTGTTGATATAATTAATATGAATTCTCAAAGTGTAGATCCACATCAGCTCCATACCGCACTCTAAATAGATCACATAGTCAGGGGTATTTTTGGGGAGGCCAAATAATCTTTTCATGAAATACTTTTGAAATTTTTCTACTCGGTCACTGTGCAAGTAGCCCCACACTTGCGCTGCATATGTAACTGTAGACTTACATGCCGCACTAAAAACATGCCACTTGGCTGAAAGGGGAGCTGTCTCATTCTGGATTAGGCTTCTCCACATACTATTTATACCATATCTCGCCGCTGTTATCCTATCATCCCAATGCCTTTTCAGTGACAGAGAGGACGTGAATATTACCCCCAAATATTTATACTGATTCACAACCTCCACAATCTCATCTCCATAGAACCATTTTTCACTTCTTCTAAGTTTACCACCTTTCCGGAAGACAACAATTTTAGATTTTTCCATATTTACAACTAAGTTCCACTTAATGCAATAACTTCTTAATCTATTTATCATTTTTTGCATAAGAATCGGGGTATCGGCTAATATAACGACATCGTCAGCATACATGAGCCCATTCAAATCTAGGTTTCCCACAGATACTCCTCCACCTATATAATCACAAAGATCATGTATGAATAGGGAGAATAAAATGGGCGAGGCTAAACAGCCTTGTTTTACGCCGCTATTTATTGCAAATTCGGCCGACAATCCTCTACCACTGTTACACCAAATTCTACACCTATTATCGCTATAAATCCCCTTTAAAATATTTATAAATTTACTAGATAGGCCTATTTCATATAATCTGAAAAATAACGCATTCCTATCAATATTGTCATATGCTCCTTTGAAATCGATGAAAAAGCCGTATAGTTTTCTTTTTTTAACTTGTAAAAAATAATCAACAATGCTATGGAGAACAAATATGTTATCGACAGTCGAGTAACCAGAACGGAAGCCTGCCTGACATTCTTTTATAATACCCCTGGTTTGCTCCTACTTGCATAATCTATTGCACATTATGCCCATGAAAAGTTTTGTCACAATATCCATACACGAGATGCCCCTATAATTAGAAACAATAGCAGGATCTCCTTTTTTATGAAGAGGAAAAATAATCGCTCTTTTGAAAGATTCTGGGATTCCTCCGTGAGCTATAATATTGTTGAATGCTCTTAAGAGCAATATTTTGAAACTCTCCGGGGCTTTTTTATAAAAATGAGCTACAATTCTATCCTATCCAGGAGCTTTATTGTTACTCATTTTAGTAAGTACAGCATCTAATTCAATCATTTCTAGTTCTTTATCTAGAGATTCCATTCCAACCCAAGGCTCTGCATACAAAACTGGTTCACTGAATCTAACAGGAGTAAATAGATTTGAAAAATAATTGATCCACATATCAGATTTTATAGGAATGATTTGAGTCGGACGGCTACTTCTGAAATCTTTTATAAGATCCCAGAAGTCCTTCGAGTTATTCACACTTCGAAATTTATTATTGACCTTATCGTAATACTCTTGCTTTCTCTCTTTACACAAATATTTATACTGTCTTACTGAATTTAAGTAGTCATTTTTAACAGAAATATTGCCGAACCTCCTGAACAGATTGAGTAGACTAAACATCCTACGTCTCGCTCTTTCGCAATCTCTATCAAACCTAGTCTAAAGTTATCTGGCCCTGGTGCGCTGTCTAATTTGAGACTGCTGATTATCTTTATAATTTCTTCTTCATCTACAGGTGTAAAAAATATTGTCTCACATACTCTAGTGTTTGTAACAGTGGGTTCGTCTGCAGGTTGTTGATTGTTTAATATATTTTGTGCGAGTTCAGATCCAATATCTTTGAAGAATTCGTTGAAGACTTTTGCAATGTCTTCATCATTCTCTCCCAGTTTCAATTCTCTTCCTTGTACATCCAGTTTTTTGATTTGTGTTGTTGGTCTCTGAACTCCATTTATTCCACGTATCACCTTCCATGTCTGCTATGCATCTCTTAAGTTTCCAAACATGTGGGAAAAATATTGTTTTTCTGCTTCTTCTATAACTCTAGTTGATAGGTTTCTGAATTTCCTGTAACATTGGTGTAGTTGCAAGTTTGATGTATTATTTCTAAATTGTTTGTGAAGTTTATCTCTTCTCCTTATTGATGTTATTATTCCCACTGATATCCATGGCTTGATTTTCTTCTTTCTATGTGGAACGAAGTAAGCTTTCTCACATTCTTTCACGTGCTTATTCAATAGAGTGACAAACTCTTTCAATGCGCCTTCAGTACTATCCTGCATGTGAATGGAGTCCCATGTTCCTTCCACAAGCAGTGATGAAAACTTGACTTTGTTGAAGACTTCTCTGTTTTGCTTCTTCTCTGCATTATCAATATCTTTGTTGCTTCTTATTCCTAGAATAGTGATGTAGTGGTCTGTTATTGAGTTTTGAAAAACTATTGGCATCAGGTCTTTTTTGAAATTCACTAAAATGTGATCCAAGCATGTAGCGGTGTTGTCGTGGACGCGAGTAGGCTGTTTGATACAGTGAGCAAAACCAAATTCACTGAGTAAGTTCTCATAATCATGCAGTTGACGATGCTTGTTTGGTTCCATGGTGTTAATATTGAAGTCTCCTACAACTACATGGGAATGTTGACTTGATCCCTCGAACAGATGTCTCATACCGTTGATGAATTCTGTCAAATCTGGGTTGGAAGGTGACCTATATATTGCAGTAATGACAAATATACTTCTTCGAGTTTCGAGGCGGAGATTTAAACAGTTGGCGTGTCAAATTTTTGGCTCCTCAACTTCAACGTTAATATCAGTTTTAATGTATACAATAACTCCATCATTCTGTAGATGATTCTTCTCTGTTGCATATAGATTGTAGTTACTTATTATGCGTGGAGTTGTATTGCAAGAAATCCAGCATTCTGTTAATACAGTCAAGTCCTCTAATTGGATCAGGAACTCGTCAACATTCTTGTTGTAACTTCTGATATTGAAACTGATTATTCTCAGGTTGAACTGTACCAAGCAATCAAACACATATTTAGGATCCAGAGTTGCAATATAATTTATATCTACCGAGTCAAGCTCTTCTACCAGATTATTCATCAATTTTACAATGTTTAGTATTGGCTTCTCCTTCTAAGTTTTTTCTGTTTCATACCAAAAGCTCTTTTTCTGTCCTGTCCTTTGTAGTTACTTATTATGCGTGGAGTTGTATTGCAAGAAATCCAGCATTCTGTTAATACAGTCAAGTCCTCTAATTGGATCAGGAACTCGTCAACATTCTTGTTGTAACTTCTGATATTGAAACTGATTATTCTCAGGTTGAACTGTACCAAGCAATCAAACACATATTTAGGATCCAGAGTTGCAATATAATTTATATCTACCGAGTCAAGCTCTTCTACCAGATTATTCATCAATTTTACAATGTTTAGTATTGGCTTCTCCTTCTAAGTTTTTTCTGTTTTATACCAAAAGCTCTTTTTCTGTCCTGTCCTTCACTCCATCAATAATATTCTGTACTGTATCATTGTAGCCTGTTGTAAGATATCTGAAGCTTTCTGTATGCCTTAATATTGCGACAATAGCATGTGATACACTGTTGTAAATTCTATTGTCTCTTGTGTCAATCCTCACTAACACTACATCCTTTGATGTGAGCCCCTGCCCTGCGCTTCGTGAATTGTGTTAATTCTTTGGGACTTATATTCCTGATTGCGATCAGTGGGAATTTTCTTCTCCTTTTGTGTGATTGTAAGGATTAGAGTATCTTCCTTCAGCTGATGAGTTTCGCCGTTTTTGAAAGTTGGAAGTATTGATCTCACTTGGGCGTTCTTTATGCTGATTCCTGGGTAGAATGATTTAAGGGCAAAACAGACATCCACTGAACACCGCTTAGTTACTGTTATATATTCTTCCGGCTCACAGAAATCTAAAATTTTGTTCCACTTGGTAACTACTTGTAATCTCTCTATATATGGAATCTGGTTAGAGTCACCCACAACTATTATTTTCACTGCTCCACTTAATTCTGCAATAAAGCCAATGTAACCCGTATGCATCATTAGCCCCTCATCAATGTATACTTTTTCATATTTTTTGCCTGTATTATTGATCATATATGATGCTACTGTCCTGTAGTCTGTTCTAAGCTGGATAGGTGTGTTATGACTGGCGTATTGTGCTGAGACTGAATCTCTTATATCCTTTATGCTTGCTCTAGTTTGAGTTAAAACTAAATCTTTTCCTGGAGAGTGCTTTCGTATTATATACGTAGATTTTCCACAACCAGGCACTCCTTCTATTCAACTGATTTGTGGGAATCTGGTCTTGTTGATGTGAATTTTATTAATTCTACTTATTAGCTCGCCATCTAGCATGAGCTCTGTATCTCTAGTGACTAAAATGTATTTTTCAGTTGTTTTGAACTCATTCTCCTCTTCTAAGAATTCAACATATTTGCCTCCTTCTTCTAGACTGTATCCCATTCGGTATAGAGTGTTTGTTTTTAATAGAAATTTTTTCATTTCATTATAAAATATGTTCATATCTTTTCTTTTTACTCCATCAATCGCTCTACTTGTCACGTCATGACACATACCATTGAGAATCTGCTTGTAGATTTTAGCATTTTCAGTATCAGCCTTTTCAAGGAGGCTATGAAGGTCTATCAATGTATTAACATATCTCTCGTACTTTGACACACCCTCGAAAAATCCAGCAGGATACTCTGTAGCATTAGCATTATATTGACTTGGTATTTCTAAGTAATTGATAATTCCAATTCCTTGATTGCAAAATACAAAACGTAGGGCTTCATTCTCCAATACAGAACTCAACATACTTATTGCCGGTATATCTTGGATTGCATTGTTGAAAATATCAATTCCTACTATTAAGGGGTAATTAACTAAGTTACAACTGTTCAGAAGAGCAAGTGTATAATTGAATTTCTAATGAGCTTGTTCGCTTGTTTCTATAATGAATACATGACAATTAGATTTTCCAGAGAAAACTTTTATATACTCTGCTTCAGTGTTAGTAAGTTGTTGCCATTCATTCAGATCAATTTTCGAGCATTTTAAAAATTTTGAGAGCCCCTTAGATAACAGTATGCTGTTGCCTCCCTTGCATGCAAAAGGAATAACTAAATCTACATATTCTACATAATTATAAACAAGATAAGTTATACTTTTTGGGGTTTTTACAGTCATATTGAAATTTTTCAATTTGTTAAGCATCTCACATATATTTCTACTAGAGGTATTATTCATATTATTTTGTGCTCCAATGGAAACTTTTTGTTTACTGAAGCGTTGCACGGTATTATGAAGAAAGTTTTTACTACTCTTAGTCGGTCTTTTCAACTAGTTTCCTCAATGCTTTTTCATATTCTGGACAGGTTTTGTCTCTAACTTTGTGGTTTGCTGGATTTTTTTGTATTTTGCAATTAGCATATACTTATTTTTTGTTTTTATTTGGACCCGCCTTGATTTGATGACCAGTTGTTGCACAGTGGCTGCATGTGTGGCTGCATTGGTGATTACAGTGACGGCCAATATGATTTAATGGTTGGCAGCTCTGGCATCTACTAACAGACACGTAGTCCTTTCTTCGTTGCTCCAACACCAATCTATATATACTTCCCTCATATTTTCGAGTCTGTTCCTTATATCTGCTACACATTCCACCACCCAATTAATCTGATTTTTGTCTTGTGGACCAATCTTGAAAATGGGCTTGAATGAATTTTTGAATTGCTCGATCTGCATTGAATCTTGCAGATTCCTATTATAAACTTCGTTGACTAATTCTTCCTTACTCAGCTCGGGAGGGACATTATAAATTACCAATCTGGGTCGTATTTTATGTGGCTCACTTACCTCAAATTCAGCATTTCTTAGTGTAGACTCACCAAAAATTTTATTTTGGCCACACTAGAGTCCATCACTAGAAGCACTCCCCCACCCCGCACATTAATCGCTTTTTTTATTTTCAATGAGTTCTCATTGGAAACAGTTTTTTTCAAAAATTTTTTCAGGTTGTTACTTATTTCTGTCTCTGTGCCCTGGACGTTCTTCAGTTTAATCAAAACAGTTTTTTCCTTGGGTATTGGTCCTCGGCAGTTACTCCTGGCTTCTTTTCTTCCTTCTTCTTGGGTAGTTGAACCGTTTCGGCGTAGGTTGGCTTATTTTGGATTGGTGTTGGAATTGGGAAGTTTGATGTTAGCTTCTCAATTTTTTCCTCAATCTTGCTGAGTCTCACATCTTTCCTCGTTTTGTCAGCTGCCACTTCACTGCTCTCACTGGTTTTTCGTGTCATAATTTTCAATTCAAAACACAGCTCCAGAAAATACTAGTGGTCGGCCTTAGATATTTTTCTCTTCTCGAATAGTTTTGAGCCCCACACCTTGAAAGATAATTGTAATTTCTCAAGTTCATTATATTTATCACTCGACTCCATTTGTCCTGAATTATTTATATTTTCACTTCCTTCACTCGACTCCATTTGTCCTGAGTTATTTATATTTTCACTTTCTTCAAACTCCAATGTTAAAAATTGTGATAGTTTTTCTGGTGATCTCATTTCATATCGAAATCACCGTTCCGAGCGTTGACCCAGTTTCACGAGTCACTAACGAATGCTATTTCACTCACGCAAAATTTTGCTGACTGAACTAAAGACTACGACTAACAATGAAAACGATGTTCACTCTACGACTGATGAACTACTATTCTCATTAATTACTCAATTAATTCCTGAAATCTTGATTAAATCCCACCCTTTAAGATTTATTCCATCTCTCTATTTACGATCATTAATGCAATATTATATTCACTATTACTCATTCTAATATCACATTCATTTAATTCATTCATCCCATCATTCTAAGATTCAAATCATCAAGTTCTCAATACAATGAATAAGTTCTTCCATTTTAACATTACCTCGAGTTAAAACTTTAACATCTCTATTCCACCACATCCCGATCGTGTGTTGATGGGGAGGATATTATTTTATATCCTTTTCAGAGAATCGACAATTATTTGTTGAAGAACCGCCGATTTATGGAGCTACATAACAATATTATACTGTATTATCGTTATTCAAATTGCATTCAATATTTATTCTCATTGATTAATTCTCCATACTTTGAAAAACTCATTGAATAATAAAATAAAAATACTGTAATATTAATGTATGAGCCAGTAAATATTGTAACATACATAAATAAAGAACTCTAATCTAATGTAATTTTTCCCTTTTTAACTCTTGAAGAAGGGTGAAGACCCTTCATTCCACTTTATAATGGCAGTGTTCAATTAGCAATGGTATCTCTGTCCTTGTCTATCATTCAGCAAAGCGGATAGCGCTATCTCTTTTTCGCTTTGCTCTGTTCCCTGATCGTCTTTTAACAATGTAGGATTAATAATTGGTTAACAATATATTCCATCTTAATTATAAAAATTCATTATGAAATTATTGTAAAATATAATTTCTTCCTTAATAAAATATAGTTGATTATTCTAAACGAGAATGAACAGTTGATATTACATCAATAAACCTGTATCAGCTACCGTTGTTACAACCAGTTTAATAATAAACTACTTGCTAACAACAGAAAGTATGCAATGAGCCCCAGAGTCGGCGGATCATGTCAGCAGCTCAACATCATGAAAGAAATCAGGTTAAGAAAATTCGATATTTGAGAGAGTCAAGAGACCATTAATGTCACAAAGTACAGAATTACAAACTATTGCTATGGAATTAAATTTGGAGTTCATGAACTATAGGAAGTAGCACTACCCCATTTAAATATTTCACTCGATGTTTTGAAGGATTTCCAAGTTATCAATTTGCGAAGAGAATATGTAGTTGAAGGAAATATAGAAATTTGATGATGCAGCTCACCGAAATTAAGAAGAACATTACTTTGCTATGTCTTCATGATGGTTAGTCCAGTTTACTTAAATTCCATGATCCAGTAGTTAAATTTTTTGTACAAGCAGGTTTTATTTCAAGTTATCTTCAAGTTATTCATATTTAAAGTAAATAAAAAAAACCTGTATGGACAAATAACAATCTGATAATTCTACATACAAAATTATTACTTGTTAAAACAAGATAGCTTTGTTGAGATTTCTAAAATCAGTAACAAATAAAGAAAAGGTACATATTGAATTGAGAATGAGATTTCCAGAAAATAAAATAAATTTAGAGACATTATAAAAGTGAGAAAGAGCAGATGTAAGATAATAAAGATTGAATAATTGAGAATTAGGTCATTGGACGGTTGAACAGGTTAGGTCTAGTCAGAAAGCAGAAAAATTATAACTCTCTGTAATTTAACTTTAGTAAATGAGAATAAAAAAGAATTCGGAATTATGATCAGAATATGAAGAAAAATTACTAGATTTCAAAAATAATGTGGATGAATTTTCCAGAACATGTGAACTACAAGCTAATTCAAAATCAACAAATTTATAAAAAGGTTTTAAACTTACCCAACTGGGTTTGAAAGGACTCAATCAAAAATAAATAATGAAAGAAGGCTGAAGCCCATTTTGGCAAAATTAATTCATGTTGGAAGATAATTAAATAATGAACAAAAAGAAGAAACCATTTCTCAAATATTTTAGGCCAGACAATGCCAAAATCCAATGAATTAGTGAGTGACGAAACCTTCAGTAGTGAATACAGCCTAACAGTCCAGCTGTTCAACAGCAGTTTTGCCAACTCGCAAAACAAAATACAAGATATAAATCTTTTATGAATTACAAACTGACAAAATTCAATTATGATTATTTAAATTACTAAAATAGAATTATAGTTAACTATTATAGAATTTAATTTTGGTACACCGTCCAGAAGGCATACCGTATAGAAGGCATTGACAAGACAGAGGATTGGCAATGTTCTTCCCCTATCTTTCTCCACTTCCATTATAACATGGACCCCACTATAGGAATTCTCCCCCTTTCATACTATCCAGCACAACCCTCCATGAAGCCAGTTTTTTCTTTTTATCGGTTATTTTCATTTTGATTGTACTTCAATTTTTATTATTTTTTTAAATTTTTTTTAATCTATTTATAATTAGATTGTTTTCTTATTCTCATTTGTATCATTTGAGTATCAAGTTCACAATGTTAACCTGATGTAGTGCTATATGTGAAGTGCATTACAAGCATTAACAAGTTTGAAGATTGACGTTCACATGCTTCATGTGAAATATATTTCTTACCTTAATGGTATCATGCAAGTAATTCATTTCTCTGTGATTTTTTATTGCAACAAAGGTGTGTCAAAAGTGGAAATGATACTACTGATATGGAAAATTATGATACAGAAATCCATTCTATTGTTGACAACGAGTACAAAGAAGAGGTTCTATCAGATTATTTTATCCAAGTGTTTGCAGATGTATATGATTGTAAAATCGAAGTGGTAAGAAACTTTTAATGTATTCTTGATAACTCCATGTATTGTTTATTATATCGTATGTTGGATGTTACACGTGATCAGGCACCGGGCTTAGGTGACAGGCGCCCTGGGCAAATGATCTAATAGTGCCCCCATCCGGGCCTAGGTGACTGGCGCCCTGGGCAAATGATCTAATAGTGCCCCCATCTGGGCTTAGGTGACTGGCGCCCTGGGCAAATGATCTAATAGTGCCCCCATCTGGGCTTAGGTGACTGGCGCCCTGGGCAAATGATCTAATAGTGCCCCCATCCGGCCTTAGGTGACTGGCGCCCTGGGCAAATGATCTAATAGTGCCCCCATCTGGGCTTAGGTGACTGGCGCCCTGGGCAAATGATCTAATAGCGCCCCATCAGGGCTTAGATCACTGGCGCCCTGGGCAAATGATCTAATAGTGCCCCCATCCGGGCTTAAGTTACTGGCACCCTGGGCAAATGATCTAATAGTGCCCCCATCCGGGCTTAGGTGTCTGGCACCCTGGGCAAATGATCTAATAGCGCCCTCATTATTACTGTAATGAAATTGAATTAGTTGATTTATTGTTTCACAAGAAGAAAATCAGATTTATGAAACAATTGATTCATTAAATGTTCTATTTTAAAGATGATTATTTAAACTATTTCACAAAATAATATTGAAACTGTACTCACATGGACCTGTCAGTCTGTTCGCATACGAACTTATTCTAAGACTTATTCTTTTTTTTTAGTTATCGAAATCAAATGACTGTCTCGTTCATATTATTATGTACAATAACAATAGTGTAGAACTTCAACCACAGCTGTTAAGCTACTCAAGTTCTTTTCTTTTTTTCCATCATGATACTGTTTTTATATAAAAATTTTATTGTGAAAATATTTGTAAAACATGTCAGTGTTGTATATTAAAATTTAATTTACACAGATAACTCATCTATGATACAGAGAAGTAAGATTACTATTATAGATAACTGATAATATTTAATAGTATTGAACAATACAATATCAAAACTATTTTAATAAAAATAATAATACTTATCTAATTTCAATAATCAAGCTCAACTATCAACATTCACACACACACACACACTACGCACACACAAGAGTGAATAAATTTCGAGGCGTTACACATAATAACATTGATTTGATGAATCTACCACACTGATAGTCATTCAAAGATGCCAACCATTCATGTAGCACTTTCTTGTATTTTAGTACAGTACAAGAACCTGGATGACTTATATGGGGGGGAGCATTCCGCAAAATCATATTAATTACATAAGAGACATTTCTGTGGAAAAAGCGAGTAATCTATGTCACTTATACCATAGAGAGAAGATAGAATTATGCTCTCTTATTCTTTTACTCCATGAAGTGAATAACAGAAAACACGTCTTTCATATACAAAAATACAGAACTCTACACATTCATTTCTACTTGATTCACACACGTGTGAAATCCATTTAAACATTTAAACATTTAAACATTTAAACATTTAAACATTTAAACATTTAAACATTTAAACATTCAAACATTTAAACATTAAAACATTTAAACATTTAAACATTTAAACATTTAAACATTTAAACATTAAACATTTAAACATTTAAACATTTGAACATTTAAACATTTGAACATTTAAACATTTAAACATTTGAACATTTAACATTTAACATTTAAACATTTAAACATTTAAACATTAAACATTTAAACATTTAAACATTTAAACATTTAAAATTTAAACATTTAAACATTTAAACATTTAAACATTTAAACATTTAAACATTTAAACATTAACATTTAAACATTTAAACATTTAACATTTAACATTTAAACATTTAAACATTTAAACATTTAAACATTTAAACATTTGAACATTCGAACATTTGAACATTTAAACATTTAAACATTTAAACATTTAAACATTTAAACATTTAAACATTTAAACATTTAAACATTTGAACATTTGAACATTCGAACATTTGAACATTTAAACATTTAAACATTTAAACATTTGAACATTTAAACATTTAAACATTTAAACATTTAAACATTTAGACATTCAAACATTTAAACATTAAGAGAAATGTCAAACCGTTGACTTGAATCTTAGACCTCACTTCGCTCGGTTAATAGATCAGAATGAAACAAACAATTTTAATTTAAATAGATTGATGATAATTATCCACCTCATTTTGCGTCAGCAAAAATTTGGCGCTCTGGGAAAATGCTCAGTCCGCTCCTTTATAGCCTGGTGCCTGCAAGTGATTAAAAAATTGCGTAACTCAAATGCTAACACCATTTAAAATATAAAGAACACGTGTAAACTGTGCTCAGCAACTGTCAGTTATCTGTCCTCTGGGATGAAGTTTTCAATTTCCACGCAGAAAAATGCAAGTGTTACTCTATTAATCAAATCAAAGCAAATCATTCATTCCACGAAAAAATACAATATCAAATATAATTTTCAAATAACATAAATATGCTACACGTCGACAAAAGAGAACTTGTAAGCTGACGTGGAGTCTTGACTTTATACACTTAAGATCTACGAAAAGACAATTAAAAGGAAAAATAATATCACTAAAACTAAAATTTAGTAACGTAGTACTAGAATAATCAACAGCTGAATTTTCTCAGTTAATGATGACATTGATTTTTTCAATAATTGAAACATGAAAACTCCAATCTTGAATACAAAATAGTCTTGCGTTACTAACTTTGCCATTCAAACTATCTCTTTAGAGTCCTTTAGAAAGTATCGCTTAGATACAGCAATAAGGATAGAATTGTGAATGGAATAAAAAAACTGAATGAATGCATCATGAGAGCCAATATCCATCAAGGCCCAATTCTAAAAATCAATTTCCTATTCTTTATTTATTTTTTCACAATGAAGCACAGATTAGGCCTACCTATATATTGAAGTTTAATATTTCAATATACAGAGTGAGTCATATGTATGGGAACCCTTCAATAAGTTGAAGACTATTTTAGATATAATAATGTAACTTTCAGGATAAGTTATTGGTCGAATACTCTACCTTTCGACACACAACTGGATTTCAACCCTTTATAAGGTGTTGTAACTCGAATATTTCAGATTAACACCCATTGTTTGATCCATCATTTTAAAGCCATTTTTAAATCCGAAATGGCGGCCAATGAAAGTTTCAATCAGCCGCCATTTTTGATGCAAGTATCATAGAACATTTTTATTGATGATTTATTTATTTTTTCGAAAAGGTCTTTGAAATGATGTTCCACACAATGGGTGTTTACATTTGAAGTATCTGTTTCACAAACCCTTATTTTTTCTTCAAAAAATAAAACTTTAATCAGCCGCTTTTTTGGTTACAAGTATCATAGAACATTCATTTTCATTGATGTCATCTTCCTTGTTTTAGAAGAGGCCTTTGAAATATTATGTACCTCACAATGGGCTTTAGATCAACGAGCTATATAGTAAACTATAGAGTGGATGAGTGGCCGCTATTCCTGTTACGAATTGAACATGGCACATGGCAGCCATGACAGAGAGAGGCAAAAAGTGGCGGGAAATTTGAATGGTCCTATTGATATAATGGGAACTTGCATAAAATACAAGGCGCAAATCAGTTATATTTAATATATACTACATTGGATTTTTATCGAGAATTTTGAATATATGTATTACAGTTGTTTTGCATCCATAAAATTAACTGTTTGAAATGCTTTACTTGAAGCCTTGGTGAAATTAATGTAGCCTAAGTTACAGTGTTAATACTGCTTAGCCGTACAAGTACTCTAGTAAGTTGAAATGCCATACCGTAACTGCAACATTATTATTTTATAGATTGGATTATTTTTTATGTTATTTTGAGTAAGTAATTCAAAAAACTAGTTTATGAAGACGTTTCTTTGATATCAGCTTATGGTATCTATCCACATAACTCTAAGTTCATAACAAGAAGGCAAAATATGATAGTAAAAAAAAAACAAACTATTCTGTGGCCGGTATTAGACGGTAATTTAATTCTGTCATATGCAGATCATATGAAATAAGCTGTACGAAATCATATTTTTTTCATATCATAGAACTATTACCGTCTAATACCGGCTAACATATTATTATATTAGGATCATGTTAGGCCGGTAATAGTTCTATGATATGAAAAAATATGATTTCGTACAACTTATTTCATATGATCTGCATAATATGACAGAAATATTACTGTCTAATACCGGCCTTAGTTTGTTATTTTTTTATTTAATATAAGCTGATGTCTATAGTTCATTCCAGTCAAGTTTGCAATACCATCATCATCAACATAAATATCATAATGATAATATTTAGTTATAGAAGTCAATTTAACTCACAAAAACACATCTATTACTGCAGTAGCAGACTGGCAATAGAGATAGAGGCTCTTGTTGCCTCTCTCTGTCATGACTGCCCTTAGTTCGCCTTGTAACACATTGAGAGCGCTGAAAGCACACAAACAGCCGCTCTGGTTTTTCTATATTAGCTCGTTGCTTTAGATCTAAAATATTCGGGTTACAACCCCTAAGTCACCCCCTTATGAGGGATTGAAATAAAGTTGTACGTCGAAACTACATTTTGTTGTTGTTTTTTTTTAACTAAATCATGCAAAAAACATGCTATGTTATAGTTATAGCAAAGTTAATTGAGCAACACTGAATAGTTTATCTGAATGATTCCTGAGATCATTACATTGATTCTTTGCTTGTCCAAAGTGAGAACAACAACAACAAAAATTCATCACATGAATGCTTATTTTTAGACACCTCATAAAAAAAATTCCAAGCTCAAACATAAACACACAAACAAACACAAACGGAAGATCATATTTCATATTTTGTAGCTCTACTGTGTTTTTACATGGGGATCTCACAAATAAGCAGACGGATCTAACAATCACGCCGACGTTTGCTCAAAGTATGACTCATCACTTTTCCTCAAAGTCTAACCTCCTTAAAAATATAGATAGAAGATTTCTGATTTCAGATTTGGATTCAGCGATTCTAAATTCTTTAAAGTCTCATTTTCGAAAATACCCGAAAACAATGGAGTTATAGCTGTTTTTACTTTACTTGCCCTATTACCATAGGTAAGGAAAGTATTGCTTTCCAAAAAAAATTAAGGTACCCTAATTGCAAGTCTTCTATACGTTTCAAAGTCCCCTGAGTCCAAAAACATGACTTTTGGGTGTTGGTCTGTGTGTGTGTATGTGTGTAGTATGTGTTTATGTCTGTGAAGACGATAACTTCATTCCTAATCAACCGATTGACTTGAAATTTCAAACTTAAGGTCCTTATACCATGAGGATTCGACAACAGGAAATTCAATAAAATTGAATTCAAAATGGCGGATAATTACTAAAAAACCATGTTTTCACGGTTTTCTTGAAAACGGCTCTAACGATTTTCTTCAAATTTATACCATGGATAGCTATTTATAAGCCCCATCAACTGACATGAGTCTCATTTCTGGGAAAATTGTAGTAGCTTCGTAATATTTTTGAGAAAAATGTCAGATAATCACTAAAAAACTATGTTTTTCACGGTTTTCTCAAAAACAGCTTTTTCTACAACTGCGCATAAAAAAAGAATTTACATACTCAATTCTCAGAAAGCTTCTTCTCAAAGAAAGCTATATTCCAAGTTTTGTTGCAATCCATCCTGTAGTTTTCCAGAAATCGTGATCAGTAAGTCAGTGAGTCAGTGGGATAAGAATTTCATAAGTATAGAAGAAGAAGATATACAGAAGTCTGATTGTAGTTTCAAATATGTTGCCGCCAATCGTCATTATGTTATTCCCCTGAATTATTCTCATTCAAGAATAGGGCTTACAGTTCATTGAGCTAGGAAAGTTGTGTTAGGCCAGTTTCACACGGCAGAGTCCTCGCTCCTGGAATATCATATTACAGAAGATCATATTTCATATTTTGCAGCTCTCCTGTACTTTCACATGGGGATCTTACAAATAATCCGACAGATCTAACAACTATGCCAACGTTTGCTCAAAGTATGACTCATCACTTTTTCTCAAAGTCCAACTTCCTCAAAAATATAGATAGAAGATTTCTGATTTCAGATTTGAATTCAGCGACCCCAAATTCTTTAAAGCGTAAGTCCCATTTTCAAAAATACCAGAAAACAAGGGAGTTATAGCTGTTTTTAATATAGCTTTTCATTATCATATGATTATATAGTACGTACTAAGATAATAATACTCCTGCCTCACAAAGGGACAGGCAAAGATTTTAAGAAGTTTTTGACACCTGAGAAGTTTATACATAAACATTTTTAATTTTTAAAAGTTCTAGTTTTCCAAAAAAATATTGAACTATGAAAAGATGAATCCAAATATGAGATCATAAATCATCTCCACTCATCACCCAATAAAATAGGAGGAAAAGGAATGTTGTACAGTAAAATTCACTGAATTTCAATTGTCATTCAACAATCCAATCAGAATCATTGTTTAAAAATTTATCAGGTTCGAATCATTGAATATCACTTTAAATTCCCAGCAATTATTGACTATATCTTTTACAATCAGAAAAATCTATTATGAACATACAGTATAAACATTGTGCTGATCTGAATCGATCTATGGTAATAATAGGAATTGAAAGAATAGAAAATGTCATGGCATTCCAAGTAGTGATGTCTGTGTATTAGAACTGCTGAGTTGATAATGCATACTGAAAAAAGGTCATGAATAGCTCAGACCAGCCTGGCCTGTGATGAACCTGTATAAACAATTCATAGAATTCTTAGAATTCATAGGAACGGTAAAAAATCAATTTTACGAAAATCGATGTATATGTAACTGGATTTAGAAGATCAATACGATAATGTTCTCTATCACAATTTAATCATAGAAATGTTTAAGTGAAAACGTTGGGTGCAAACCTTCTGCCATGAGGAGACAAATAAATTTACGAAAAGCTTGATAGCTTGAATAGTGATCTGATATTTGTTACACGTTTTTATTCTAAGACATAATATGTCTAAGACTAATTTGTAATGTTTCTTCAATCGGCAGGAAAACTTTGGTTTTTTAAAGTTATCTTACTCCCTTATTTTGGGGTATTTTCAGAAATCAAGATTAATAACCTACCAAATCTCCTACACGGATACAGTGTAACTTGTATTATAATAGCTAGAGGACTTACGTACTGTATAGTACAGTACCTGTTCGTTTTTACCGTATAACTATATGATAATAGTAAGCTTTATTAAAAACAGCCATAACTTCCTTGTTTTCGGATATTTTCGAAAACAGGACTTACGCTTTAAATAATTTGGGGTCGCTGAATCCAAATCCGAAATCAGAAATCTTCCATCTATATTTTTAAGGAAGTTAGACTTTGAGAAAAAGTGATGAGTCATACTTTTGAGCAAACGTCGGCATAGTTGTTAGATCTTGCCTCTGCTTGCCTCGAGGGGAAAAGTCGTGACAAAACGAGGTTCCTGGATAGGAGTCACCATGTGAAAGACACGATTTGACTCAATGTACTTCGACAAAAAAACGTGAACACTGTTCAGTGTTCAAGTTGCACGTCTCCTATCGTGTGAAAGAGGCCTTAGTGTACCACACCAGATTTTTAATATAGCTTTCCATTATCATATGATTATATAGTAAACGTACTAAGATAACAATACTCCTGCCTCACGAAGAGACAGACAAAGGTTTTAAGAAGTTTTTAACCACCTGAAAAATTTGAACATGTACATTTTTAATTTTTAAAAGATCTAGTTTAAAAAAAATAAACTTTGAAAAGATGAATCCAAATATGAAATTTTGAACCATCTTCACTCATCACCCAACAAAATACAAGGAAAAGGAATCTTGTACAGTAAACTTCACTGAATTTCAGTTGTCATTCAACTATCTAATTTATCAGGTTCAAATCGTTGAATATCACTTTAAATTCCCAGTAATTATTGACTCTATTTCTTTGAAACAATCAGAAAAACCTATTATGAACAAGCAGTATAAACATTGTGCTGATCTGAATCATCCATGGTGATAATAGGAATTGAGAGAAAAAGAATGTCATTTCATTCCAAGTAAAACGAAACTGATATCTGTGTTTGTATTAGCCTAAGGTGCGTACAGATATATGCGCCGCGAACATGAGCAATTCACTTTTAATCAGCTGATGCCAAGCCTTTTATATCTGTATCTTACCTTTTCTGTGAAAACACAGATATAGTCAGCTGATTAAAAGTGAATTGCTCATGTTCGCGGCGCGTATATCTGTACGCACCTTTAGAACTGCTGAGTGGATAATGCTTACTGAGAAAGAGTCATGAATAGTCCTGACCAGCCTAGCGACTTTGATGCTTTTGACACCGGAATCTCGTTTTATTTTTATTAAAGAATGGAAACCATGTATGATAGTACAAAGCATTTCGATACGAAGTTGTGCTGAACCTGTATAAAGAATTCATAGGAACGGTAGAAAATCAATTTTACGAAAATCGATGTACATGTAATTGGATTTAGAAGATCAATACGGTAATGTGCTCTATCACAATTTAATCACAGAAATGTTTAAGTGAAAACGTTGGGCGCAAACCTTCTGCCATGAGGAGACAAATGAATTTATGAAGAGCTTGATTGCTTGAATAGTGATCTGGATATCTGTTACACGTTTTTAGTTCAAGACATAATATTATGTCTTAGAATAATTTTCAATCTGTTTTGGAAAACGTTGGTTTTTCAAAGTTATCTCACTCCCTTATTTTTGGGTAATTCCAGAAATCAAGATAAATATCCCACCAAATTTCCTACACGGATACAGTGTAAGTTGTATTATAATACCTACAGTACGTACGTACTGTATAGTACAGTATCTGTTCGTTTTTACTGTATAATTATATGATAATAGAGAGTTTTATTAAAAACAGCCATAACTTCCTTGTTTTCGGATATTTTCGAAAACGGGACTTACGCTCAGTAGAATTTGGGGTCGAATTTGGGGTCGCTGAATCCAAATCTGAAATCAGAATCTCTCTATCTTCATTTTTAAGAAAGATAGATTTTGAGAAAAAGTGATGTTCGGAGAGGCATAGGATCCTCATGTGAATGCATAGATTTGTCAGCTAGAATCTCGATCAAATCAGGTTTCTGCTTGCCTCGAGGGGAAAAGACGTGACAAAAGGAGGTTCCTGGCTCGTGATCACCATGTGAAAGACACAATTGGACTCAATGTATTCGACAAAAAAACGTGAACACTGTTCAGTGTTCAAGTTGCACGTATCCTATCGTGTGAAAGAGGCCGTAGAGTATTCGACCAATAACTTATCCTGAAAGTTACAGTACTATATCAACAACAGTCCCCAACTTATTGAAGGGATCCCATACATATTATGACTCACTCTGTATAACATGCAACACAACGTAAGCGTAACGAAAGCGAGTTAATGTAGAACTTATAAATTAAATATGCTGTGTATTATTCAGCTATTTTGTGTCGGCGCGTGAAGAAAAGTCTGTGTGATAACTCTCGAATAGTATCAGCTTTTTTGAATGGATGGAAAATTACAGAAATAGCATGCAATTAATTCCAGCTGACAAAATGATAAATCACAACACAATTTTTCCTATCTCACTTTCAATGTTATTTTTATATCCTGGAAAAGTACGGAGTAAGTTAATTTTGTTGTCCAACGAACTTGACCTGTAGAAAGGTTCGAAGAATATGTATTAGAAATTTGAAGCTGATCGATCAATTCTTTCTAAAGTTGCTGTAGAACATATGACGGACAACGACTTTGGCATTGAGTGAGTCATAAGTAAGAACTCGCCAACGCTCGTTCAATAACAATAATATTTGTTCAATGATTTTAATTCGGTGTCACATTTCATTTTCATAGGACAAAGAAGAAGAAAATGAAGAGGAAAAAGAAAGAGAGGAAGAGAAAGAAAATGAAAATTATGATAAATCTAAGATAGTAAATTTTAAGTTGATTTATCAGAGACTGTTAAGCATTGAAGAAATCTTCGAGGTGGAATTCAATTCTGGAATTCAAGTATCTGTAAAGAAATTCGATGTGGATCGTGTCCAAGTTGATGAGAGAAAGTGTTTTCTACCTCAAAGGATGAATTGCCACAACAGTTTGAGTGCGAAATCCAAAGTAAGTTGAATTTTTATCTCTGTTTTAGTTGACCAAGTCTTTTTTTTTTTGTTTCAGTACTTCGCCACAGTCAATTGACCGGGAAATCGTCAAGTTCTATTATTAATCTCAATATCAAAATTTGATATAAATGAAAAAAAAATTATTTATTTTTAATATAAATAATCCAATTGTCAAATCTTAATAGTTTATTTTCGCAAGTGCTGGAAAGTATGTTCCTCTGTGTATTCAGAAACTGCATAATATGGCCTTACAATCAAGTATTTTTTTAATTCTGAGACAAATAATTTTTTGCTCTCAATAGTTTTGAGATGTAGCGGGAGAAGGTTGAAGAATCGTGATCCTGTGCAAATTGGAGATCTTCGTAATTTATCTAGTCGGTGCCGAGTGATATTCATATTGGTCTTATTTTTTGTGTTGCAGCTATGTTGATTGCCTCTTAAAGGTGGATTTGAGTTTTTTGCTAGTATTATAGTATCCAAGATGTATATAGATATTACTGTAAAAATTTTGTTTTCCAGAAACGGAGGCCTGCAGTGCTCAATTACATTCGTTTGAAAAATTGTTCTTATTGCCTTTTTCTGTATTCTAAGTATTTGGTCAAGACAGTTTTGGGGTGCAGCTCCCCAGGCAGCAATCCCATATCGCAGGTGCGAAGTAAACAGCGAATAGTAAGCAGTTAGAGCCGTTTTTTCATCCGTAGTATTTCTTATTCGTCGTATCACATAAAGTGCTGAGGATAATTTCTTAGATAATTTGTCGCAATGCTGTTTCCAGCTCAAGTTCTTATCGACCATCACACCAAGAAACTTAGTAGAGCCCACCGCCAGCATGCTGTCCTCTCTCAACTCCTCATCCTCTCTATTGCAGTTGTTTGGTGTGAAGTTGATGAGCGTTGTCTTTTTCTTGTTGATATTGAGTTTTAGACTATTGCAGATTGATGTGGCTTCTTCAAATGCTAGGCTAACTCCACTATTGTTTGCTTTCTGATTGGTAGGTAAAATAATGGTAGTATCGTCAGCAAAAAGGATGCACGTTTTGTTTTCTGTGAGTAGCTCTGGGAAATCATTAATATAAATAAGGAAAAAAAGAGGTCCTAAGATTGACCCCTGAGGTACTCCCCTAGTGACTTTCTTTATAGATGAGTGGATGTTTTGTAAGCTTGTTTCGTTCTGGTATAATATGTCCACGTATTGAAATCTCTCAGAGAAATAATTCTGGATCCAACGTAAGGCCAGTTCGCTTATGTTGAGCTGTCTGAGCTTAGAAATCAGAATATTTTGGTCAAGATTATCGAAAGCTTTTTGGAGGTCCAGAAATAGTCCTGATGCTATTCTTTTATCCTCCCAGATCTCATTTATTGTGCTGCATAAGTCGGCTATAGCTGTGTTAGTACTCCGCCCCTTCCTAAACCCATGTTGGAAACTTGTTATCAGTTTATTATTCTCCAGATGGTTGACTAACTGATCGTAAACTGTTTGTTCCAGAAGTTTTGATACAATGGGCAGGTTGGCTATCGGCCTATAATTGTTAGGATCTTGTTTGTCTCCCTTTTTGTGTGTGGGATGTACCTTGGCTATCTTTAATTTCGTGGGTAAGGCTGCTTGACTAAGAGAAGAATTTATAATATGTAATATGGGCTTAATTATTTCTTTTTTACAGTATCTTATCATCCTTCCCGATAACTCGTCAAATCCAGTTGAGTTATTTGATTTAAGTCTATTGAAAAGAATGTCCAAATGAGACTGTGTAATTCTTTTGAATGTTAAGAGAGCTGGTATGTTTTTGTTTGGAACTATTTGAGTACTATTCTGTTGGTTAGGATGAGGGTTTGGTGTTGTAAACTGTTCATTGAAAATATTACTGATCAAGTGTGGATCCATAATTTGATTGCCCTTGTCAACAAGGCTGATGTGTTTGGAATGACTGCACTGCTTGTTCCGCTCTTTATTTACATGTTTCCAAATTGCTTTCGTTTTATTATCAGACTGCATGATTTTGGTTATGGCATGTTGTTTTCTTCTCTTTTTCACTTCCATATCATAGATTTGTTTAGATTCTTGGTACTTTATTTTATCATTAGTTGATCCTGTAAGTGTATATCTGTCTTGGTCTTGTTTTGAATGGGCTTTCAATTGGATAATTTTGCTGTCCCAAAATATGGCTTTCTTAGTTGTATTAATCTTTTTTGATATCCTGGGCATAATCTGGTCAAGAGAATTGCGCATTATCCTTAAAAAGTTGTTATATTTCATCTCAACAGAGGCTGGTGTGTATACTGATTCCCAGTTTGTTGATTTTAGTAGATTTTTTAAATCAGACAGTTTTGCATTTGAAGAATTTCGAGAATATTGAAATGTTGGTTCCTGGGCTCTGTTCTTATTTTTTATTTTACATATTAAATGGTGATGATCGGATATAGCTGAGCTTCCTGCTAGAACGTGTATGTCTTCCTTCTGTATGTTTGTGTAGCAGCCATCAATACTGGATGCTGTGCTCTGAGTTTTCCTTGTTATAGGAATGTCACAAATCCGACACCCATATTCAATCAGTAAATTTTGCAGGTCTTTTACTCCTTGGTTGTCTGTTTTTAAAATATCAAAATTCGCATCCCCCAAAATAACAATATGATTATTATTTCTTGCTTGGTGCTGTAGAAGATGGGCTAATTTTTCTAAGAATATAGCTGTTGTGTTAGCACTTGGGGACCGATAAGTTCCTATCAGAATAAGGTTACGACATCCATATTTCAACTTCATTGCTACAGTTTCAAAGATTTGTTCAGCTGGCTCACTTAAATCACCTAGTTGAATCTTTTCAATCTCCAAAGATATGTCATTTTTTACGAATAGTGCAATGCCACCCCACATTTTTCCTGACCGGCAGTACTCACTTAACAGTCTATATCCTTCAATATTTGTTATATTAAATTGCTCAAATCTCAAAACATGTTCCGAAATAATCAATATGTCTGGAGAATATCTGTCTATCTCGATAAGCAGTCTGTCTAGTTTACTTAGCAGTCCTCTTTGGTTGTTGAGATGGAATATTGTTAATGGTCTATTATATCTAGGTGAGTTTTTTGTTATTCTATCATTCCTATTCTTATGGTCCTGCTTATTGTTTCAATGAGGATGAGTCTTTTGTCTGTCTATTATATTTGCTTGATAATCTGCACAAGATTCACTAGCACTTATAAAAGATTATTTGATCTGCTATTATATGAATCCAAATTTGAAACTCCAAAGCAGCCAATTTCTACACTATTTACTCTATTTACATGTGATTTACTAAGCCCAGTAACATCCTTATTCGTTCTTTTGCCAATAACGTGTCTTGTAATAAGTTTCCTCAATTTCTCTTTTCCACTACTCTTGTTCAAATCTAGGCCATGCCGAGTATAATCTCCTCTTTCGAATTTCGCTAGGTCCAATATATCTATATCATCAGTACGAGATATTGCCCTGGTCAGCCATTCATTAAATTTCGTGACGTGAAATTTCATTTGTGGTCTGTCATATCTACAGGGTACAGTACATATTGATAGATTCGTTCGTTTTGCAGTTTCAAAAACAGGTTGCAGGTCAATTTGAGTTTTATGTCTCGTGCACTCGTCGTCCATATCATTGGTTTCGGCCATTACCAAAACTCTGTCTTCAAAATCAAAGTCTTTTGTCATTTGAGCCAAGTCACGTGTTACTGCTTTGAAATTTCCGCCAGGTTTAGCAACCACTGTCACTTCAATGTCATCATTTCGCAGATCGTTGTTCAGATCCCATCCCAGGTTCCTACCGTGACTGTCGGCCATCACCAACAATTTTCTCCTCCTTTTTTCTTCTTATGAGTTTTCTCAGTTTTATTACAAACTCTATCAATTTTGTCGTCCACCTCCGTGTTACCGCTCTGAAAGATTCTGAAAGAGTTATCTGTCGATACTGTAATGAGATTCTGTTGTCGGCGCTGGGCTGTGCTGCCTGGTGAATAGAATGATTTTAGGTCTTTTATCTCTAGATCGAGTGTTTTTTTCGCATTTTTTAAAGTGGAGTTCTCAGCTCCCAGCACCTCTATACTAATCTTCATGCAATCAGTTACCTCCCTGCACTCTATTAGCTGCTTGTCCACCTCAATGCAATGGTTCAACGCATCATTACATTGCTGTCTCAATACAGCCATCTGTTCAATCAAGTCTAGATTTTCTTTTTTCAATGAATCAATGCATGTGTTATTGTTTAAATTCAATTCATTTGGACCAGGGTGGAGGGAAGAATTTAAATTTATCGGAGTGCTGCAATCAGTATCCGTCGGCACACCAGAAACGGAGGACAGAACATTATCCGTATCGTTGAGAGAGTCGAAGTCGTCAACAATAGTTGTCTCTTCATTAAGAGAGTCTTCGCCGATATAATCGGATCTGTTGTCAGGAGGGGGGTGATTATGTGAGATTGACTGACTCATTTCTACTATCTTTGTTATTTCCCCGTCTGTTTTCAAAGCAGCCTTACATTTTTTGTTTAAGCAACGCCATTGGCGTAAACCAGCAGCATTAATATTTGTAAACCTGTAAGTAAAATAGCGAAAAGTCAACTTAGGGTTTCCCTTATTAGTTCTCCCTATTATAAAATCCTCCATTGCAATCCTCTCTTGTAATCAGAGTATCAATAGTAAACCTCAATTGGGTATGTCCTGAGATTTAGTAGAAAAGAATATGAATAAATTACTTACAAATATGCTCTATTTAGGTGTAATGGAATAGATAAATTGATGGTTGAACTAATTTGATTTATGATGTAATTTAAAATTTGGAACAAAATAATTAATATTGATTGTATTCAACAAGAATTACAGGTCCTAACTCTCTAGGAGTTGGATACAGAAATTAATAAAAGATAATGCTGTTATATTATAATTGATAAATAAGATGTACTGATCAAATAAATGAGGGGTTAAATATCGCTTGGCTAACGAGAGGTTAAATTTGGATCTTACTCTTTATCTCATGAGAAAGGTTTTAATTGTAAAATAATTAAATGTAGAATGAATAATATAATTTTTATTGATAATTTAAAAAGAATTATTTTCAAAAGATAAAATATGATTTCAAATAATATTGACAAGATATACCCTCAGATAAAAATAATATAATTAATTTGGCACTCACTCTACCCAAATGGGAGACCCTCTCAGTAGGGAGAAGTCGGGCTGGTTGATCTGCTGTAGATGTTTCCAGGTCCCGTCCTTACCACCGACTGCTAGAGCCTCTCATTTTTTCCATAATTTTACTTGTCATGAATTTTCACCGTCGTCAACAATAAATTTATCTATTCATTGTGAAAATTCATGGCAAATAATAAAAATTATGTAGTTCTATTACATCCCCGGGTCCCCCTAAACTTCGACCCGAAGTTATCGAAGAAACGGCATCTCTCTAAGTTAATTTTTACACATTTCAATAATATTTCAAAAATTAAAGTCAAAATTACCGCAAGCTAAAATTATTATTATTATTATTCACAATATTATTCTAATTGGATATTTATATGTAACATAACTTTCAATGAATACCTTAAATCTATGTGAGTGCCAATTCATAAGCTAAATGCAAGAGATATAAATTACATTATAGTGAACTAATTCATAAAAATCAAACTTAACACATCAATCAACTTCAAATCAACAATTCAATACATTCATATCTGAATAAGAATTGAATGAAAAAATTTCAATTATATTGAAACCCACAAAATCTACGAAAGTAATAAAATTGAATCATAATGCAAAAATTAAACATCAAGTCCGAATAGTATTCTACTAAGCAAAATAATATTGTGGAACCCTTGAAAATAAGAATAATAATAATAATTGAAATAGTTTATCTTTTAATCTGGGAAAATATTTGAATCGATAGCATAAAAGAGTAAATGGATACAATAATAGTGAATAAGTAATTATTATTTGCATAGTTTCCTATATCCTAACCCATTATTTTAATGATTTCATTACGTACTACTTTACTAAAACACAATATATTCTCAAAGCTCCTGTGGGTAGTCCACAATTGGAGTACGTTTCGGGACTCTCAGTTGATTTGCTTTCTTCTTAATATAATTTTGAAGACATAAATACAAGAATATAACAGTTATCAGTGTTTGCCAGACAATAATAATATAAATGATCAGTTTATTGTTCACCCCTAACAAATCAAAGTTATTTGGCATTTCAACATGATGGAAAATGTCTTCTGAGAATGAGTTGTGCTCTTCAAATTTTGAAAAATTCAAGTGCCAATTTTCATTTAAGATTTCTGAAAGGTTTAAGTACTGAGGCAGAGTCTCATGTTTAAAAATTGGGATGCTCAATTTAGATAAATTTGTCCACATGTGAGGAATTAAGTTATTAATAGCTGGAGAAGGATGGGAACGGGAGTCGCAAGGATAAAGAGTGCTTATCAGTACGTCGCCGTTGTCGTCTTGAAGTTCGCAGTTGCAAGGGATGTGGAGTGATAGGGTTCCTGGACTGTTGCTTGGGACCTCAGTTGTTGAGTTTTTACAGCGAATTGTCGTCTTTTTGCCGGTGTTGAGGAATAGGAAGGTGTCTTCTCGTAGGCGAGTGATTAGGGTTTGATTGTCAGTTGCTTTACAATCAAATTTGCAGACTTCTCGTAGCTCCGATACGTCTGCTTCTGATGTTAGAAGGTGGAGACAAGTGGCTTGGGTGGCGGAGTTCGACATCTTTTTCCTCGGAATCAAGCAGAGGCCTTTCTGCTTGAACTGGCAATCGTCTTCTTCGTCATCTGACAGGATTTGCAGTTTATTTTCTTTTCTAAGTATCAGGTGATGTTGGGAGGTCAAACGGCAGGTATGACCATTCCAATGAAGCGGGATAGATTGCAGGTGGAATAATGAAATAGTTGAATTTTTCTTCTTTATTGGTATTTTGAGGGTAACCAATAGTTCGTTGTCGGATTTTCTGCAGGATGTTAGTTTCAAGTTTCGAATTTTATCGTTGTCTTTTGTTGATATGGTGAAGTTTCTCTTGTTTATTTTCTTTTCGAGTTCTTGAAGTCGATTGTTTAGGTCTTCTTTTGAAATGACGTGATGAGAAAGTTGTTGATTGTAGCATCTCATGTCGATTTCATTGTAGTTGTTAGATAGAGTCATCATATACATGAAAATAGTAGTCCTCAGTTGTGTTTTCAGTACATCGGTTGTAGTATTCCCTTTCTGAAACTTATTCTGTTGGGTGAATGATTCTTGCCAAAGAATAAGGTCATGCTTCATGTTGTTCAATACTTTCTTCACGTTCTCTGCCATGCCGTTCATCTTGCGTGTGTTGTCTATCAATTCGACATGTTCAGCGTGAACGAAGTCTTGAAGATTACTGAGATGAGAAGTGATGTCGGTTTCGGTTTTCACGTATGCGCCCAATTCTTCGTCGGTAGCTACTCCGCAACACCAGTTTAGGACCGCCCCGATCGTATCGATAGAGCGTTCGCGGCGTGGTAGTCGATTTTCGCTCTCAGCTGGAGTGTTGTCGTCATCGCTGCCAATGTAAATGCCGTCTTGTAGTTGTAGAAGTTGCAGCTCCGTTCGATGAATCTGATCAAATACTGCACACTCCGATGGGGAAGGGAAAGGACATGAGTCAATTTTTAAAGGAGTACTCAGAAGGTTCCTCATAACAAATAAAGGATTTGACCTAGTAATACTGAATGTTATTGGAACTGTGGACTCGTAAAATACTACATTGTGAATTTCTTTAAATAGAGCTCCGTGAAAAAGAGAAATTTCTTGAGACAATACCGTACAACATATTTCTACAAATGCTAAGGAACAAAGTATTATGGTATTCATTTTAAAAATATTATATCAGCTAGTACTCTATATTAATCTATCAATGAACAGTTCGTATAAGATATCAATTTTATAAACAATAATTACTAGTAAAATCCCCAAAAACCCTACAAATAGATTATGTAAATGGTCAAATTAATAGCTATTTCTTATATTCCAATCGTAATCACCTACTGGAATTGATTATTTCATTAACATCAATACAGATAATATTGTTATTAAAATATACGTTTTCACATAAATAATCTTATAAATAAATAAATTATTATATGAAGAATCATCGGTTTCTGAAAAAGAGAAACATTTTATTACATACGAGTCAAGAAAATAATATTCAAGCATAAATCGTATTTGATGATTTCCAAATAGCATTCATTCATAAACAAAAACGTGAGAACAATTCACATCTTTTAATAATGAATCATCGTTAGAATGTCTAGTAAAATTGTCTATCAGAGCTCAATTATATTTCATTGTTTCATCGAAGTAGAAATCCAATTAATTAATTGATTGATTGAAAACTGCATACTATTGTGATTTGAGAATCATCTCGATATCTAGTCGTGAGAAAATGGATTTGATCGCTTCACAAGTCAATACTGATCTCGCAAACAAAATTCTCTAAAAATTCAGTTGTAAGCATGATATTGTTTTTCAATGATTTGGAAAATAAATAAATTACATGAATGTTTCATCTCGATTTCTTCTTATCAATTGTCTTTTAAATTAATGAAAGGCAAAGATTTAGGATGAGCGAGGTATAATTGCTAGCATAAAGAAAAGTGCTGGAATAAAGAATACAGTTAGACAATAAAACAATAAACAATTAATTGATGGGATCTCGTATGAAATATTTTTTCAATTTATCTACATGAAAAGCTACATTTTTATAAGTACCTCGTAGCGGAAAAAATATCTCATAGACTTCATCTGTTACTTTCTTTACTACTTCATATGGGCCTGAATATTTTTTGACTAATTTCCTAGACTGTCCTTGTCTTACATCAGGATCGTGGACCATAACTAGATCTCCTGGTTCAACAATGCAATCTGTTCTATTCCTATCGTAATAGTATTTCTGTTTTTCTTGTGCATCTGATAAGATTGATGGTATCTGTTCTCGCACTTCTTTAAGATTTGCTAATCTCGCGTCTAAATGATAAGTGACGTCGTCATTTTCGGGAAAGATTTTCAAATCTAAAGGAGTAGTGGCTTCAAAACCGTGCAATAAGAAAAAAGGTGTATATTTCAAAGAGCATTGCTTCGAAGTATTGTATGCGAATAAAACTTTCGGCAGCATTTGTACCCACAATTTCCTATTATCGGCTACGTAAGCTGTTAGCATCTCTTGAATTGTCCGGTTGACTCTTTCGGCCAGACCTTGACTTTGGTGGTGACTTGATGATCCTAATATGTGTTTGATTCCAAGCTCAACCATAAGGTCATCGACTTTTTTATTTACAAAATGTGTACCTCTATCGGATCGAATTTCTTTTGGAAGGCCAAATCGGTATATTAATTTCCATAAGCATTTAGTGGTATTATTTGCGTCGGCGTGTTTACAAGGTTCAGCTAAAATATATCGGGTCGTTAAGTCAACAATCGTTAGAATTTATGAATAGCCCATTGAGCTCTCTAACGGACCGATGTAGTTGAGAAAGGCTCTCATGATACTTGAGAAAGGCTTACTATCACACTTGATGGGTGATAAGAAACCTTGAGGCTTTGTAGTAGGGGTTTTTCTCTCTTGGCAATTTTTACATGATCTTACATAATTCGCAATGTTTTCATACATATTTTCCCAATAATATTTCGATGATATTTTCTCATGGGTTTTATAAATGCCGGTATGTCCACCTGTTAAGGAATCATCATGGAATGTTTCAAGGATTTTATTGATAAGAGATCGGGGTACGAGAAGTTTCAATTGATTGGTATGCCCATCAAATTTCTTCAGATAGACAATGTCTTTTTCGATCGTGTATTTTCTCGCCTTTCTAATCGTAGCTGTATCACTATGATTAGGGTTTCGTATTGCATCATATATTTTTCTTATACTCTCATCATTTTTCTGTAAAGTCTTTATGTCTATTTCTTCTATTTCGAATATATTGTAGTTTTCGTCCTTTGTGAGATCAGTTATATCCTTCTCCAGTGGATATCTACTCAGGGCATCAGGTACGTGCATTTGGGCTCCTGGTTTATATTTCAAATCGAACGTGAACTCCGTTAATTTCATAAGTAACTTACTGACTCGAATACTGGGGTTTTTCTAAGTTTTATAGTATTGCAAACTAGCATGATCTGTGTAGATTGTAAATAATCGGCCAATTAAGTATTGTCTGAAATAATTTACACAATACACTATTGATAGAAGTTCAATCTCTCCTACTGCCCAATTTTCTTCATGTTTTGTCAGTTTTCTGGAAACAAAAGCTACTGGATGTAATTTTCCATTGTCATCTGGCTGCGAGATAATGCCCCCTATTCCAACTCGAGAAGCATCTGTGTGTACCACTACCTCCTTATCATTATTAAAATGATGAAGTACGGGTTGTGATAAAAGTTTGCTTTTTATTTCCGAGAATGCGTTCTGCTGATCTTCTTCCCAAGTGATTGGTTTATTCTCGTTATTTTTAGATATCAGATTTGTTAAGGGTCTTGCAATTATAGCGTAGTTTTGAATGAATTTTCGGTAAAATCCACTAAGACCAAGAAATGCTCTGACATCTTTGACAGTTTTGGGTATAGGGTATTTTTCGATAGCTTCCAAGGTTTCGGAAGCGGGTTGTATCCCTTCCTTTGAGACAGTGTGTCCAAGTACTTTAATTTTTCGGTAGAAGAAGTGACATTTAGATGTATTCAATTTTAGTCCTACGTCTTGCAATCTTTTCAAGGTTTTCTCGAGCTGTTGATATTGCTTATCAAATGATTCTCCATAGCTAATGATATCGTCCAAGTAAATCAAAACTCCTCTATACAAATAATCATTGAATACTTGGTTGATTGCTCGTTGGAAAGCATTTGGAGATGTTCTAAGACCAAAAGGTAGTCTTTTGAACGTGTACAGCCCTTTATGAGTTGCAAATGCTACATATTTTCGACAATCTTCGTGTAATGGCTGTTGGAAAAATGCTTTTCTGATATCTAGGGTGGAAAAGTAATCCGAATTGTCAAGAGAATCAAAAATTGTTTGAAGAAGGGGAAGGGAATATCTATCCGGTAATATTTTCTCGTTCAACATCTTATAGTCTACAATCAATCTGAATCCACCGTCTTTTTTAGTAACTAAAAATGCGGGAGAAGCATAATGACTCTGGGTTTCACAAACTATTCCTGCTTTTATCAATAACTCTACTTTTCTGTCTATTTCTTTTCTTTGAGCGATAGGTAATCTGTACGATGACTTAGCAATGGGTGTGTAATCTGTAAGTTTGAACTTGTATTCGGGTAATTTCGCTTCCTCGAAATCAATTTCGTTTGTTGAAAATAGGTGTTTGTATTTATTGATGAGTCTTCTCGCTTTGGAATTTTGCTCTGGTGTAAGATCTTTATTAATATCTATTTCACAACCTCCTCCATCGAATAGTACAGAGTCTACTAATGAAACAGATTCGTCGTAATTACAAACTTCTCCTTCAATTTCACCAATAATAGTTTCATGCAACAATCTTATATCTTGCCTTCCTAGATTCAAAATTCTAATTTCACTCATGTTTGTTTCAAAATCATCCTCATTCCAAAGCACATGCAATTTTTTATTATGTAATAACGATTCATTTGGAGTAAAATGGGATACTTTGAGCAATTTTTGTGTTAGATTGACTTTGACATTCACGTCTTTTTGAGCGGGGATTATTGTTTCAAGAGCACATTTGACGAAATTTACGGGATTGGGTATGCAGACTTCTTTTGTAATATTTGTTTCAGAATCGTTGTGTAATCTATTTAATGTACAAATCCACTCTTTATCCATGTCTAATTCGACTATTTTACCATTATCGTTCATTGAAATGATGTTATTCTCATAATCTAATTTCATTTTATATTTTGAGAAGAAGGAATTTCCAACAATAATATCGGCCTGTAAGTCTTCAGAAATTACTAAATTTACTTCGAATTTCCTGTCATGTATTTGAATTTCACTCGAGATCATTCCTGTGATCGGCATTAATGAACCATTAGCTACCGATAAAGCAATACTACTATTTTTCAAATGTTTTAGATCATCGCTACTTAAAAGATTTTTTTGAACTATGTTTACGTTCGTACCGGTGTCAATGGTAATTGATACATCTTTTCCTTTGAATTTTCCATTAATAGTAAGTACTGGGACTTGAATTCTTCTCTCTTTAGTCAATGATCCATTCATTCCAAGTTCATGCTGAGCATGCATTTCGGAAGACAATAGCTGTTTGAAGTTGGTTTCACTTTCTATTTCGTTAGAGCAATAATTGTTTTCACTTTCATTTGAGTATAACTGATTATTATTGGCATTGAGAAAAAACTGCCTGACAAATTCTATCGCTTTGGATTGTTCATCTTTCATTGATCCAGAAGATATTATATTACATGTGATTTCTTCTTTATCAATTGAATTTGGAGAATAATTATCAAATGGAAATTCAGCGCTTTGTTTTTCAAATCCGGATCCCAAGTTCATATCCGACTCGTCTAGGCTCGGGATCCTGTATTCGAGTTTTTTGATAAGAAAAAACAATCATCTTTCCAGTGATTATTCCTCTTACAGTATGTACAGAATCTAGTCCTATTAGGGTTGATTGGTGTCCTGTAATTGACTGATGTTGATTGTGTGTAATTATTGTTTGTATAAGGTTGTCTTTGGAAATTGTTCTGATTTGTTTCGTGTGGGAAGACGTTTCCGCTCCTATTTCCAAACTGTCTATTAGGATTAGGATTATGTGATTGTGTGTTTCTGTCGCGATCATTGTAATTATTATTGTTTGAATAAGGTTGTCTTTGGAAGTTGTTCTGATTTGTTTCGTGTGAGGAAAAGTTTCCGCTCCTATTTCCAAACTGTCTATTAGGATTGGGATTTTGTGATTGACCTACATTTCTACTCAAATTTTTCACAACAATACTCAGATCGTTCAATTTCTTTTCTAAAGTATCTACTACATTTATTTTTTGGACAGGCTGTTCGATTGAAGCATTATGCATTCCTAACTTTTTGTCTAGAAGGAAGCGAGATCTTTCATATTTGGCGAGATTTTTCTCTAAATCTTCAACTGATGCATTGTCCATGAAAGCAACATGTTGCAATGCTCCTACGTCTAAGCCTCTCAAAATATATCCTACTATTCTTTTCTCTGACATTTGAGGCTCAAGAATGTGACAAAGTTTTATTATATCTGCTGTGTATTCTGTGTATGTTTCTGTTGGTAATTTGTTTCTGTTTTCGAGTTTTTGTCTGGTTGTCTCTTCATGAACAGGGTCTACAAGTTTACTTTTTAAGTGGCCTACTGCATCAAGAAATGTCACGTTTTCATTTTTATCCGAAAATATGTCGAAAATTGCCAATGCTGTTTTCTTGAGGTAGAGGGGTAAATACAAGATTTTATCATCCTCATCCCACTTATTTATTTTTGCTGCCCTATTGAAGGTTTTCAACCACTCGTTGAAGTCTTCACTCTTTGTACCCCCATAGCTTTCGGGTTTCGCAAAGGGTCTTTTATCATTCCCTGCCATATTATTTTCTGGAATTGGGATTTTTGCTAACTTATCGGGAGCTATTGTGTCGTAGATGGGTTCTTGATTTCTGCCTAGCTTGCCTACTATTCGCTCGTAATCGGCTAGCATAGGGAAGATAATACGATCGCGTTGAGACAGGGACCCTAACTTAAGTAATCGACTTAGAGCATCTCTAGCTCCTGAATCGTGGTCCACATAAATACAAACTTTTTTTGCCAAGTCAACAGCGAATCTCAAGTATTCAATACTAACAGATTGAGGGATGTGAATACCTAACTGTTTGCCTAGCTCTAATAATTCTGATTTATCCAGAGATTTTACTTTTAAATCAATAGGTAAACGTAATAATGAAACCTCGAATTCACTAGGTGATTGTTCAGAGTCACTAGAACTAGAGCTACTCATCTCAATATAACAATAATAACAATTATCATATTTACCCTGTACGTTGAGAGAATAGAGGACATAATTATACGAGATCAAACACAGAATATAATAATTATGATAATGACCTGAAATGAAAATGTCAATAGATAATTTGAAGGCTAATCTTGTCAATTAATAAACTCTTTCTCATGAGAACGACGCCCAACACCATGTAATGGTATTGATAAATTGATGGTTGAACTAATTTGATTTATGATGTAATTTAAAATTTGGAACAAAATAATTAATATTGATTGTATTCAACAAGAATTACAGGTCCTAACTCTCTAGGAGTTGGATACAGAAATTAATAAAAGATAATGCTGTTATATTATAATTGATAAATAAGATGTACTGATCAAATAAATGAGGGGTTAAATATCGCTTGGCTAACGAGAGGTTAAATTTGGATCTTACTCTTTATCTCATGAGAAAGGTTTTAATTGTAAAATAATTAAATGTAGAATGAATAATATAATTTTTATTGATAATTTAAAAAGAATTATTTTCAAAAGATAAAATATGATTTCAAATAATATCAGTCTGCACGGCGTCAGGAATCAAGATAGCAAGTTAAAGTTACGATTTTTTATAGAGGTTAGAGATGCCGGTTCATCTCTTATTTTGGGACTCTATCACACGATAAGCTCCAGAGTCAACGTCGACAATCAGAGATAAACGCTAGCTAGGAAAGAGACACTCAAAAATACGAAACGGTAGTACTGTACTATATTGTAGCTTGATGTAGAAAGGAAACGATAAGAAATTAATTTACTCGTATTCTTTTATAGAAATCTTTGAAGAGTTAATTAATGTGGCCCTTTTGATTCCAACAAATAAATATCGGGCGTATCCCGTCCGCCTCCGAGACAAGCCCGAAAAATGCCCAGAGCAAGGCTGCACAGAGTTTACAAATAATATACCCCTGTACACCGCTTACAAGGACAAGTGGAACACAGAAGAATGTATGTTAGCCACTTAGAATATCGAAAAAGTCTCTGAAATAGGTAATTGTTGTTTGAAAAGTTATTGAGTAATTAATCAGTTGATTCGTTGTGAGAAGCAGATCAGTAACTAATCCAAATCCCAATGGAATTATAATTTATTACAAACTTATCAATCAGCCTAACTGAATTGTTCAACTGTTTGAGATGATAAAGAAATAAAATTTGGAGTGTGAATTACCAGAGATCTATTAAAGAATAATCACTAGAAACTCTTCACGTATTGTAACAGTCTATTAACAAATTTTCTAGATGAGCTGAGGTTCAGAAAAATATTTATATATTTTCAATGTTCTCTATTATTTAAAACTGGAATAATAAGTTCTGACAACTCTCAATGCTGCCGTACAGACTCAGAAATATCAGTCGACGAATTAAAAGTATAGGAGTCAGAAGGAAATATAAATATTAAATAATTATGGTGTTAAGTGATTAGTAATATTTGCTACGATTGGGCTATATTAATCAATATTTATACATAAAAAAAACAATTTCTAGGTTATGAAAAAGTTCAGTATTAAAATTGACAATCAAGAAATAGAAGTAAACAGGCTATCTTATCTGAACCGGAGCTGCTTGGAAAACAACCGTCCTCTACCACTGCCTCGACTCGAGTCTCAGTTTTTAGAGGCTGTGGCTGTGCACTATGCTTTTGGAAACCTCTCACTGGTGATATTCTCCAAAGCATTCCGATTTGAATACTTTCAAACTCCGTGAAAGGAAGAAAATTCCTCAGTAAAAAAATTTTCCCACCATTTTCAGTTTTCGAGATACGAGCGCCCAAAGTTGAAATCTTGGTAGAGAAGCATTGGTAGCAAATAAATTCATGAAGATTTGATGATACATTCTCCAAGATATTGTATATCTCAAGACATTATTTAATTTCTCAGAATATTAAAATTTGAAAAAGTAAACTGATATTTCATCAAAATTGAAGAAAACTTTCTAGAATTGATATTCCAAGAAACCATCTTGAGATAGACATATTCTGAAGAATGTATATTCAGAATTCTATGGAAATCCCTTCTATCAATGCGGCAATCTGCCCCAAGGTTTCATCTTTAGGCGCTTCTACCTCATAAACTTAAAATGATATAAATTATATACTCAGAAATTTGTTCCATTTACTATGTATCCAAATTAAAATACTTTGAAAATTTCACGAGTGAAAAGCGTAATGCACAACTTGACTGGTTCTGCTTTTGATTGTATTTGTAACACATTTTCGGCCAAACACGTGAATAGATTTCCATCAGATTTCACAGAAATGTTTTTTTTCCAACCACACAACGACGTGAAACGTTTTTTTGAAATTTGCATTTGAAGAATTATGTGGAAGAGATAGGTATTCTCCATGAATATAATTCACATAATATTATTATATTATTTAGATAATATTATTATATTTACAAAATATTACTCGCGCTCGGCAGGGGGCTTCGTTCCCTGCACCCCCAGTAGGGTGGGTTAGCAGTCTCTGCGCTTCGCGCTCCGGCTGGGAGGCGTGCTTCACCCGCCCAATCGTATTTTATGACTGTATAGGGTTGAGTATTAGCCTCCACGCTTCGCGCTTCGGCTGGGAGGCGTGCTTCGCCCGCCCAATCGTCTTTTATGACTGTATAGGTTTGAGTATTAGCCTCCACGCTTCGCGCTTCGGCTGGGAGGCGTCCTTCGCCCGCCCAATCGCCTTTTATGAATGTATAGGGTTGAGTATTAGCCTCCACGCTTCGCGCTTCGGCTGGGAGGCAGGCTTCTCCCGCCCAATCGCCTTTTATGACTGTATAGGGTTGAGTATTAGCCTCCACGCTTCGCGCTTCGGCTGGGAGGCAGGCTTCTCCCGCCCAATCGCCTTTTATGACTGTAAACATTTGCATATGAGTGGCTACCACTATTTACATGTGCATTGTGGTGTTGGTGGTTTTGGTCACATGCTTATGATTTCCAAGTAACCTATCGTTTCAATGTTTAAATCATGGCGTTTACATCCTTCAAGAATTTGAAAAATAATATTTTAGTGAAAAAGAAAAGAAGATTTTATTTTCAAAGAATGAGCTTGTATATTAATAATTGAAGTACAAATGTACTCATGGTGGTGTAATGAAAAGTAAGTCCACGTGACATCCACCAAAACAGAGGTAAGTTTAAGGAAAGAGCTATGTGAAGAGCTTTCAAATAGACCTAAGGTACCTATTACCTAAACTCCCTAATTTGGTTCTTTTTTGAGGAGGGGTTTAAAGGGGGGTTCTTTTCCTGAAATCCTGAAATATAGATTAGGAAACAACCTCAGAAGTGACAACCCTTTAGTGTCAGTTAGTGTTCAATTTGTATTGTTCACATTCACCCAAGTTTTTAATTAGCTACTCTAATATAATTATGCTGAATTCAGATGAGCAACACCATACATCCGCATATATAATATTATGCACTAAGCTTACCGTGTCTAAATACAGCATTTTAATGCGTGTATGGATATATGTGTGTATATAGGCATTACAATGCTGTATTTAGACAAGGTAAGCTCCGGTAACGAATGCTGTGACAGTTTGTTGGCGCATGCGCAAACGGGGTCATAACTTTACCAGAAAGAGAAATGGATATACGGTTACCGTAACTGTAGCCAGAGCGAAAAATCAACAGTGTGAAGCCAGCCTTTGGAACACTGCCAAAGATATCTTACACACACACACACAGACACACACGAAAACTCAATTTCCCGGGTCGCCATTTGAATTTGGTTGGAATTTAGCTATTGTTATAGGCTTATCTCCGGGAGCTGAACAGAAAAGCTTGTAATGGATTTTTTATGGGAAACAAATTTAAATGTGTCCCAAATATTAGGGAGAATATAGTGTTGCCGGGGGGGAAGAATTTGGAAGGTCTGGAGGTTTTCCCGTAGCCTTCAGTGTAGTATGCACCAGATTTAGTTGAAAAATCAACAGTGTGAAGCCAGCCTTTGGAACACTGCCAAAGATATCTCACACAAACACACAAAGACACACACGAAAACTCAATTTCCCGGGTCGCCATTTGAATTTGGTTGAAATTTAGCTATGGTTATTGGCTTATCTCCGGGAGCTGAACAAAAAAGCTTCTGTCGAATTCTCTGTGTGGGGCTTATTTAAATGTATCGAACAAATTTGGGGGGTCAAGGGGTGCCAGGGGGGTAAAATTTTCGTGATTTGGAGGTTTTCACATAACCTCCAGTGTGTTCTCTAACTGATTTTGAGGTGAGTTCTCCGAGACAATCAGTGTGGGAACTACGATAACAGCTTGAATTTCTTTTACAAGGGGAAGTTTACGATAGGTCTGATTGGAGATCCTATTATGGATAGATAGATAGATAATTTAGCAGCCACTGACCTCCTCTCAAAGGGCTATATGGACTTGTCAATCATTTAAATTATTTAACTTAAATTGTGCATTTATAAAACAGATTGTAACATAATATACTCTCAAAGGTCTACGAAAAATCACCGTGAACTAAGCAACTGAAAAACTCCTGAATCGAATAAAAGCACTGTCCTTTCAGTCCTATCAGATTTTTGAACGTTAGACACGTTGAATGTGTTGGCAATGCATTGAATAGATAAATTCCTACGCTGGTTACCCCTTTCGCATATGAAGTTGTACGATGTGTTTCATCCCTGAGTAACATATCTGTGTCTTGTCTCATAGGAAAGTATCATAAAACCCTTCTTAAACATCGACTCATTTTTTATAAGACAAATTGCTTCCAACATATATAAACTAGGGAGTGGGAGAATTTTTAATTGCTTAAAAAAGGCAATTGGTCCTTATTAGTCTGCAACTAGTCCTTATTGACTCTCCTACCATAATGCGAATTGCCCATTTCTGCAACTTGAAGATGTGGCTGACATCCGTAGAATTACTCCAAAATGCAATGCCATATGCCGTAAGTGAATGGAATAGCGCGTAATTGACCTCTTTCAAAGTTTGAATATCTAGCAGATTTCTCATGGTCCCAAGCACATATACAGCAGTGTTTAATTTCTTTTCAAACATTCTAAATGGGGTTCCCATGAAAGTTTACTATCTATGGTGACTCCTAGAATTTTAACTTCATGTACTCTTTCAATCAAACCGCAAATCCTAGAACCGTCATCCATGTGAGTCAATAACTTGTTTATATAGGCGTGAAGAGGGTCATTGGTGGATAAACCAGACCTGAATCCATATTGTTTCTCTGTTAGGACTTGACAATGTTTGAGATACTTCCTAACTCTAGCCAATATGTACTCAAATAGCTTTGCAAATATAGGTGGATTTGAAACTGGTCTAAAATTATCAGGATTATCCAAATCCCTACTCTTGTATGTATAGGCTTTATCTTTCACATCTTCAATTTAGAAGGCACAATTCCACTAGCCAAAGATGCATTGAATATATAAGTAAGAGGCTCCGAAATTGAAATGATCGATTTCCTGACCAAGCAGTTCGAAATACCATAAATATCATATGATTTCTAATTTTTCATTGATTGAACTACTTTTAACAACTCCTAATAATCTAAATATTGATCTAATAATCCAAAACGCCTAATGTTATTATTTCCATTTCTTTCATAGAAATTAGTATCATATAAGAATTTTTCAAATGTTTAGAGCTGTGCGAGTTTTTGTTTAGCACTGTGGAAGGAATATTTATAAAGTAGTTTTTAAAAAAATTGCAGCCTCTTTACTGGACTTAACCACCCCATGATTATCTAATAAACAAGTTTCTACAATATGTTTTTGTTCTTTCCCTGACTCAGATCTAACCAACTTTCAAACAGCTTTCATTCTATTATCAGATCTCTTAATGAATTACTTCAAGCAGCTATTTTCTTTGCATTTTGTAAGATTTTCTGTTGTCATTTTTTTATAAATGGAAGTACACTTCAAAAGTAAAATGCCTTGACCCTTTTTGCATTACAATGTAAACCATGGAGTTTTTGATTCTTTTATCCTTATGGAGAATATTCAAAGTTTCAAGTCTATCATTCGAAACTCTAATACCTTTCGTAATCCATGAAAATTTAATCTGTCTTGAATTTGGAACTTTCTGAGGTAGAAATGAGTTACAAAGATTCATATAAATCGTGAAGAAGTTATTGAACATTTAATCTACACTTCCAGCATTGTAAACTTAATTCCAATCCACCATAGATAAATCTTGGTTCAGCGCATTTAAATTAGTCTCATTCATAACTCGGAAGGTTTTCCCTTGTCCATTTCTAATAATTGTGTTTTTATTTGGCTTGTTTAAATTTTTTACTTTGAATGTTACACTAACACCTTCATGATCGGTGAAAGGGCAGGAAAACGTTTCATTGTCACAGAGATCAGCTGGATAGTTATAATAAATATTTCTGTTGCACTTTTCTGAGAAACTCGAGTTGGTCCGTTTGTTACTTTGTTTATTTGGAAAGTGGCTAGAATGCTCTCCAGTAGTCTCTTATCTCTGTTATTGTTTAAATAATTCATATTAAAATCTCCACAAATGCAAACTATTTTTTTCCTTTTCCTTCTTTATTTTAGCAATAGCTGTTCTGAGAAGTTCGATGAATACAGTGAAATCAGAATTTGGTGCTCGATATATACATAGAACAATATCTCACTAATCATTGATTTCAACTTAAACTCCACAGCTAAATTTCAAAAGAACCTTCGGTTGCCAGCGACTCAACATCTTTTTCATCTTCGATGAGAACTAAAGACAGATTCCTCATTAACAAAAATACATGATCCACACCTTTTTTTTAAATTTTCTATTATACTGTGCTTTTAATTCATAACCTGGCAGGGGAAAACATCTAATTCTCCTTCCTTTGACCAGTGCTCCGTAAAACATAAAATATCAAAATTCTCATTTCTATCCGACAAAAACAATTCCAGGCCTAATTTCGCGCTTGAAAGACCCTGGCAGTTCACGTGAAAAATGTTACTACCATTAAAAAATCGAACGCATTGTCACCATTCAATACTGGGATGCGTCTACTGCTGGAATTGTCAAGACTGATTTGAGCGTTCAATTCACAATCTGTAGAACTATCACCACGTACATTTCTATCTATCAAATAATTGTTGATCAATTGAACAAGCTTTGGTTTCCCTCTATGTTTATTGAAATGTAGTCCATGACGTGTGTGATTGTTCATTTCAAAGTTACTCAGATCCAACGTATCAATATTATCATGACTTTCAAATCTCTGAGATATCAACTTATTCAACTTGCTAACATTGACGTTCATAAGCGGTTTGTCGTATCTAAACGGAATAGTTGAAACAACTACTTTTGCACGCTTGGCTGTTTCTAATATTGGTTTCAAGTCCAAATTGGTAGGCTGAACCGCTCCGTCAAATACATCATTTGTACCTTCTAAAACTATAACAGTGTCGTCATGAATGAGATTCTTTGTGAATTCTGAAATTTTGCGCGTTACTGCATCATAGGAGCACCCTAGTCTACTAAAAACCGTCACCTCGAACCCAACTCCTCCCAATGAATGAATGAAATGAATGGCGAAAGCCACACATCGATATCTTCAGCAGTTTCAGTGTTATTCGTTTCAGAGCTCATACAAAAATGGGATAAATGAGTACTTTGAAAATCTATAGAAAATTTAAACTATGAAATTTTACTTTTTCAAGTGTTAGTGAACACTTATGGTAACTTCAACTCACATTGATATTGACCACTTTTAACAGAAAAGTTTGATTTGTCAGATTTTAAATGTACTCATTTATTGCATTTTCGTACTACGATTTATTAGTGTATTTTATACGATTTATTAGTGAATTTGAATGTGAATAACTTTTGAACGGTTTGAGATATCAATGTGCAGCTTCCGCCATTCATTTTCTCTTGAAATTCTGTATCGAAATCATGTTTCATAACTGACTATTTATCTTCCCATTCAAAAAAATGAGTTGGTTAAAAATGGCGGTTTCAAGATGACGGACCAGAATTTTAAAGTGATAGATCAAATTATTTGTGGGGAAAAATTTCCAAATTAATTGTGGGGAAAAGTTTTTCAATTCGAATATGATCCCCAATCACATCTATTGTCAAATTTCTCTTGTAAAGGAAACATCAAGCTGTTCCCATGATTTTCACTTCCACCAACTCTTGTACCTGTTTAATGCCATGAGAAACAATTAGAAAATCCAAAAACGTCTTCAAGTAACAATTGATCACATTGTGACAGACTTTTGTTCAACTAGGCTATAATCTTGTCCGATGTTCTTTTAATATTGAAAATCACATAATTAATCACTAGGAGATTTCTTGATAGAAATATGATTTTTTGAAAATGAATTTCCACTAGAAAAATTATTATCAAATATAGTAACATGAGAAGTTTAGATAATCGACTTGATAACATGGAAAATTTACTCAGAGATCTTAATTTCAATTGAAAATATGGTGAATAACTCCTTTTTAGCTATTTTTTCCTGCTAATTTATTGATGATAGCGATGGAATTGATTAAAAGTAATCGTTTGTTTTTTTCACAGTCAACTCTTTTCTAGGAATTGAACAACTAGGGGACACACCAACATTCATTCCAAAGTACGTATTTAGTATATACGTATTTTAGAGAGTACGTTTTCACTCAATATTTTTTCAATATAATTTATCATGAAGTTCTATAGATATGATTTTCATAAATTGAAATCGGATCTTCGAACTGGAATTCGGTTCTGACAATATCCAGAATCCAGGTTTTAGCCATAATCTCTTTGTATTGTAGAGAGGTCTAAATGTCTTTTCAAGAGGTGTTTAGGAGGAAGATACTGAAGGTCCAAAAAATAATTAATTCGAAAAGCTTCTCCTGTTTGCTGGCGTATTTCAATATCTTCTGAAAAAATAGATAATAGAAAACTATGAATTTTTAATCATTTTTGAATACATCATGGAAAAAGATTCAGTGAAATAGAATTGATGGATAATAGCATGAAACATGATCTATAAAGTTTGATTATATAAGGATTGTTCACAATGCCTAGAATTCTGTGATGTAATGCAATACAATAGCAATAATCGTAAGCAATTGAAATTCGAAACCACCGTCTCCCTTCCGACAAGGTGTTCACAAGAACTCACAATCGGCTGAGAGAAGTTGGTTCATTTGAACGGAACAGGGTAATTGCTGGTAGGCCTCGAGCAGTTCGAAATGTTGCTTTTGAAGAGGAAGTATTGCAGAAATTCGATTTCAATCCTAGAACGAGTACGAGAGCAGTTGCAAAGCAAATCAATTCAAGTGCTTCTTCTGTGTGGCGTGTACTAAACAAGGAAAAACTTCACCCCTTCCGCTTTCAAAAAGTTCACTCATTGGTTGAACGCGACTATGAGCCAAGAGTAAACTGTGCCCGTTGGTTTCTTCAGCAAGACATTATCCAACCAAATTTTCTAGAAAATGTGTTATTTACCGATGAGTCCAGCTTTACAAGAGAAGGAATCTTCAACTCTCGCAACAGTCACGTCTGGGCCTTAGACAATCCTCATGAGGTCAAAGTGCGTGGTTATCAGCATAGATTTTCGCTGAATGTTTGGACGGGTATCTTAGGTAATCGCGTGATTGGACCATACATTCTTCCTAATCGTCTGAATTCTCCCACGTACATTACTTTTTTAAGAGACATACTACCAGAACTTTTGGAAGATGTGCCTCTTGCAAACAGATATAATATTGGTTTCAACATGATGGTGCCCCTGCTCATTTCGGAAATGTTGTTACGGACTTTCTGAACATGACCTATCGTCAGCGGTGGATTGGGCGGGGTGGACCAGTACCGTGGCCCGCACGTTCACCTGACCTCAACCCTTTAGATTTTTTTTTCTGGGGCCATATGAAAGACCTTATTTACAGCACGCCAGTAGAAAACGAAGAAGACCTTGTGGCAAGAGTGGTTGCTGCAGCAGGTGCCATTCAAGATGATGAAAATGCTTTTATAGCAGTTCGACGGTCCATGATTGAAAGGTGCAGACTGTGTAATCAAGTTGAAGGACGGCATTTTGAGCAATTGCTGCATTAGTATCAGTGAACCGATTTGAGTGAAATTAATATTTTTCAAAGTAAAATAAAATTTGGAGGAAAGTTATTCTTGTATATTTCTGTAATAAGAACGGTTTTCATGAAATTATAAAAAAAATTAATATTGATCTTTAAATGGTGAAAAGTGGTCATGCATGCAGTACGAAAAAAATTTATTTCTCTATTATTCTTCGACCAATCTCAATGAATTAGGTATCATTGGAATCGTGAGAAAATTTGCTAACTTTTTGTTTCTTGTAAAGTTTCTGTAAAATGGACGGTTTTCGAGATATTCGCCATCAAAAATTTAAAATGGCCGCCATTTTGAAAAATTTCAACGAAAAAATTTTTTTTATTTTTTATAGTTGAGTCTTTATAGCATAAATATTCATGCTAAATTTTAGATCAATACAACATTTCGTTCTTGAGATAAAAATTTTTAAGTGAAAAAAACAAAATGGCAGCTATAAGGATAACCGCTGAGTTTTGGACACTTCAAATATGACATTTGTAGTCTCCTAGCATCCAGGTACAATACCCTAAAATTCTCGACACTACTTCTGAAACACCCTGTATACTTATAAATGTATTATCGATGAGAAACACTACTCTAAATAAGTTTGCAATGCACAATTAAATGCATTTCAACCTTGACTGAATTGAGTATGTCAACCGCACGAAAATAGTCCGATGGAAATTGGAACAGTTACCTCCTCACCTTCCCCCGCAACCATAGACGTTGCAAATTCGTCGAGTATAGAATGAAAATATTAATTAATAACGTTATTAATTCTGTGGACACCGTTGATCAACTCTCAGTTGCAATTTCCATCGGAGTAATCTCGTGCGGTTAACTATGGAATCCTGAGGTACGTACAGACTTATGCGCGTGCATCTCACTTCACATCAGCTGATGCTCAGTTTATTATGTTTGTATTTGTAGAGAAAGAGTGAAATACAATCATATATAATAAGCATAGCATTAGCTGATGAAAAGTGAAATGCGCCTCTTCGTGACGCATAAGTCTGTACTCACCTTTATACTTTACACTTGCTTTCCACTGCTTTCGATTTGGACAGATGACTGAACCCAGTCATGTCATGTTGCCATTCTCCTCAGCCCATGCCATCCAATTCATCAACTTCTAATAACATTTTATCTATCACTAGTCAATGAATAGACAGAGCCAATGTACCTATAGTCCAGTCACTATATACATTAGTGCATGCAATTTATATTGTAGTTCTGATTTTTTAATATATTATTTGGGTACATAAGAGAAGTCCAGAACCAATTACTTCATGCAAAATTTCCTTGTGCTAGATACAGGTTGGCCCAAAAACCTCGAATTTTCGGCTCATTTTCCAGTTTTCAGCTATTTCTGCCAAATCTTGTGATAGGACAGGAAAATTTGCTCTTGCCTTCTTTTTGGAATATAAAATTCTGAATAAAATGAGATCATTCAGAACTCTCTATCTTCAATGAGTACTGAGTTATGATTTTTCAAAAATGAGTGAATTTGAAGGAAAAATCAATTATGATGAATTTTAGTTTTTGATCAACAATATCTTCCGATTGTTAACATTTGGATGTATAATTCAGAATCCCTCTGGGCGTATTTTCGTGCTCTACAATCTGAGATCAGGGAGAGCGCTCTATCTCGAATAGATTTCCAGGTTCACCTGACAACAATGGTCTTTGTATTGTGAAAAACACCTAATTTTCAGCTTCAACCATCATCACCAACTACATAGTCCTCACATTGATATTTTGCACAATGACATAAGTTCTCTCCAATAAACAAAAAATTGCCAATTTCCATATTCAAAGCTGCATGTCTTGTGAAATACTTCTGATAAAATTTCCAAATCTAGTGAGGAAGTGAAAATTGTCCCCCTCCACCCTCTCCATAGATGATACTTTTGATTCAAAAACAGTTCGAAAGTTACAGAAGATTTTAAAAATGACAATTTCAATTTTTACATTCTTTTCGTGATTTTAATTTTTTTTTATTATTTAAAAATTAGCACCTAGTCAGAGACTAATAAGCTATTTATTTTATCCTAATTTTACTAAATGGACTTTTTCAAACCTCATCCTATGATTCAGTTTGTCTAGTTTTTGACTACAATTAATTAGTCTAGTTTGTATCCTATAAAATAGTTTCATACAATCAAGTTAGTAGGCAATAATAATTTGTTTGGTTTGAAGGGATGAACATTTCACTATCACTAACACCAGCTTCAAGCCATCAATTCACAACACAAATTCCACTTCACTAACTCATGCGGGTTTGTTCTTTTGAGCCTCCTGACCAGATTATCAACATCAAGCAGCTGGATTGCCTTTATATTGTCGTGCTGGTGGAGTCTCTCTTAATGCTTGGCCGCAAAGTGCTCAATAACTTTCGTGACTAACTCCAATTGAAGGTCGCGATGAAGATCAGCATTTCTGATGTACCAAGGAGCGTCAACAATATTCGTTAGTACCTTATTTTGAGATCGTTGGATAATTTGTACATTGGATGGATCAGTACAGCCCCAAAGTTGAATGCCATAAGTCCATACTGGTTTCAGTAGCTGTTTATATAGTAGAATCTTGTTGTATATGGACAGCCTGGATCCTCTTCCCAGCAACCAATATTCCTAGTTCTTCCCTTTTCTTCTTGACGTGTGATTTTACTGTTGATCAAGAGTTTCTAAAACGAGTCTGATACATCATAGAAACTCACGATTAATTCCAAATTGTAGATAAATTCATCCTCTACGAGCTAAGATGCCTAAAATCCACCTTGAATCACTCTGGCATATAAATAGAACTGCCAAAACCGTTTATATGAGGAAAATATCTACAATTTCCGGACGTTTTTCAACAATAAAATCTCTCTTCAAGAACATATTTTTCATGAATCGTTCACAGCAGATGAACGTGAAAATGCTATTGCACATTTCTAGATCAAGTAATGATTTTCATAGTAATAAGGGGCTACAGAGATACATAGCTTTGAATAAAGAAATTGGCAATTTTCTTTGTTATTGGAATATGGGCATGAAAATGAATTTTTCATGTTTCGACCCAATTCGACTCATGATGCATGATTTTGGACCGCATTGACGAGCCGATAAGAATAAAGTGTAGTACGATGAAATCTGAGCATTGTGTCAAAAGTTATAAGTGTTTGGAATCTTGACCCTTGAGGTATCCTTAAGCGCGCCTTTCCACTAGGAAATACTGAAATGAAGTGCATCTAACGGGTGATTCTCATAGAACATAATCTCATGAACTTATGTCATTGTGCAAAATATCAATGTGAGGACAATGTAGTTGGTGATGATGGTTGAAGCTGAAAATTAGGTGTTTTTCACAATACAAGGACCATTGTTGTCAGGTGAGCCTGGGAATCTATTTTAGATAGAGTGCTCTCCCTGATCTCAGATTGTAGAGCACGAAAATACGCCCAGAGGGATTCTGAATTATACATCTAAATGGTAACAATCGGAACAAAAACTAAAATTCATCAAAAATTATTTTTCCTTCAATTTCACTCATTTTTGAAAAATTATATCTCAGTACTCATTGAAGATAGAGAGTTCCGAATGATCTCATTTTATTCAGAATTTTATATTCCAAAAAGAAGGCAAGACCAAATTTTCCTGTCCGATTACGAGATTTGGCAGAAATAGCTGAAAACTGTAAAATGAGCCAAAAATTCGAGGCTTTTGGGCCACTCTGTATCTCCCACTACAAGTTCTTCAGATCTCCCACTACAAGTTCTTCCTCAATCTTCATCTTATTCACCATTAGGATTATTCATCACCGGAACTCCACACATCTACATCTTATTGTGTTTAGTGAATTTTTTGAACTAGTGCTATAATAGTGAAGGGAGCCGAACTGCCAAGGCATACTGAATGCACTCGAATCAAGAGACTTTTTCATTTAGGTTAAGTTTTATCAGTCTCATCCCCATTTTCCCCGTCATGTGTCGTTCTGAGGTCGGTTCACGATTGGTCTGCTGCTTCCATGATGCCTCTCACTGACACGTCAGCTCGCTCGCCCTCAAGTAGGTATGATTATTTCAATAATAGTGTTAATGACGCAGGTATGTTTCTAGCAAATAAGCTCCACTCTTTCAAAAAACTTTTCAAGGCTGCTCACCTTAACGTACAATCCCTCAGCTGCCACATTGATGAATTCAGAGCAATCTTCCGTTTTCAGGACTTCAATATAATCGGAATTTCCGAATCATTTTTGAAGCCTAGTATTTCATCAAATTTTGTTGCATTGCCTGGATATAATCTTTTCCGGAATGATAGATTAAATAAAGCTTGTGGGGGTGTAGCAATTTATGTGAAAGATGGTATCAAAACAAAAGTTTTAATCACATCTAAACAAGAGTATTGTTACAGACAAGTAGTTTATGCTACTTGAATTATCCTTATCTAGTACTGATAAATTACTCGTTGGTATCTGTTATCGCCCACCAAAAATAGGTCATTTCACAGATTCCGAAAGTGCCTTGCTTTCTCTTATGCCTTGTTATAACCGTATACTAGTTATGGGGGATATGAACACCGACTTGAACATGACAAATCGGAACTTTGACTACTTTCAACTGACTACAATTTTCCAATGCCTAAACATGACTATTTTACCACTCGATCCAACTCATCATACTAATGAATCAGACACACTCATTGACCTTCTCATTGTTAGTGATCCCAATGAGGTTGTTCAAGCAGGCCAAATCTCAGTCCCAGCTATTTCTAGACATGATTTGATCTACTGTGTACTTTCCCATAAGATACCCAAGCCAGAACAGAAAATTATCACTTATAGAGACTTCAAAAACTTTGATGAAGCCGCCTTCCAGACTGATGTGGCTCAGACTCCATGGCATCAAATTGAAGCATTACCCTCAGTTGATGACATGGTCAAGACTTTCGAGAATTGGACTTTGACTTTGTATGACAAACATGCACCTTATGTGACAAGGAGGATTAATAGAAAACGACGAGTACCGTGGATGACTGAAGACATACTTAAGATGATGGGACGTAGAGACAAAGCACATAGAAAATTTAAAAAGACATTTGACTTGGACAGTTTGATAGAGTATAGGAGCCTTAGAAATGAAGTAAAACAGGAATTACGGAACTCAAAGATTAGGTACTTGAATTCGTTTATGACAAACAACAGACAAGACTCTAAATCACTTTGGCAGGGAATAAAAGAATTCGGGCTTGGCAAGCAGAAATCGAATCCACAAATTGACTTACCATTGAACAATATAAATGACCATTTCATTCACACTCTAACCAACGCGACGAAGTTGTCATTGCTTATCATATCGATGATCTTGAAGAGCAGGTTACAAACTTAGATTTACCAATTACTGATCAATTTCATTTCCATCCAATCTCAGAAGAAGACACTTCCAGAGCAATTCAACGTATTCATAGTAATGCTACGGGTGTTGACAAAATTCCTATTAAATTTATCAAGAAAATGTTATTTGCTGTTTTACCAACCATTACATACATTTTCAACAAGTCAATTGAAGAAGGCATTTTCCCTGAAAACTGGAAGTTTGCTCTGGTTCGCCCTCTAAATAAGGTTCCATCACCCAATAAAGTTGAGGATTTTAGACCAATCAGTATTTTACCTGCATTGTCCAAAGCGCTGGAAAGACTCATTCATGCTCAAGTTGTAAAATTTCTAGACAACAATAGTAAGCTTCATAACTTTCAATCAGGCTTTAGAAAATTCCATTCAACTGAAACAGCTCTGCTTCGTGTGACTGATGATATAAGGTTAGCTATGGACCAAAGAAAATGCACCATCCTCACCCTATTCGATTTTTCTAAAGCATTTGATACTGTTGATCATACAGTCCTTCTGAATAAGTTGGCTATTCTTGGTTTCAGTCACAACTCGTTAGTTTGGTTTAAATCCTATCTATTAGGTAGGAAACAATGTGTATCTGTCGGTGACAAAAAGTCTACTTGGAAAAAAGTTATGCATGGAGTACCACAAGGTTCAATTTTAGGCCCTCTCCTCTTCACTTTGTATGCTAATGACCTTTCTTCCATTATCAAATTCTCCAGTTTCCATACTTATGCATACTTATGCAGACGACCTTCAAATATATTTAAGCTGTCCCATAACAAAAATTAACGAAACAGTTGGAATAATGAATCAGGATATCAATTCGATAGTGGAATGGACAAAGAAAAATGGCCTTAAGCTCAATCCCATCAAAACACAGCCCATTATAATTGGATATTCTCGTCTTATAAACAATATTGACCTTGAATCGATTCACAAAATTAGTGTAGATGGTAATGACATTCCTTACTGTAGCTCAGTTAAAAATTTAGGCATTATTATGAATAATACTCTTGACTGGTCAGAGCAAGTGAACAAAACTTGTAAAAAGGTATTCTAAGCCATGCATGCATTGAAGAAAATGCACGATATTCTCCCTAGAAACATTAAATTATTATTGGTTCAATCTCTCATCTTCCCACATTTAATGTATTGTAATTCTGTTCTTAACGATATGCAAGTCACTCTGAATGATAAACTACAGCGTTGCCAAAATTATTGTCTACGTTTTGTCTACTCTCTCCAACGCCATGATCATATCACCCCAGCCCACATTGCTAGTTCAACATCAAAGCTTCCCAATCAAAGGCTTTTTCGAATAGTCAAGCTTGTTAGAGATATCTTGAAGTACGGTAATCCGAACTATTTTAAAGATGATTTCAAATTTGTCTCTGAAGGTAGGAGGATAGATGCTTCACATACTAGAACCGGAGAAAGTACTTTAAGGATACCCAATCATCGAACTACTATTTTCACTAAATCCTTCTTAGTCAGTGCCTGTCGTGCATGGAATGCACTTCCTGTTTCTATCACGTCCATCGAGAGCCGAGCGAGCTTCATCCTGACTTTAAAAAAACATCTTTTGGAACAAATGACTGAAACTGTCCGGCCCTAGAACGATCACATGACAACCATCCCCCACCCATCCCACAAATACAAACCTTTAAACCTGTTATAGAACAAATTTTATATATATATATATATTATATAAACCCATGTTATTTCAATTATCCACTGCATACTGCTGTATATTACTGAAAGTGGATTACCCTGATCTACTTTCAGCCTACTTCATTTTATTAATCAATTATTTGATCTTATCTACCTATATAATTATTTTACTTTATAATTTTCTGTTTTTTTTCTCTTAAATATTCATATTGATTAAAACTTTCACAATATTTCCATTAATAAATAAATCCTTAGTTTAAATAATGAAATTAACGTTTTGGTAGAGAGTTAGTGGGGAGGATATTTCTAATATTCTTTCCGAAGAATGGACATTGATATGTCCAAACCTCCGCCAATTTATGTAGATGCATAACAATATAATTATTATCTATAGTTATTATATTACAAATTGCTTTTTCATATCATATACAGTTAACAATTATTTTCTTAGTCTATATCATGTAAATTCATCTATAATTTTGCTGCATTGTAAGCTATTGTATATAAGTGTATAAGACAGTATATATTGTAATATACATAAATAAAGTACTCAATCAATCAATCAATATCTGGCACAAGGAAATTTTGCATGAAGAAATTGGTTCTGGAATTCTCTTATGTACCCATATAATATATTGAAAAATCAGAACTACAATATAAATTGCATGCACCAATGTACATAGTGACTGGACTATATTTTATATTATTCTTTTTTTATATCACGTATTTCGAACTCATTTTAAGAATGGAATTCATTTTTTCAATCGAGTTATCTTTTTTGGATTGTATGACATTTGGATCACGTTGTATCTGTATACAAGTATAGGCTTTTATGGTTGTCGTTCATCACTAGCGATATCGGATTTTTGTATGACTTTTCTAGCTGTCAATATCCAACATTCTTAAACACTGAACTGTTCCTACCAAAATACTATCAAAAGTTTGGTAACCTCTTTGCTGTGATACCGGAAGAGGAATTTCAAAATTTTTTCATGATTGTTGAGAGGGAGGTTCGAGTTTGCCAGTGTCATAATAACGATGAGGTAAGATTATTGAAAAAAATAATTATAAGAAAATTGAAAAAGCTTATGTGTAGAGTCTTGGTTGATATTGTGTAACTCCATGATAAGAAGGAAACTTTTTTCTTTGAAAGCGAATGCTTAGTTAAACCATCTTTCTAAAATTTGCTTTATCCAAAAAAGTTCAACTCAAGTCTCAGTTAAAACGATCAGCTGACTCGAATGGAGCACATTATACATTGGTTGAACGGATTCAATACTGTGTAGTTGAGCCAACTTTTAAAAGAGATGGCTATCTCATTTATTATCTGACGATCGTGAATACCCCTATTATTCTTATTTCATTAGTATCATGATTGTAGTAGGGAGCGACAGAAATAGCTGGCCACTTTGCCACCGAGTTAGCTCAACGCCAAAGATGTATGATGTGTTCTGACTGTTTCCAAAGTTCAGATCTTGCAATAATTTCCAGTCATAAAATTTCTCAGGCACGTTTGCCCAGAAGTCGGTTAAATTTTAAACGTGATTAATTCTACAAGAACCAATCAGAGAAGCCGTCTTTTCAAAAACGCCTTCTCTGATTGGCTCTTATGAAATTAATCACGTTAAAAATTTATCTGGCTTTTGTGCAACTGGGCCTGAAAACTGTGGACATCGAGCGCTTGTTGAAAAAACTGAAAACAAGATTTTGCTGGTAACACCAATTGTGAAATTTAGTCTTAGAAAAGAGTGGACTGTATAAATAGGAGAGAATAAATCAAATTCTGAAAAAAGAGAAACAATGTGTCTTGACTGATTTGACACCTGACTGAAATTCTACATGAGTGCAAGAACCGTTGTTCATTCAAAAACCTGTGCACTGGAATGAATGCAAAACAGTTTTAGGCAACTCAGAATTAAAAACTAATCAACAAAATGTAGGCTGAGGTGAAATGCCAAATGAAAAAGTAGGTTAGTAAAATACAAACTTCAATCAGCATTAAAGAATATCAAATCACATGAACAAGAAATGAAAATGTAGTTGATCCTAGTTGACATAAGAAAAATATGATGCCAACAAAGTGATTTTAAAATGGAAAAATGTTGTGTAAATTTGAATACATTAAATAACCCCTCAGGGTGATTGGTCGACAATATAAATTGAAATAGAATTTAACTTTGGTATGAACAAGATTAGGATTAAGTTTAGAAAAGGATTGAAGTACATGAACAAACTTGAAAACGGTATTAATGATTCTAGTAAAAAAGAACAAGTAAAAACAGTAATCTGAATGCAAGAACTCATTGCAATGTAACAATTTCAAATAGTAAATTATAACCAAAGATCAGGTGATGATGTTACCAATATGCGCACAATTCAAACAAATTAATTATTAAAGAGTGACAGTAAAAAGTTATGAATATAACAGTAATGCACATAGAAAATAATCTATCTGGTTATCAAAATGGAATAATGAAACAGTTACTAAAACAAACGTTCATAGAAAACCAGAATCTATAATAAGTAGTCTTTGGTTTAAACCTACAATTGTCATTTTTAATAACAAACAACACCTAGAAAAATTGAAATGTAAATATGTTGAATTGCAAGGCTTCAAACATTTGAATTGGTTCGATACCAACAAAAGAAACAGGTAAGTTGAAATTAACCATAAGGTTATATGAATAACAGTAGCCTATATTGAAATAGCCTGATTGCAAAATGCAGAAACTACAGCTTTAGCAATAATCAAAAGAATAATAACAAAGAATTAAATAGGATTGATAATTGCAATGTTCACAGAACATTCATGAATTGATTACAAAAAACTGACAAACAATTCTCAAGAGCAATTTGGCTAAGCAATAACTCAAAAATAAAGTAAAGTTGACTATGAACAACAATGAATTCCTAACCTGAAAGATAAAAACAATAGATTAGGGTAGTAAAAAATACAAAGTAGGTGATACAAAAATAATTAGCTGTGGCACAAAATGCAAAAGCCAAGGTCCCGGTTTGGTCTAGGGCCTTCAAAGACAGCATGAGCTTCCAATAGCTCGAATAGGCCAGAGTCAAGGTCCCGGTTTGGTCTAGGGCCTTCAAATACAGCGTGAGCTTCCAATAGCTCAAATGGACACATCAGAAGAGAAACAAGATTCCAACTTGTTTGAAATGCTGATGAAACAACAGCCAGTTGTAGAGGAAGAGTTTTCAATCAATGTTTCGAAGGAAATATTTCCCTAGTTTTGGAAATATCAGTTGCAATACTTGTAAAATGCAATTCACAATTGAGAGTCACATTAATCAGTGATATTGCCAATATATCACAATAATTATCAATAGAATGAATGATGGGTAAACTTTCAGTCCCAAAATTGCAAATAAAGAATTACTAAACAAGGTTAGCACTCGATGTAAAACAAAAGCCTGCAATATGTAAAACAAATTTAAACTTGTAGACAGACACGGTGACGCACAAAAGCAGCCATTTTGAGAATGCCGCAGTGGAAATGAAAATATGTAAAACTGAAACAAGTGTTCAAATCTTGAAAAACTAATAATAGTTCACAGAACCAGTCGAGAATATCCAAAAATTGAAATAAACAAACAGGGCGAGGTGAAAACTATTTTCACGAGAGATGAGAGTTCAAGTTGTAACTTACAAATTGTACAAGGAAGCGTACACACACGCAAGAGTTCACAAACACGTTGAAAAATTAGAAATGAAATAACAAACGAACTGATTGTCCGAATTTTAAGGTTGATGGCTCCAAAGAACCGATGAAATGTCTCCAACAAATAAAACAAGCAAACAGGGCGAGGTGAAAACTATTTTCACGAAAGATGAGAAAAATTGGAGACACACACGAAGTTGATGCTAGACAGCCAAACGATGAGCAGTGAAGTAGGAAGTGGGTAGCAAGCAAGTGCTACCTTGATCAAGAAATCACCAATAAAATTGATGTTTGAAAAGATGCAAAAAATATCCGGAAGCCGAACAACAAATTGACAAATACAATAATAAAATGCCTAAGGCTACAGAAAATATCCAAAAAACTAAAACAAAGATAAATAAAAATATGCAGCAACAATGCCCAGTATCAGGTTGGCAGTGGACCACTAGCGCTCCAGCTGCAAAGATACAAACTAATGACTACCGCGCAGAGAACGTGACAATACAAAAATCAAAAATCATAAAAGAGATTGTTTGAAGATGGAGAATAGTTTTAACACCAATTGAATTTGATTTGTATTGTTACTGTATATTATTTTGAAGCAATGAATTTGATTTGGTTTGAAAAACTTATTTAAAAAAAAAAGTTGATTATGTAATCTGTACATCACGAGAACAACGATCTCTCATTGCATCCTGGAGTAGTTGAACTTTCTGTTAAGTTGGAACGATGGATACTCTGCTTTTCACGAGCTGAACTCCTGTTTGAAATTTTCAATCCAGGTAAAAATTGTGTCTCTATGTAAGGGATTGAACCCTATGCAATAGAAATATAGACATTTTTCATTAAAAAATTGGCTGAAACTTTGCAACCTTTTGATGATCTTTGATGCCAGAAACATCTTACATCAGAATTATTGCGAAATTCGCTACCGTTCAGGAGATTTCTGGATTCTATTGACTGGATTATATTGACTCGGAACAGATATGCTGAGTCAATGTTGAACCACTCTCACAGGTTCTCTAACCAGGATGTTTCTCTTTTTCCAGGCCGGCGTCTTCCTTCAATCTTGCCCTCCATGATCAACTGCAGGAATCTGTACTTTTCATTGTGCATCACATGTCCAAAATACTGAAGCTTCTGTTTCTCAATACAGTAAACAACCTCCACTGTCATCCCAATTTGTTCTAATACCTCAGAATTACTCACCCTTTCTATCCATGAAATACGAAGAATGCGCCGATACAACCACAGTTCAAACGCCTGCAGCTTTCCCTCCAATGCCTTCGTTAATGTCCATCCCCCATGCCCATACAACAACACTGAAATGATGTAGCACTTCAACAAACAAATTCTATTCTTGAGAGCAAGGTTCCGATTGCATAATACCCCTATCATTCTGAAAAATGCTGTGCTTGCCTGTTTAATCCTACTCCTTACCTCCTGGTCGAAACTCCATCTCTCATTAACACAACATCCAAGATATTTCAAGCTTTGTACACACTCCACCAACTTACCAGCAATTCTTACTATTGCCTCAACACGTTCTCTGCTAACAACCATGAACTTTGTTTTGCGTAAATTCATACACAATCCATACCTATTGCTGGCTGTATTCACATGGTTCAACAGCAGTTGGAGATCGTCTGCACTTCCAGCCAACAACACTGTGTCATCCGCATACCTGAGATTATTTGCAACTTCACCGTTGACAACCAGTTCACATGTGCATCAATCAAGAGCCTCAGAGACGATAGCTCCTGGATATCAATTGAATAATGTTGGTGACAACACACAGCCCTGTCTAACCCGTCTACGAATTTCTAATTCTTTCACAACTCCTTATCCCATCGGACATTTGCTGTTTGGTTCCATTAGAGATTGGCAATAATTTTGACATCCCGATTGTCTAACCCCATTTGCTTCAAGATCTCCAGCATTTTGGTGTGCTGTAGCCTACTCTGTCAAAAGCCTTCTCATTATCAATGAAGCATAAATATACATCCTTGTTCATATCTTGGCATCTCTGAACCAGGACTTGCATTGCAAACAAGGCATCTCTTGTGCCCAATCTCCCTCTGAAACCAAATTGAGTGTCAGCCATTACTTCTTCACATTTACGAAAAATACGCCCTTGTACGATTTTCAGGAAGAGCTTGAGTATATGACTCATTAAACTGATTGTTCGATATTCCTCACACCGCCTGGCATTTAGCTTCTTTGGGATTAGAATGAATGTTGACTTGAGCCAGTCCTCTGGAATCTTTCCGGTGTTTATTGAATAATAAGACAATATTATCGATCTCTTTGTCACTCCTGGTCCTGCCCAAGGTGAGATTGGAAAGATCCAGGAAAAGTTTTCTAATATCTGGCATCAGATTTTTCAATAAGCTATCTGATGAAATAAGAGAGCTGCCGCTGGTGAGCTTTAAGAAGCGGGTCAAGTCATGGTTGGTCGTCAACCCGTTCTATTCCATTCATGAATTTGATGAGTCTGACCCAAGCACTTATTTATGACTAAGTAAATTGATTGTGTAGGGACCTACGTAAATTGACTGTGATAGTAGTTTCTATGGTTTTAGCTTGTCCACGATCTATTGTAAAAGTAGGTATAGATTAATATTAGAATAGGCTGTATAGACTCATAGTCACCTCTAATACAAGGCCCCGGCCTATGATATTGCAACATCGCAGCATAGGCCTAGAATCTAATACATGATTGGTGAAAAAGATCAGCTGGTATTTTTTGAAATCTTCCTCACCAATCATGTATTAGATTCTAGGCCTTCACTGCGACGTTGCAATATTGTAGGCCAGGGCCTTGTATTAGAGGTGTGATTGAATTGAAGTTTAGGTTTATAATAAACAATTATATTGATATTGATATTATTATTATTATTTTTTTTTTAAACCGAATAGCTTTGAAGCCTGCTCTTGCACTGCATGTTGTGTATTATCTTTATTTATGTATATTATTATTGTAATTCTGTTCGAAATTTTATTGTATTGACATAGCCTAGTGTATTGTTTGTATTTTCTGGCTATAATAAAATCATTGAATCATTCAATACTTCAAAATGCACTTCGTCAGGCCCTGGAGCTTTACCGGCCTTCATATTGTGGACAACCCTGATTACCTCCTCTCGAAGTATAGCAGGTCCTGTGTCTGCCTCATTGACTCCATGATTCATGACCCTGTCATACTCAAACAGCCTTTGCACACAAACTTCCCATATCTTCAACTGTTCAGTAGGAGTGGCAATTATGTTCTGTGTCTCATCCATCAGAAATCCTCTGCTCTGCTTTAGCCTTCTTCCAGTCAGTTTACTGATTTTCTTGTAGATATTATGCAAATCATGTTTGCTCTGAAGCTCCACAATCTCACTACACTTTTCAATCATCCACTGATCCATAGCCTCTCTGATCTTGTCGCGAATTATTCTCTGCAAGTTGGTGTATTGCACATGATCCCGTCCCTTGCATATTCGTCTTTGGTCTATAAGGTTCATAATGTCACTTGTCATCCATTCTTTATGGGCTTGCTCCTTCTAAGCCCGCAAATGTTTCTTTGCAACATTAACATCTCTCCAATGCACTTCCACTTCATTGCGCTCATCCATTGCCCTCAAGCCCCCTGTCAAGTCTTGATGAACCAATCCACTAAGAGCAACCTGTTTAAGTTTTGTCACATCAATTCTTGGTTTTATTGAGCGCTTTGGGATTGAACGTAATTTAATTCTTAGATGTCCTATCACAGGAATATGGTCTGACTCAAGATCTGCTCCTGGATAAATTTTTACAGACATAATACTATTTCGAAACATCCTGTTCACAATAATATAGTCAATCTGATCACAGGCCAATGTGGCGACTTCCAGGTGCATAACCTGCGATAACTACCAAATCCTTTTTTTGACAAAATTGTACCAATCTGTCCACATCATATAACCACTAAAAACTGCAAGATTATACTATCACATATACCCTGAGTACCTTCAGAGGTGGGTGATTGATACCCAGGTGTTGCTCCTGGTCGACTTAGCTCAGTCATAGTGTGGGCAGGGAAAGGAGGCAAGTCGAAGTTCCTCTTCTTCCTTCTTTGTGCCTGAGCTGGCGTGGACAGCACCTCCTGGTGCTTCTGACGGCGTGAAGGTCGCTCTCTACTCTGATGATACCACTTCGAGGTAATTTTGTATTGACCTTACGGCCTCGGTTCAGCTCCAGTATAGTAGGAAGAGGAAGGATGGACAGGAGGGACGGCAGCCAACGGGCCGCTGTGCCTGGAGAGGATGGAAGGATAGGGACGACAGCCAATGGGCCGCTGTGCCCTGGGAGGATGGAAGGATAGGGACGGCAGCCAACAGGCCGCTGTGCCCTGGGAGAATGGAAGGATAGGGACAGCACCCAATGGGCCGCTGTGCCCTGGGAAGATGGAAGGATAGGAATGGCAGCCAACAGGCCGCTGTGCCCTGGGAGGATGGAAGGATAGGGACGGCAGCCAACGGGCCGCTGTGCCCTGGGATGATGGAAGGATAGGGACGGCAGCCAACGGGCCGCTATGCCCTGAGAGGATGGAAGGATAGGGATGGCAGCCAATGGGCCGCTGTGCCCTGGAAGGATGGAAGGATAGGGATGACAGCCAACGGGCCGCTGTGCCCTGGAAGGATGGAAGGATAGGGATGACAGCCAATGGGCTGCTGTGCCCTGGGAGGATGATAGGAGAGGCACATACAGCAGCCAATGGGCCGCTGTACCAGGACAGGAGGTCAGGGACGTACGGCAGCCAACGGGCCACTGTACAAGGACAGGAGGTCAGGGACGTACGACAGCCAACGGGCCGCTGTACAGGAGAGGAAGGTTGGGAGCGGAATGCTAGTGATCTGGGGCTCGTCTGGCGTTCAAATACTCTCTCAAAGTGGAGGGGATGGAGATGCGCTGCCGCCAGAGGCAGTAAGAATCCTCTCGATATAGAATTTTTTCTCAAATAGAAGATAACCTTCATGGCAGGCAGGAAGTTGCTTACAAATGGATGAGACACCTCAATAGTACGGTCAAAGAAATGACTGAGATAAAAAATGTGAGCAAACATGAATGGATTGAACACTACAAAGAACTGTTGTATGACCAAGATTTGCCAGTCATGGAAAGTATTGACCAGCGGATGGATCCAGTGAGTGATGTTGATCTCATAAGCATTGATGAGTTGGAAGAAGCCCTCAATAAAACGAAAAATAGGAAGGCAACTGGGGTGGATCTGCCAAATATGGAGCTTCTAAAATATGGCGGGACATTACTGAAATTCCGACTGCTTCATCTAATCAACTTGTGCTGGAAAACACGAAAAGACCCGAATAATTATAGAGGTATATGCTTGTTGAGCAATGTCTATAAATTGTACAGCAGTATTCTGAACAATAGACTACGGAAAATCTCTGATGTACTTCTACTAGAGGAGCAGGCTGGTTTCAGAAAGGGCCGATCATGTATGGACAATGTTTTCTCATTGAAACAGATCATAGCAAAAAGAGAAGAATTCAATTTAGAGACACACCTTGCATTCGTGGACTACGAAAAAGCTTTTGATAAAGTCAATCGTCAATTATTGTTAGATAAGTTGATCAAATGAGGTTTCCCAATTCATTTAGTCGAAGTCATCAAGAGTTTGTACAGCGAGACAAAAATAATCCTAGACTGCTCAGGCTCCCAGTCAGAAGAAATTGTTATCAATGTTGGTTTGAGACAGGGTTGTCCTCTCTCACCAACTCTCTTCAATATCCATGCGGAGGACCTTTGTAGGAAGTAGAAGCAACAAATTCACCCAGGTATACAACTAACACACAATATTGCTGTCAATTCATTATGGTTTGCAGATGATCAAGTAATATTGCAGGAATCAGAGGACAATCTGCAAGGAGCAATATATCAACTCCATCTCCTGAGCTCAGAATATAATATGAAGATTTCCTTGCACAAAACAAAAGTGATGGCGTTTCTGGGGAAGTCTCCAATACATTCTAAAATAGTTCTCAACAACAGGATACTGGAACAGGTATCACATTTCAAATATTTGGGATGTGATATTACATACGAGGAAGACCACGACTTGAATGCAAAAATTAACAGATTCCAGTACATATGCGGAACTATTAACAGGACTCTCAAAAATAAAGCCCGAAAAGAGACGAAACTCAAATTTTATAAAGTAATGGCCGTCCCTACACTTTTGTATGGCTCTGAAACCTGGGTACCAAAGAGAAGTGAGTGGAGCAGGTTACAGGCGGCCGAAATGAGATTTTTAAGGTCAGTGAAGGGATGCACCAGAGAGGACAGGCTTTATAATATCGATATCCGTAGAGAGCTCAATGTAATCTCCATACCTCAACAAGTTGACGGGAATCGACAACAGTGGAGAGAACACGTTGAGAGAATGGGAAACGGAAGAATCCCGAAAGCTGTCATTGCTTACAAGCCAGAAGGGAGGAGAAGTATTGGCAGACCAAGAAAAAGGTGGGAGAATGTTTGAAGGCGGAACAGGTATTAATGCCTACCCCTGTGAGAAGACGACGATGATTATTTTCTCGTCACAATTTTACTTTGTGACAATACCTGCACTTTGGAACCAATTAGAAACATCTAGCTACCACTAGCGCTTAGCAACTGAGGTAGTAAATTGGTCAGTTATTTCTACAGTTGATCCCGGGCCACAACTGTTCCGATCCTACCCTGTTCTGATGTCAACTGTTTGAAATGTTAACATACTCAGTTCACGTCCGAATTTGTATTCCGTATGATAATTCATCCAGTTCCGTGACAATCTTTCCATCTGATGAAAATATTTCTCAAATATTTGAAAATAATCTTTTTCAATCAAAAAATTACAATTTCTTCATCATTATTGAGTTAGTAGAGAAGGTTTGGGAAAACTGACGGGCTTTTTTGCTCGAAATCCCCCTCCCCCCTCTCCCCCCTCGTCCATCCCTCCTCCCCTTCCCCCGCCTGTAGGGCGGGGGGTGTTCTAAAAATAGATTTCCCCTTCCCCCTGTCCAGTGGAGGTGAGGGGGATAGAGAGAGAGGGAGATATATCTTTCTCTCTCTTTCTAAAAATAGATTTCCCCTTCCCCCTGTCCAGTGGTGGTGAGGGGGATAGAGAGAGAGAGAGGGAGATATATCTTTCTCTCTCTTTCTAAAAATAGATTTCCCCTTCCCCCTGTCCAGTGGAGGTGAGGGGGGTAAGATATCTCTCTCTCTCTCTCTCTCCAGGTGAGGGAAAAAAAAATTTCCCTTTTAGGAGGAAAAATTCCCTCTCTCTACTGTCAAATTGAAGTGAATCCATATTTCTACATCCAATGCTATGCTGACAGATTGAGGTGAATGATAGATGTGGGGAAAAAATCTCTTTGAGAGGGAAAAATTCCTTTGGTGTCAAATTAAAGTGAATTCATATTTCTACATCTAATGCTATACTGACAAATTGAAGTGAATCCATTTCACTCTAATGATATACTACGATGACAGGTTCAAGAGATAGAGATCTCCTTCTTTTACTCGTGCCATCTCTTTCCCGCACCCTTTCCGAAAGGAAAGGAGATAAGAATCAATTGAGAAATTCTCTCCCAGTATAGATGAGAGGGAAAAATTCCCTTGGTGACAGATTAAAGTAAATCCATATTACTCTAATCCAAAGTGAGGTCAATGACTCTCTCTATATCTAATTGAATTGAGAAATTCTCTCTCATCTAATGCTATAAATCTCTACGTTTTTTTACATTTTTTATCTGCAATATCGTACAAGCATTTCCAAAGTTCATCGGAATTTTTAACAACAGATAATGACGAATCATTTGTACAATCAAAATGTAGATGACCGCTGTCTAGAATATTGAGCAGTTCGAAAATCTCAGATAGAATCGAAAAGTGTACATTTTCTGTTTTTGTTAACGGTAAATCAACATCTTGACATCCTGTTGAAAATTTAATATTCTTCGCAATTGAATCAAATTCATTAAATGAAATTGACATCAAGAGACAAGATAATTTTTTGAATTTTGAAAAACCATAACACTGCATCTCGCAGATGTTTGACGTGACTCGAATGAGGGGGAAAGAATTCTAAATTGATGAGATGCACGTGTTATAGGCGCACGTACACTAAAGATTACCCCACACGTCCTGTCTGCTCTAGCTCTAAATTGATGAGATGCACGTGTTATAGGCGCACATGCACTAAAGATTACCCCACACGTGCTGTCTGCTCTAGCTCTAAGCAGCAACTAAACTAAAAAAACGTGAATGGGATATCGGAATGAAAAATCGTTTGAAGGCAGAAAACGTTTATTTACACATTTCACTACAACAATACATAACTTCATCTTCAATTCTAATTAGCTTATCTATACATAAATTATGAGGACGATAATAACATAGATAGTCTCTTATATCATTTAAATTCACCGTGCTTAGAAAAATGTCTTTCAATTGCTTCGCCAAACTATAATTTTCAGGAGTTGATTTCCTAATTGCACTTTCACACTCATCGTACCAATCAATACAGTTTTTTAACCTCACTTCCAATTCGTTGTCGGGAGCCAACCACTTTCTCGGATCCATGTTGTTGAGCGAATGAAGAAAACTAAGTGTAGGCAGGAACTATTATAGAGTAATTAAGTGGTCTTTCTTCATCAATTGACGATAGACAACATGTACGCGCTTTATGCAGTCTCAATGCATGCAGGCAATAAACACACTGTAGATCCTTTCCGTTGTAGAAGAATCCATAACGAGCAAAGTTTCTTTTCTGTGAATTTGTGTACATTGGAGCCATTTTCATACTTTGCATTCGATTGTTTTCGCACAAGAAATTATTTGTTTGATACATATTTTTAAACAACAAAGAATTATAATGTTGAGCAGAGAATAACGCACAGTGAGAATGTGGTTTATTTTTATGAATGTTGCATGCAGCATAACACCATGAACTAGTGGAAAAGCTGAAATCAGGTTTTGGAAAATCCTCTGGTATGCATTGTACGTTGCTATGCAATCTTCTTAAAAACTTTGCTTTCTCAGTTCCTTTTGTGAAAATTTTCTCATAAGCTGCAAGGTAATCACGTATTAATGACTCACTGTATTCTAAATCTCCATCTTCCCATTTTATTTTATGATAGTGACGTTCTAACCATGTTACATCGTTATACAATTTGCACTCAATTCTGTCTTTGCAAATGGTGATTTGAAATGGAACACAATATAATCATTAAACTGATCAATTATGGCAAGTTCTTTCACAATAATTTGATTACAATCTTGTTTAAACCAGTGAAGATCAACCATAGCAATTTTAGCACTCGCTTGACCTTCTTTCTCTTCGCGGGCTTTGTCTCTCCCCTCAGCGGCGGCGGCGGACTCCTCGAATCCTCCTTTGTCCTCCTCCACCTGCAGCGGGTTCGGTAATCCTGCGTCTCTCCCCTCCTCCTCCTCCTCCACCTCCAGCGGCTTCGGCGTACTGCACCTTGCTTCATAATAGAAACTATCAAGATCGCACTGAATACCAATAGAGCGAGTTTGTGGCTTGTCCAAAATATCAGAACACAAAGAATAGGACATGTTGGCTGTTCAAAGGTGAAACTGATAATGGCTTACATTTGTCGCAGTACACACCTTATATAACCTGCAGTGATGCACTCTATCAACAAATTACTGAACTTCTTTCACCATACTCGTGAGAGGTGTGTATTCCATCACACGATCACTAATTAAAACGCAATACGTGGAAGTATTTGCAGGTACTGCACTTTTAAATTCTATTTCAATACGAACATCTGTCGATGATTTCAAATGACTTGGTTGGTGTGAACAATCTACAACAATCAGCGGTGTTGATTCACAAAATGTTTTAAAATCGATTTCTGTTCCGAGTTCGCTATTGATTGAATGATTATAATACGAGGGCGCGAAATCCAAGAACATCCGGTATAAAACCTCCTTCTTACCTAGCAGATTTTCATATGGATAATACTCACTGTTCAAATATACTTTAACATTGTAAATACCGCAGCTATCGAAAATAGATATTGATTTTTTAATTTTATTCTTACGATCAGTTTGAAATGCAATTATAACGTATTTTGGACTATCAAAACTCGATGTGGTATGAACTGCCCAAGAATGGTTAAGTGAATTTTGCAAATTTGGTAATTCACAAATTTCCCAATGGCGGAAACCTAATTTCAGTGGAGTGTCAGCATCAAGCAGTCTCAAAAATTTCAGTCTTACATGATCTTCTAAAGTTATGTAGGGCATGCGCCATTGCAGTTTTGTAATTTTCACACTAACGTTTGTTCCACTTTGAGACTCAACACAATTTAGATCTGTCGGTGACCTCAATAAGACGAGTTCCTGTTTCAAATTTAAAATTATTCTTTGAAAATCTTCAAAAAACAGGAGGATTAATTTCAGCGGAAAACACAGAAAGTGAATGTATTATCCGTTAGCTCATATCCTGCTCTGTCAAAACCAGCCAAGTGATATGTGTTTTTATCGAGAGTATTTTTCACCAATATAGCTTTAATTGTGGATGTTAATCCAATCAATCTTGATTTAGAAATTTGCTGACCTGTTAATTCATATCGTATTTCGTCAAAAAGGTTACCGATTACGTTACTGCTTAATTTATACTCTGCTGCAACTGGTGTATCGGCTGGGTCTTTTCCCAGTTTTGTACAGTTAACTGTTCCCTCAATCAATATGAATGATTTACAAGGCAAAGAATAGACATCTAAAGAATTTATGCCAATACGTGCCTCGTCAGAGTTTTTTATTTCCTGTCCCGAATAAACTGTATGAGTGTGAAATTGGAATTTAGTAATATCATTATAAAACTGAAGGTCTGTCTCCACATCCAGAATTTCACTAATTGCCGCCGCTCCCCCGCCTAACATGTCGCCAATCGACTATAAAACCCAACTTTTCTAATATTCTCGCGCTTTTAGCCGACAAAGGATGTTTGTTTTTAGGTGTTGTCGCTATCGCGTTCCTTTCTCTAATGACTTGATTGGTCTTATTCGAACGTGGGTTGAAAATAAGATAACCCATTACTTTTCACGTATGTGCAACCTAATTGTAATTGTATCTCCGCGGAAATCAATAAACGATCCGTTCTGGTCCGTTACCTTTACATTAATAGTTTGAATTCGATGTGTATTCAAAGGTACATAAATAATCGGTGATGGTACTTCGTTTATTAAATAACCGCTAGGAACCTTTGGTAAAAATTCATAGATTACATGTTTTTGTTTTCCCTCAGAGTAACTGCCGCAAGCTAAATTACACTCAACAAGAATACTGTCAACGCTTGTTATGTTAACCAAATGTTTGGAATAATGCCATTTATTTTTGGCTGCAAAACAACATTATCAAAACCAAGTATCTTAGCAATCGAATCAGAACGTGTTAATTCAATGGCTTTATCAGAATGAATTTCAATCTTCATAGTATTTACGTTTGCACGTATAATAAGTTTATTCTTCTTGTCATCAATATTCAATTTATTCTTTAAAGATTTTATAATATCCTCAACTTCAAATGCACCAGTATCCAACTCAATTAATCTATCACCATATTTGAAGCTGGAATTTGTTCCTTTGTTAATGTTTGCAATACTATTGTAACTGGAAAAATTAATCAATCCAATTTCCCATTCGCGATTTTTATCCAATTCTATAATTTCTTGTAAATGTTCATAGAGATCACTTGTGTTAGATCGTAATGTAATAACCACCATCTTGTGTGTTCACCACAATCACTTAATTACAACTGATTTGCAAGAAACAATAATGTAAGATGACCACAAAAATCGCTATTTAATGGTTGCATATGCTCTACATTATAAAATATATTTACTCCATTTTCTTTTTTCCAATATTTGTCCAATTCGTATGGAGGTTGTAAATTTCCAATCGGATCAAAATACCAAACATTAGAACCAATTTTCTTATATGCTACCCAATGTGTCCCATCCTCGCTTTCCCTTGCTAAATTCACAATGGCATTCTCGTTTTTTAGAATTTTTTTGGGTAATGCATCTAGCATATATATGCCTCTTAACCGAATCTGTAATAATTTCGACCAATCAATCAAATCATAATTACTCAATTCTCCTTCAATATTCATGTCTTCTTCTTCTTCTTCTTCCTACTCTTCTTCGTTGTTCTACGTTTCTTAACTTGAGGGAATAAACTCACTCCATATGATGCTGGTGGGGGTGGGGGTAGAAGTCTGCCACCACTTTTAGGAAAAGGCTTCAAAAAATATCCTTTTCCTGCAATATGCTTTTTCAACTGAGCTATAGCTTTGCGTCTAATATCGTTACTATAACTTCTCCTCTCCCCCTTCTTCTTCTTCTTCTTTCTCAAAGTCCCACCAAACGCCGCTTTAGCTTTCATAACGTTTGTAACAAGATAGCTAAGTGCTTTCTCGGCAAGGGGTGTTTGAGGATTTTTGAAAATGTCCCATGCAGCGTTCGCTAGAGCCCTGTCAGCTACCGCCCGAGTTTTATTATCACTATTTTGAGTATAGGCTATATCGTGGGCCTTGCAAGCTTTATCTAACGAATTTATGCCTTGATCACCTCTCTTTAACCTTTCATTAACCTTCGTGCCCGGGCCACACCACTCGTATCCGGGAATATGATATTCTTCCCCAAGGTTATCAATTACCTTATTTAGAATAGTTGATGTTACATTACCTGCCAAACCTTTAAAAACTCTTGCCGCTGAACTCAAGATTCCTTTACCCCGTTTCCTCGAACTCTACTTTTTTCTCGAACTCTGCTTTTTTCTCCTACATACCATTTTTCATTACCTTTCAACTCAATGGTTGAACATTAACTGAGGTTAATTAATTAATCAATACATCAACTTGATTTGGTTTAATGTTCAACCAATGAGTTGGAAGTGAATTCATATTTCTACATCTAATGCTATACTGTCAGATTGAAGTGATACATTGCTTGAATGATAAGAATATTATTTCAAATCTGAAAGGTGAATGTGATTTGAAAAGGGAAGAAATGATGCTGGGCCACCCACATCTGTGGGAGCACAAGAAGGAGGGGGCGAGAAGCTGCCAGCGCTTACCTCTAGCGCTGAGTCTACTGAGCATGCTCACAACAAACTATAAAAGACGGGCTCACCTTATTTAAATTATCATTCACAACAGAGCAGCTGAAGCATTTCTTCTTCTTGTTCTGTGTGATATTCATTACAAACTTATCAACATCGTCAACAACAACAACAGGTAAGAATTGAAAACAATTTTTTATCAAATATGCACACATTTTATTGATCTATTCAACTATTCACATACATCTATACAATTTGTAACACATAAGTGTCCAAATTGTATACAGATATAAAAATTGTTAAGCTTTAACAATTTTTATATCTGTCCAATTTGGGCACTTATGCGTTACTACTAACACATAATTTTTACACGTTTCGTTGAAATGCCGAATTTTTCCCGCATCAATGCAGGAAGCGAATCTTTGAGGTAGATACACCTCGCATTTGCTTCCTGCATTGATTATTTTTAAAATTATACGTCGGCCGTGCTGGTTTGTGTGCTCCCTCGCCGAGACGATGCGGTATGGTTGATCCTCCTCTAACTCTCGCAACGGGACCCATGGCTTGGCTAGTGGTTTGTTAACGAGTTCTACAAAGTCCAATTCAGCCTCCTTTATTAAGGGTACGAGAGAGGAGTCCTCATCCAGCATACGTTTCTGTTGAAAAATATTTGATTAGTGTCTTATTTGTTTCAGATCTCTACATCAGATTATCATCGAATTCTCTGCATAAAGTGAGTAATATCAGTTATTGAAATATCATTGTTGCATGATCGAGTACTTTTAACAATAATATCTAAGCAGTTCAAAAAATATTTCCTTAGCATCAATTCGGTTCGTAATTTCCTTTACATTCCAAGCACTTCAAATAATATTGGTAACATTGTTGCATGATTGGCTACTTTAAATAATAATAATATCTAAACAGTTCAAATAATATTTCCTTAGCATCAATTCGGTTCGTAATTTCCTTTACATTCCAAGCACTTCAAATAATATTGGTAACATTGTTGCATGATTGGCTACTTTAAATAATAATAATATTTAAGCAGTTCAAATAATATTTCCTTAGCATCAATTCGGTTCGTAATTTCCTTTACATTCCAAGCACTTCAAATAATATTGGTAACATTGTTGCATGATTGGCTACTTCAAATAATAATAATATCTAAGCAGTTCAAATAATATTTCCTTAGCATCAATTCGGTTCGTAATTTCCTTTACATTCCAAGCACTTCAAATAATATTGGTAACATTGTTGCATGATTGGCTACTTTAAATAATGATAATATCTAAGCAGTTCAAATAATATTTCCTTAGCATCAATTCGGTTCGTAATTTCCTTTACATTCCAAGCACTTCAAATAATATTGGTAACATTGTTGCATGAGTGGCTACTTTAAATAATAATAATAATAATATCTAAGCAGTTCAAATAATATTTCCTTAGCATCAATTTGGTTCGTAATTTCCTTTACATTCCAAGCACTTCAAATAATATTGGTGACATTTATGCATGATTGAATACTTCAAACGATAATATCTCATAATACCATTTCTAATCAGTTCGAGGAAATATTGCTTGCATTCTAATCAGTTCAAATAATATTCGGATCAAATAATATTCATATCAAATAATCAAAGACTTGTATGTGCACAGATTTTTTAACAATCAATCACAGAAAAAAAAATCTGTGCATACACAAGTTAATAATATTTGTTGAAACTAACCTTTGATTGAGGGAGCACGCTATCCTCTTCGCCGCTGACTTCACCCTCCTCGAAGTCGAGTTTCCTCTTCGCCTGCCTCTGCCTGATGTTGTTCGACAGCGTCGTCAACACAGCACGCCGCGGAGCCCACGTAGCTGCTGGACGCAAGCGTTGGATGGGGCTGTCCGGAATCACCATCTCGCCCCCTGGTGATGTCGGACGGTGTGGAGCGGGTGCAGTGGAGGCAGGAGCGGAGGCGCCAGCAGCAGCAGAAGAGCTGGCACAGGACTTGGCAGCTTTGCGCTGCCAGTAGTTTAGCACATGCTGCAGAGGCGGGCTATCCGTCAGGATAAAGGACGGCGAACTCATCTCGTGTGTGTGTGTGTGTGAAGTCTCTGTTGTCTCTGATGTAAATGGTAATTTTCCTCTCATCGCTCGTGTTTATATAGCATTCGTTTCTCTCTCTGTTCCAGACACGTGCGAGCGAGAGTGTGCCACAAGGCGAAAAAAATTCGAATTTCTCCCCCAACAACAACACGTGCTCCCAGATCGTTATCAGATTGTAAGTATGCCACACACGATCATTTTTCGAATAGCATCCATGTGTTAGAAGATGAAAAAAAAATCTCGTCTAGAACTTAGCATGAGACATTGCTAGAAATCCCCAATAAAACCCATGATTCTAATTTTGTTAATCAATGTTAGATCCTTCAACATCAAAGTAAGAGCATCTCATTTTTCAAACATGAATCTTGTCAGCGTTTTCTATCATCAATATGACATTTTAATATTTTAACAGTAGCAAAGTTGTTGCATTTCATTTATTTACAATATTGCACACATACTTGATTTTGATCTTTCTTTGTCAATCCTGTTCTAAGCCTGTCTCATCTGCAGAATCTCGAAAAAAATTCCAGATAACTTGATTCAATTGTTCTTCTGTTAAATGAGCATTGTTTTCTATTATAACTTTTTTAATTTTATCGATAGAGTCTTTAAGATGCGCGCACGGACATCTCCATGAATCGGGGAAGTCACCATTGCCCCAGAATTTATCATATGATGAACCGTATAAATCACAAACAAGAATATGATTATAGTTATCACTATGCCAAACTCCTAATTTTTCATAGTCTCTCACAAAAGTTAAATATTGTAGATTTGTCCATCCTTTTTCTGCTAACTGACCCAATATATCTAGGTGCGTGTCCAAGAGTTCACTTAATTTATATTGATATCTCATTTTTTCTAAAGGAACAGAATGGTATTCACTTAATTGATTAAAATGTCTATCTATAATGAATTGAACGAACAAATCTGAAGACTTGTTCTCCACACCAAACACATTATCCATCTCAGTACACTAGCTTGATGTTGTATCAGCAAAGAGAAGATCACAACTAACAGAGTACCTTGCTCCAGCTTATTATTATTATTATTATGAAAAGCACACTCTAGCGATAATTTATTGTACTTTATAGCACTCTATTTCTAATAAATATTTCACACCATAGGGGAATAGCATTCTCGATTCAGTTATTAAATATTTCACAACATAGAGGAATAGCATTCTCGATTCAGTTATTAAATATTTCATTGTTTTCACAGCATTTTCTCACCTCTCAACTCGAGTTCCGAACCTCATAACCAGTTGAGCTCTCGCCGAGACAACACAGCTGAGAGGAATCATAGGGCGGTCACCTGAGAGGAATCAATCATAGCATAATCATCTACACCTGTATCCTGCTATCTACACCTGTAGCCCGCTATCTACACTCGAGGAGATTCACGCAGCATCAAGCACTACATGTAAGTACATTTTTACTTTGATTTTATCCTCTGAGGAGGAAAATAGTCCTCCGAGGAGAGGTTTTCTCCTCCGATGACTATTTTCTCCTCCGAGGACAGGTTTTCTCCTCCCACGACTATTTTTCTCCTTTGAGGACAGGTTTTCTCCTCCGAGGAGAAAAAACCTTCTACAATATACTGCATGCATGCGATTTATCTTTAGAATATGCTATATCCGGAACATCCAAGCCCCGCTCTTCTTTCTCACACTCATCGTATAAACAAAACGGTAAATGAATTACTTTTTCAGTTGGTTCACCGATAATATATTTACAATAGACACATTGCAGATAGAATGGATTTTTATGTAAGAAATAACCATTTCTCGCAAAATACTCTTCTTTATTGCGTAATGATTTACAAAAGTCACAATGTAGATGGTGTGGAGGTAGTTTTTCAAAGTACTCTCCTTGGACGGATGAATCTTCTACACAATTAAAAGTTGAATATCTTTCTTCATATTCTCGTAGAATATTATTATCGTAATTCTCCTCTTCAATTGTTATATTATCTTTCCTTCTACAGTTTGGACTGTACCTTGCATGTTCTATTGCTGGTATGTCACTTTCTTCCCATTTTCCCAAATAAATTGAACAAAATACACATCGCACAATGTCTGGTGGAGATGAGAATATAAATCCCTCTTTCGCCATGTTTTCCGCAGACAAATGCGGAGAAGATTTCAACCATCTTTCATCAAAAGATAATAATCTTAATCTTTCATGCAACATTATGTGATCTTGAGATATCATTTTCACACACCCTTCTTCTACCAATGACAATTCACAACTAAACATGTTGTTGTACTCTATCTCATCCTGATCGTTTTGTTTTTCAGAATCATGCCGAGGGAACGCAGACTACGTGGCATCAATTCCGCAGCAGCCCGCCATCGCATCAGCCTCGATGAGGAGGATATCGACATCACCAGTGTGCTCGAGAGCTCGAAACGTCGAGTTTTCGATATAATTAGGGAACATGCCGCACGCTATGATGGGAATGTAAAATGGTTCATAGTCCTCAACGTTTTGCTGTATAAATTAGTGGTGATGGATGACAAGCAGGTTGGTGACTCTGTCTCATCTCTAATAAATCTACATAGTTACTCCAACATAGCACTAAATGTGCTTGAGAACTATGAAGAGTTTGTCACATTATTCTTTATATTTAAATAACGATTAGCCTCCTGCTTGGCATCAGTCGGTAAAGCATGAGATTTGATATAATTAGGTCGTGGTTTTCTAATAGTATTCAGTCTTAAAAAATCTTGATAGGCCTAGATATGGGCTTCTCCTATAACTCTTGTAATTCAATAAATAATAAATATATATATAAATGATACTTATACTATAGTGTTGAGGAATAAAAAATAATTGCACACCATGAACGTTTCATACATATATTACACAAATAATGCAAAAAAATAAATCGAGGTAAGAAATATATAAAGAGCGATAAAAAATATAATATAAAAATAGAACAATAATTGAAGTCAATAAAATATCACAGGCTAAACTTTATATTCTAGATTTATGGCACGAATCATTACCATGTGCCTTTATCTTAAAATCATATGCATTCTGTTGCATGTAGTTGCGATATGCGCTTGCTAATACTTGTCGACTTGGATAATTCAATCAAAAAATGTGTGCTCTAAGATCAGCTTGATAAATTAGCCACTAATAATCCAAATATATATATATATATTAAAATCTCTAGTATTTAGTAGATTTATTTGTATCGAATATATATTTTTATCTCAGGGTGCAAGATTCGGCACCTGACGGAATAGGTAGAGCCATTCATCTAGTGAATTAGAACTATAATAAATTATCGCAAATTGTATTGCAAAAAATTAAATATTGTATGCATATGTTTTAATAGCCTAGATTTTGTACTTCTTTGATTTATTAGAAATTTCTAAAATATTGATCTATATTTTTCTTTCAAATAAATACCTTTAATACTAATTTTTACTTGCGCAAGTATTACTCTTATTAATTTCTTAATTTATAATAAAACCCTTTCGGCGAGCTAGCTTTGATCATCAGATTAATTCGAAGCACTAGGGCGCCCATCACTAATTCAAATTTAATCACTCACGTGTCGAAAATCTTCTTGTAAGCCGCCGATGTCGATCCAACTCCATGTGGTCCGGGAATATGGTAGCCGGAATCGTCTCCTCCAAGGGGTTATAAATTTAATTAAAAATGAAAATGACTTCTGCTTCACAATAGCATCACGAAGTCTTTTAAGAAATTTAATAATTTACTTTAACTTTAACTTTTACAAAATCATTAGTAAGGTACTACGCTCTAAAATATTTGGGGTCCTCTATGGTGGCATTTGGCTGGCGAGTCTCGTTCTTCTTTCTCAAGTTTTACAGATCCTCTTTCCGACTTTCAAATTAGCATAAAATTTAAATATCTTAGTCCTCCGCCATTAGGTTCAAATAGATCTTACAAAAAATGCCAAAATATTGCTTAGATTGTATGATTAATAATTTCTTTGCATTCGAGCCATATCGATAACATAGACTATACAAAGTTTTAACACAAAATCTAGTACATTTATATAAATATATAGAAATATTTTTGAATTGGCCTACAGTTGCCGCCTATTAACTGCCGTTTTACTATTGGTGCATGCAAATTTTATTCGGTATTCATGCGCCTGGTAATTCTTATTTCCTGAATACATTAAATTATTTTTATTTGGTTTTTTATTTATGCTCTTTACATGCTAGTTAATATTCTATACATTAATATTAATTCCATGCTACCTAATAATTAGCCACGTGGACAGGTGTTTTTTCACATTGCACACCATCTGATTGCAATAAAGCTCTGCCAAGGGGTTTTGGTCAGATTCTACGTCCCTCGGTTTGATCGATCTCTAGGTCACCGATCCGTGAATACATATACATAACCTCAATCTTCAAATATTTTATATAATAATCTATTTATGAGCAATAAACTTCCTTCAAATCCTTTTTAGGTTCTTGTACCCTTTAGCCAGAACAAGCTGATGCTATCTAATCTTAGTTATTATCTATTTGGCGATATTAGCCAGTTACTTTATTTTCAGACCTATTACTGTTTCTTTTAGGGCTTTTTATCTACCCAGATTTAATACTTTACACGCGCCCCTGGGTTTGAATTCAAAATATTTGAGAATCACAATGTTTTTAATGAAAACCCACCCTTCAATACATCGATATACACTATACTTTATTTATAAATTATACTCTCATACTTCTATCACAGTTTGCAGACATATTTGCTGCATCTCCTTATACCTTTATCAAATACAATAACAAATTCTCCTCCTCAACACACATAAAATATCATAAATATAAACTTCTAAACGCACTCCTCCTGACAACACTTAAAACATAGTAATTTTTAAATTCGCCGCTTGCAGGGCCGCCAACCTAACTACACACATTTCATAATTCTCATAAATGATTCCTTTTAGACAATAATTTCGATTCACAAAACTTCTGGGCTTATATCTTATAGTATTTCTTAGGTCTTAATATAAATAATTTTTATACATCAGGTACAATACTTTTCCTTTGCTAATGGCTCTTTGGTTTTTTGGTAGCTTGTATTCACTTTAAGTCTTTTCAGGTAACAAACGTGGCATAATTAAAAGTAATAAATATAAAACATATAAATAAATATACCGACATTAATAAATATAATAAATAACAATAATAGATAACTTTTTGGGTTACAATGCTTTTTCATAAACATATGTTTAACAGACGTTACATATTTGATTTAGTTGGCTTTGCCCAGCTGGTCACTGGTTCTACAGAATTTGCTGTCGAATTTCATAAATAACCTAACTGCTGCATTTTTTCTCTTTAAAGGTAATTAACAAAGTTTAAATATACTATCCCCGCTTGTGTCCTTTTTTAGTGGATGTAGCTAATTTAATTACACATTTAAAAATTATTCTTTTTCTTATTGCAGGCTTCTAACGGCTGGAAGGAATTAAAACATTGGATTGTTGCCACGCGGTCCTATGCCAAGATTAAATTTATTAAGGAAGGTTAGTAATCGGTTTGATAATAATGTTTTCCTTGATTTCTTATCATATTTATTTCAAATTCTGTGATATGGTATGTAGAAATTTCGTGGCTTACTTGCATCTTCTTGCATTCTGTTTGTAGATGTTGTAGGCTGGTGAGGTTATCTGCTGTTGATTTGTGAGGCTGTCCTATTGATAATTTTTTCATCATAAATTTAAAGCCCCTTGTATCTTGTATACTCCTTTAAATAATTCCAAGCTTCATTTATGATAATTCCTTTCAATCCATTCTTATTCCAATCATCATGCAATTTTAATTCATCTTTCCTCTTATATTCATTTAATATTCTTGATCTCGGTTCATTATAACTCAATTAGGCTTACAACAATAAACATTTTTATAATATTAAATTTCCAACCATCAATAATGGATTCTTTTAATAATAACAATATAATATTTTCCATTCTATCTACAACACAGTCTTTTATTAATATCACAGCCATTATTACAAACATTACACACCATATCAAAACATTTATCAACTCCCTAATATTGTAATCTTTCAACATGTAGCCAGGTACTTCCACTTTCTTTATATTATTTTTTATTGCTTCCACTCTTATTAACCCCTTCCCATTCTTCATTAGTCTATCTTCCATTTCCTTGTTGCCCATGCACGAATCCATAGTAGTCTTATCGGTTCCATTTTTAATACATTCATTCAATCCGTTTTTGTCACATTTCTTTAGCCCATTTTGCCGGTCACATCGCTGATTGGCTCTCTTGAAGCGTATGTGCCGCGGATGCATGCCTTCGGTCCGCTCCTGTCCTCCATCCTGGTCTCGGTCCGGAATCCTCCTCGGGCGTTTAAACCGTGCATGCGGCCTCCATCGGCGCGCGCGGTTCCTCCGTTTCTTTCGCTTCTTCCGCCTCCGGGCCTTGCGATGCATGTTCTCCCGAATGCCGTCCTCCTCGTCCTGACGTCGGCTGGGTGTCCTCGGGCGCTTCCGTCTCCGGGCCTTATGATGCATGCCTCTTTTCTCCTGCATGCCGTCCTCTCTGGTGTCGTCCTCTTGGTCCGGGTCCTTGGTCTGCTGTGGGGTCAAATGATGCGCGGGTGTAGGCTCTGTGTGTGGATGCATGGTGGTGGTCAAAACAGGTAGTATGGTGACGGTCTCTTGATGCGGGGGTATGACGTGCAGGTACATGGTGGCGGTCTCCTCCTGGTAACTTTTTATATTATTTATTAGTGACTCTTCGGCGGCGGGTTGCTCTTCGGTGGGGAACAGGATACTTAAAATTGGTTGTTGCTTGCGGCTGGTTTTAATTACATTGTTGGCGGCGGTTTTTGATGGTATTGGCTTTTGTTCTTCTAATAATATTTCCCGGTAAATCATTTCTAAAGGTGGTGTATGATGTTGAAATATCTGGATTTTCTTTGTTTGTTTCATTGGAGCTTGTAGGTGTTATATCGGGGGTATCATATAGTCCTGGTTGATTAGCTGTAGTTTTCTGTATATCTGGTGGCGGGTCGTTGGGTGCTGGGTTCTGGGTTTTTTGTTGATTCAATCCTATTGCATGTGCTAATGTATAATTTGTACTTACTTGTTGAGGTGGCGGTTTATAATTTCGGTTGTAATTGTTTTGTGGCGAGTGCCATTCTAACTTGATACGGTAGCTTCTTTAAAATAATACTTGCTAATGCCGATTCATTAATGGGCTCGCTCAATTGAGAATTTTTAAACTGTAGGGCAGTGACGAAAGTGGTACATGCACCGTCTAAGTTAGGGTTGAAATCGCATGATATAATGTCCGCTAGCACGTCCAACTGTTTACTTCTGCTCCAATACTGTTCCAGGAAGACAGCGACAAACTCATCCAATGATGTAAATTCATGGGCTCTACTCCGAAAGAACATCAGGGGTTCGCCAATCAATAAATTAGTCAAACGAAGACGCCAAAAATTCCAAGAGGTAGGTGCAAGAGTTTGTACTAATTTTATCTGATCAATGAATGGTTGAGGTTGCAAATGGCGATCAGTATTATCAAATTTTCCTAGTCCTTGTAATATACTATGTACGTTGAGGTTGTCTGTTTGAATCCCTTGAGGTCGTTGTTGAATATGATTTTCTAATGCTATTATTTTTTCCTGTGTTATCTGCCATTGACTATTATGTGTAATTTTATTTGCGTTTATTTCTTGATTTAATTGAGTCAGAGTGGATTTTTGAATTAGTAGAGTTCCGTTTAAAGCTTTACAGGTTTCTGTATTTTGATTTATGCTACCTTGCAGTTGGTTCATTTTTGTGGACATATTAATCTGTTTATTTTGTATTTCTTTAATACTGTTAATATTTTTGTCAACTGTAGTTGTTAAGGTTTGATTGGCAACGGTAATTTGTTTGTGGATTTCTTGGTGGCAATCGGCCTTAATGTTATTTGTTATATCCTGAATGGGTGTAGTGATTTGTGTGGTTAGGTTATCTATCCTTTCATTGAGTTCACATGTAACCGTATCCAACCTTTCCGATAATCCTGCCATAACTTTATCCTGACTTTCTTTTTGTAGGGTTATCATTGCTTTTAATTCTTCCCTATGATTCTCTACTTTAGTTTCAATATTATCCAACCTTTGTTCTACTGATTTTATAGCGCCTGCGGTCTCTTTCATGCCCTGTTCCACTGTTTGTTTATTTTCCTCTTTTACTGTAGCAATCTCTTTTTTAATCTCCTGCATCATATTATCCATTGTTTTTTGTAACATAATATTGAAAGTACTGCTAGTTTGTTCCATTATTACCTTTTGAAGCGGATCTAACTCTGTGATTGAAAATATACTTTGTTTGCTCAGGTGTGACTCGGCCTCCGGCGATGCGGGTTCTGCAGGCTGCTCCTCGCCCCCTTCAAAGTTGATCTCTACTATCCGTTGATTCAATGGTGTGTCAGCGGCGTCGATTCGAGTGGATGATAGAGGTTGCAGACCTGGTGGATCGAAGACTATCGACCCGACGCTTCCTGGTTCCCTTTCTCGTGGCGTATTGGCATCTACCGTGGTGGGGTTTGATGTGCTTGGAGTCGACAAAGTGGGATCTGTGCAACCGCCGTACATATATGAAACTTCAGAGTTTGCGGGAGTGTGATTCATTATGTCAAATATGATAAATGCTAATTAAACAGTGATAAAAATGATAAGCGAAAATGCTTAAAAAAGAGACACAAACCGGGACTTACAGTGAAACAGTGATGTGTAAAGTGTTTGGATACTCATACAACAAGGTATTTATACTTAAGTTTTTTATAATGCTCTAGCGCCCCCAATGTTTTGTTTTGATTTATTCTTGGCTAGTTTACAGGCTGTGACTTATTTTCCAACCGGCTTAAACACATAATATATTTTTGACTAGAAAGTAATAGCAGTTTAGGCTTGTAAAATATAATCTCTCTCTATAGACATGTATTTTTTTTTTTTTTTACAGTACTAATAATATAAAATTTTCTTTAAAACATATAATTTCTCTTTATTTAAAGCTATTGATTCCCCAAAAAGTAATACAAATTTCCCTTCGCCAGTTTTCCTCAAAACTCGTATAAGTTATCTATAATTTTCAATATGGTTATTGACTTAATTTCAAATAATTATTCAATGAGCTTGGCTCTCATCATCAGTCCCACGTTGGTACGGCATGTCTTTTTATGTCACGTTATTCTTTATATTTAAATAACGATTAGCCTCCTGCTTGGCATCAGTCGGTAAAGCATGAGATTTGATATAATTAGGTCGTGGTTTTCTAATAGTATTCAGTCTTAAAAAATCTTGATAGGCCTAGATATGGGCTTCTCCTATAACTCTTGTAATTCAATAAATAATAAATATATATATAAATGATACTTATACTATAGTGTTGAGGAATAAAAAATAAATTGCACACCATGAACGTTTCATACATATATTACACAAATAATGCAAAAAAAATAAATCGAGGTAAGAAATATATAAAGAGCGATAAAAAATATAATATAAAAATAGAACAATAATTGAAGTCAATAAAAATATCACAGGCTAAACTTTATATTCTAGATTTATGGCACGAATCATTACCATGTGCCTTTATCTTAAAATCATATGCATTCTGTTGCATGTAGTTGCGATATGCGCTTGCTAATACTTGTCGACTTGGATAATTCAATCAAAAATGTGTGCTCTAAGATCAGCTTGATAAATTAGCCACTAATAATCCAAATATATATATATATATTAAAATCTCTAGTATTTAGTAGATTTATTTGTATCGAATATATATTTTTATCTCAGGGTGCAAGATTCGGCACCTGACGGAATAGGTAGAGCCATTCATCTAGTGAATTAGAACTATAATAAATTATCGCAAATTGTATTGCAAAAAATTAAATATTGTATGCATATGTTTTAATAGCCTAGATTTTGTACTTCTTTGATTTATTAGAAATTTCTGAAATATTGATCTATATTTTTCTTTCAAATAAATACCTTTAATACTAATTTTACTTGCGCAAGTATTACTCTTATTAATTTCTTAATTTATAATAAAACCTTTCGGCGAGCTAGCTTTGATCATCAGATTAATTCGAAGCACTAGGGCGCCCATCACTAATTCAAATTTAATCACTCACATGTCGAAAATCTTCTTGTAAGCCGCCGATGTCGATCCAACTCCATGTGGTCCGGGAATATGGTAGCCGGAATCGTCTCCTCCAAGGGGTTATAAATTTAATTAAAAATGAAAATGACTTCTGCTTCACAATAGCATCACGAAGTCTTTTAAGAAATTTAATAATTTACTTTAACTTTAACTTTTACAAAATCATTAGTAAGGTACTACGCTCTAAAATATTTGGGGTCCTCTTATGGTGGCATTTGGCTGGCGAGTCTGGTTCTTCTTTCTCAAGTTTTACAGATCCTCTTTCCGACTTTCAAATTAGCATAAAATTTAAATATCTTAGTCCTCCGCCATTAGGTTCAAATAGATCTTACAAAAAATGCCAAAATATTGCTTAGATTGTATGATTAATAATTTCTTTGCATTCGAGCCATATCGATAACATAGACTATACAAAGTTTTAACACAAAATCTAGTACATTTATATAAATATATAGAAATATTTTTGAATTGGCCTACAGTTGCCGCCTATTAACTGCCGTTTTACTATTGGTGCATGCAAATTTTATTCGGTATTCATGCGCCTGGTAACTCTTATTTCCTGAATACATTAAATTATTTTTATTTGGTTTTTTTATTTATGCTCTTTACATGCTAGTTAATATTCTATACATTAATATTAATTCCATGCTACCTAATAATTAGCCACGTGGACAGGTGTTTTTTCACATTGCACACCATCTGATTGCAATAAAGCTCTGCCAAGGGGTTTTGGTCAGATTCTACGTTCCTCGGTTTGATCGATCTCTAGGTCACCGATCCGTGAATACATATACATAACCTCAATCTTCAAATATTTTATATAATAATCTATTTATGAGCAATAAACTTCCTTCAAATCCTTTTTAGGTTCTTGTACCCTTTAGCCAGAACAAGCTGATGCTATCTAATCTTAGTTATTATCTATTTGGCGATATTAGCCAGTTACTTTATTTTCAGACCTATTACTGTTTCTGTTAGGGCTTTTTATCTACCCAGATTTAATACTTTACAAGTTTAATGAGCATTTCATGTTAGCTGTGAGAAAAATCCTCTCATCTTTTGAAAATTTTGTAAGACACGGGAGTGGATGGGTGCTAAAGAAAATTGAATCACTGGATGTGAACGTGATTAAATTTAATCCTATATACACATCCAGTTTCATTCAAACACCCCAGTTTTTGAAAAACAAAAAATGTATTATAAATGTGAAAAATCTCTCTGACGAAAAATGATTTTTATGGTCAGTGCTCGCGTATTTCCATCAGAAGCCAAGGAACTCGGACTTAAGTGTAAAGTATTTGAGTAAGTTTGCTCACACACTTAATACGCGAGGTGTAAATTTCCCGGTGACGACACGCGATATTAAGAAATTTGAAATACTCAATCCGGACATTGCAATTCACGTCATCGCGTATGACAACAAAAAGTTTTTCCCCTTCCGTACAAGCATTTTCCGCACTCGTAAACACCAAATTAATCTTTTAATGCTAAAAGGCGATGCAGGAAAAACTCATTTCTGTTTAGTAAATACCGCGAAGGGGAAAAACGGGCTATCACGTCTTCTCTCCCACCTTTCAAAATCTCACGGTCAAGTACATGTTTGTAATTTTTGTTTCCATAGATTTACATCAAACAAAACCAAAAATTGTGATGCTGAAGCAAATTTGTTGAAACATGTGGAACTTTGTTGCAAGTTTGAATCTCAGCGCGTTTCATATCCTAAACGCGGAGAGACAATTCAATTCAAGAAACTAGGCGTGACATTGAAGAAAAAGTACACCATTTACGCGGATTTAGAAACATACGTTGTTAATATCGATAATGATGATGATGATGATTCCGATTCTGATGAAATTACTCGTAGTTACACAAAGAAAACGGCGCGACATATTCCCTGCGGGTATTGTTTCATTGTTATCGATGTTAACGGGGAAATCGCTCACGGACCTGTACTCCATAGATCGAGTAGTTTAGACGAAAAAATCATGGAGAAATTTCTTCAGGAAATTACAGATCTCGGTGACATTTTGTATGAGGATATGAAACGAGAAATTCCGATGCAAGCTTTATCCGAGAGTCAAGAGCGTGAATTTCAAAATTCAGTAAACTGCGGGCTTTGTGCCGAACCGTTTTTAGACAGCGATATTAAATGTCGTCACCACGCGCATGAAACCGGTAATTACTTGTGTGCGGCACATGTTTCTTGTAATTTAACAGCTCGTACTCCGGAGTACATATCGTGTTATTTTCATAATTTCTCCGGTTTTGATTCGCATTTTATTCTAAAATCGCTCGGTAAATGTAAAAAAGAAATTTCCTGCATCGCAAATACGTCAGAGAGATTTTTGACACTTTCAGTAGGCAAAATTAAATTTTTAGATTCCTACAAGTTTATGTCTGAATCCTTGGAAGTATTGGTGCGTAATTTGGTAGAGAGTACAGACATGGAAAAGAAGTTCGAACGATTATTTTTGGTGTTTGATGATCCACCTTGCGAACACAGACAGCTCTTGTTGAAAAAAGGAGTATATCCCTACTCGTACATGAGCTGTCCCGAAAAATTTGCGAAAACATCGCTTCCTCCCATCGAATGTTTTCATAACGACTTAACTGATACACCTCTGTCTCGCGAAGAATATGAGCATGCGCAAAGAGTGTTCTCAACATTCAAGCTGAAAAATCTGGGTGAATATCACGATTTTTATTTATGTTTGGACGTAATGCTATTAGCGGTAGTTTTTGAATCCATGAGGTCTACGCTTTTTAGCTCATACGGCCTCGATGTGACCCATTTTGTTTCCCTCGCGCACTTCACCTGGAATTGCATGCTGAAACACACTAAAGTCGAACTGGAATTACTAACAGATGCGGACATGCATCTTATGTTTGAGGCGGGAATGAGAGGCGGGGTCTCATTTATCGGTAAACGATATTGTGAGGCGAATAACAAACATCTACCCGAAACATACGATCCTTCAAAACCATCTAATTATCTGCTTTATATCGATGCAAACAGTTTATACTCGGAAGCTATGAGCCAAAGCTTGCCTGTTGGAAATTTCAAATTCCTCTCAGAGGAAGAAATTTCCAGCATTGATTTCGCGAATTTGGACAGCAATTCAGAAACCGGGTATATAATAGAATGTGATCTCAAGTACCCCCAAGAGTTGCATGATAAGCATGCGAGCTTCCCCCTCGCTCCTCTCCACCAAACCCCACCGCGCGAATTGCTGTCGAACTACCAAACAAATGAGAACGGTCAAACTGGAACCAAAAAGCTCATGAACACACTTTTCGACCGTGAAAAGTACATTGTTCACTATGTCAATTTAAAGCTCTACCTTCAGCTCGGTTTGAAATTATTGAAAGTGCATCGCGTCATTAGCTTTTCCCAATCTCCCTGGCTGAAAAGCTACATCGACTTCAATATCCGGAATAGACAGAACGCGAAAAATAAATTTGAAATATCCTTCTTTAAGGCCTGTTGCAACTTGATATTTGGAAAAACTATTCAGAGTAGTCGTAAGCAAATGAATGTTAAAATTATCACGGATGAAAAACGGTTAGATAAGTACATTTCAAACCCGCTATGTAAACGCTGGCAAATAATTAGTCCGAACGTGATCGCGGTTTTCTCTCGTAAGTTGGAACTTAAAATGAACAAGCCTGTCTATTCCGGCTTCAGTGTACTGGAGTTGAGTAAATTCCATATGTACGATTTTTTCTATTGTAAATTACAAATAATTATACCGTGGGATCGTATAGAACTGTGCATGACTGACACCGACAGTTTTCTTCTAAACCTTAAAGTCGAAGATGTGTATCAGTTGATTAGAGAAAATTTGTCCCTTTTCGATACTTCTAACTATCCACCTTCCCACCCTTGCTTTTCCATGGAGAGGAATAAAGTTGTAGGAAAGTTCAAGGATGAGACCGGGTCAAAGCCTGTCCATAGATTTCTCGGACTTAGATCCAAACTTTACTCATATTTAGTTTGTAACGAGAATGAAGAACTTGTAAATAAATGTATAGCAAAGGGTGTACAGAGCGGAGTAAAATGTAGAAAGCTTAATTTTAATTTATATATGAAATCATTGTTTGAACATAGTGAACATGTAGAAAAATTTAATATGTTAAGATCGTATAATCACACCATGTATCAGGTTGAATGTGCAAAAATCTGTTTGAGCCCTTATGATGATAAGAGGTATATTGCTGAGAATGGTGTTGATACTCTCCCTTTCGGTCATTATAGTCTCAACACTCTAAGTGATTGATCAGTATGTCCATGACAATCATCCAACACCACTGATTTTGATTTGTCTGTTGTAAATATCATGAATATTATTAGATCTAAGTTAGCTTTAGAGCTTCATAGCGTGCCGCATGTGAACTATCCCACTCGCAAATATGAGTTGAAAAGTGAAAAAGACTTGCTTCAAGCCGATCTCATTGAGATGACAAGTTTATCACATTTTAATAAGGGTTACAAATATATCTTAGCTGTTATTAATTGTTTTTCAAAATTTGCATATTGTGTACCATTAAAAGACAAGACAAGCCAATCTGTATTTAACGCTCTCGAGCCAATTATTTCTAAAAATAAAGGAGTTAAGCTGTTCCAAACAGATCAAGGAACAGAATTCTTTAATTTAAAAGTTAAAGCATTATTAGATAGATATAGTATTAAACATTATCATGTTTTTACTGATAAGAAAGCCTCCATAGTTTAAAGGTTTAATAGAACACTTAAAGCAAAAATTTATAGATATTTAACTGAACATGGAACCAAAAACTGGTCATCACAACTAGACAGTTTAGTTCGAGATTATAATGCAACAATGCATTCATCCATTAGAATGAAACCTGAAGATGTGAGGAAAAAAGATCGTAATCATGTTTTAATGTCATTGAATTCTGCATTCAATAGACGATATAAATTGAAAAATTCAAAACCGAAATTTAAGCTAGGAGATGTTGTACGAATCTCAAAGAAAAGGGTTCTTTTCGATAAATCTTATAACATAAACTGGAGCGCAGAGTATTTTGTAATTCATTCTATATTTCCTTCTCAACCTGTAACGTATAGCTTGCGAGATCTAAACGGAGAAGTAATTAGTGGTAGGTTTTATGCAGAAGAAATTAAAAAAACACAATTAAATGAATCGGAGAGACAAGTGTATTTGATTGAAAAAATATTAAAACGTGATAAAAAAGGACTGCTAGTGAAATGGATTGGGTTTTCAACGCCTAGTTATATTAGTAAGGATCAACTATTAGATGAAAAATAATCTTTTGTAATCTATTGTGAATAACACGTACATTTATTGTAAATAATCTATTGTAAATATCACATACATTTATTGTAAATAATCTATTGTTAATCTATTGCAAATACATTCCATTCAGTGTAAAAATATGACAAAGATTTGGTGTAAATATAATATGTCTCTATCAAAAAATGCTTCTCAGTTTCATTTTAATCTGAAGTTTTATTTGCTAAGGCTCAAGCGTTCTCGTGAAGAGGGTACGGGAGAGAGAGAGGGTGCGGGTGAGAAACTTCTATCAGTGCATTGAAAGGGGAGAGCGCTTGCATCCCGATGTGATAAGCTATGGTGTGTGGTGTCTAGCCCACAATCTCTTCCTCCTTGATAACTTATCAGTTCCTTATCAGATCGCATGCTGTACACGTGACTAACATGATTCCGATAGTAAATTTCGACAATGTTATAAGAGAGAAAGAAATGCCAACATGGTGTAAAAATGGTAAGTTATTACCACATAATGCAAGGATCCTTATAATAGGCTCTTCAGGTTGTGGCAAGACCAATTTACTATTTAATTTAATTTTTTCAAAGAATGGGTTGAGATTTAAAACTATATACTTGCACACGAAGAGCGAGTATCAAGATAAGTACTTGTTTTTGAGAAAAGTCTTTTCAAAAATGAAGGGTATTGAATTTCATATAAACAGCAATTCGGAATCTATAGCTCACCCCAACAAAATTCAACAATTTTCTCTTGTCATTTTCGATGACTTCCAACTTAATCACGTACCTCAAATAAGAGAATATTTTACCATGGGTCGACATCGTAATATTGACACTGCATATTTAATTCAGAGTTATGGGGCCACACAGAAACATTTCACTAGGGACAACGCAAATATGATATAATCTTCAAGGTAGATTTATTGAGTCTGAAATTAATTCACAGAGATCATGTTGGAGCAGATATTTCTTATAAAGATTTCGTTAAACTTTGTCATACAGTTTGGAATCGTAAACCTCATAATTTTCTAACTATTATGACCGAGTGTAGAATTAATAGCGGGAAGTACCGAGATTCGCTCGATACGTTTCTTACCGTTCAGTAGAGATTAATTCTTTGTGCAGTCATGTTGTCATACAGCAGGAAGCTGAATAGAAAGGAGGTTGGTTTAATCGAAAAGATTAAGAAATTGAGAAAAGTAATTAGAGAGAAGCATAAAAGCTTAGTCAATTTTGAAAAGCGATCGGAGGAATATAATAGGAAAACGCTCTCCCCGTTGATAGAGCCCATAATTGAACTGGGAAAAAACAAATTCTCACACTCTGATGTAAAACCAAAAAAGGAACAAGTAAAAGAGGAGAGTATGGAAATTGATGATAATGAGGAGGGAGATGAACAGAGTTATGAGAGTTCAGCAGACAATTTTTTAAGCTCGACTAAATTTGAAAACAGTTTACTTGGTTCTAGCAGAAACGACGATGTGCTGTCACAATATCTAAAAACGTTTCATGCGGAAAAACAGAATAATTCAATCAGTTATGGAATTTCATATAATTCTAAAGATGACGTGTATTATATTGGTAATCAGCAAGTAATATTTGTTGACGGTTATATAGATATTAATAATGAAAGATTTCGATTAACACACGGTCTACTTGAGTTATTATTCAGTGCAAGACCAAACTCAAATCTTTATAATCAAAGAGATCTGGATGAGTATAAAAAAATCTCAACACTTACAGGTATACATTTAGATCGAAGAGGCTATGTTAAACGAAATCAGGGAATTAAATCGCAAATGATTCAAAAGTTATTTCCCAGTAAAAAAATTAGTAAAAAGAAGGGTTGGGGTTTATTGAAATTTGCAAAAAATAATTCTCATGATAGAATTAATCAATACTTTGATAATTTTGACGAATTAGTGGAAAGATTAAATTTACTCTATTCCTCAAAAGCTAGTGGGAACAGTGGGCATGATGTGGAAATCACGAGTATAATTGAAGAGCTAAAAGAAGCAAAATTAATTGTTTAGTGTCACGATGACTCTACATCGATTCGGACGAATTGATATGGGTAGTGCTAGCGGAGCTAGTCTTACGTGTGATATTGACTCGATAACACAGAAGATAATCGAATCGATAATCAGCAAGGAATCAGCGAAGCTGTGAAATTTTATTTAGATTCGCAAAAACCAAACTCGTTTCGGAAAATACAAAGAATATTGGAGTGAGCATAATTGAAAGAGAACATATTCTAAGCACCTTACAAAATTTCAGTACTAATATCGATAAAGCTATTGGAGAGAGAACTCAAACTCTAGAGAGTGCTTTAGGAGAAGTGAAAACTTTAACAGACAGCTTTTCATCTCAGTTGCTCAGTATTAACAACGATAAAGTTGATAAGGCTTATTTAGATGAAAAATTAAAAGCCGTATCAGATAAAATTAAGAATTTGGAGGTGCTGGACAGAAACTATCTCAATACTAAATTGAAACAACTTAGTACAGAAATTTTTACTAAAGTAAATGAAACACACCCATCGGGAATTGATAAACAATATTTAGAATCTACTTTGCAGAAATTGATTAGTTCTTCATTAACAAAGGAAGAGTTTGAAAAACGATTATCTGAAATGGCGAGTGCAATAAAAGCTAATATTATGGAGGGTATTGAGCAGTTTATTACAAAAGATGCTATTGCTATTCTGATTAATCAAATTGCAGAAAAGTATGCAACTAAAAATGATATTGGAGATTTTATTAAGAAAAACGAGATGGCAGACGCTGTGAAAAGTGTTCGTGATGAAATAGCTGAGGCAATTAAAAATTCGGAAGAGGGTGCTGTCATGAGACTGCAATGTTCGGCCCCATTCATTGACTACCTAAGCTTATTTATCCACAGAATCGCATTAGACATTGTATCAAAATATGCCGAGGTAAGTTTCCATATGAATTGGATTGAAGCAAAGGATCATGGGCTTAACGAACATCAGGTAGTACAAATTATTACAGAAAAAATGGATTTGGTCAAATATAAAGACTTTATATTGGCGCCGAAAACATAAAATCTTGAGTTGAGTGTGAGAGAGTGAACGTTTCAGTCTAGACGAGTGTGATTGATTGTATAAACACATGTGTGAGAGAGACAAAACCTATAGTTTCAGTCTAGACATTTTTGAGTATATCGATAAATCTTTTAAAGGTTGAGTGAGACAACACCTATAGTTTCAAATTTCAGTCTAGACCACCATGATTGACATTTTTGAGTATATCGATAAATCTTTTAAAGGTTGAGTGAGACAACACCTATAGTTTCAATTTCAGTCTAGACCACCATGATTGACATTTTTGAGCATATCAATAAATCTTGAAAAAGGTTGTGCGAGTGAACTTCAACACCTATAGTTTTCACCCTAGTCATTTTTGACTATATCGATAAATCTTGAAAAAGGTTGTGTGAAGTAACTTTAACGACTAAACACTTGTCACATAAATCGATTTTTTCATGCAACGGTTTTCGATGCAGGAGATATTGGAGTTAGCAAGGGACCTCACAGGGAGCAGAGCAGATGTGAGGCACGCGCGAGCGAATGCACGTGTCACTTTACTCTAAAGAGGTGATATGTTCCCATTATAAAACTTATACTAGATTCCTTCCTTTCGTAATGCTGGTGAGAAACGTTTCACTACTACAGTATAGGAACGATTGATCAAAATGGAAGATAGTTACTTCTTGTCTCCTTTACTCGCTTTCGTAATAAAGAAGGGTGCGGGAAAGAGATGTGACGAGTAAAAGAAGAAATGCTGGTTGTGAGAAGCGAGGGGAGCGTATAACATTAGTATAACATTCTTCCTTTACTCAGCGTTCATAATAAAGAAGGGTGCGGGAAAGAGATAAGGATCAATTGAGCCCGTCATCGTAGTATATCATTAGAGCAAAATGGATGCACTTCAATTTGTCAGTATAGCATTAGATGTAGAAAGAATTTCTCAATTGATTCTTATCTCCTTTCCTTTCGGAAAGGGTGCGGGAAAGAGATGGCACGAGTAAAAGAAGGAGATCTCTATCTCTTGAACCTGTCATCGTAGTATATCATTAGAGTGAAATGGATTCACTTCAATTTGTCAGTATAGCATTAGATGTAGAAATATGAATTCACTTTAATTTGACACCAAAGGAATTTTTCCCTCTCAAAGAGATTTTTTCCCCACATCTATCATTCACCTCAATCTGTCAGCATAGCATTAGATGTAGAAATATGGATTCACTTCAATTTGACAGTAGAGAGAGGGAATTTTTCCTCCTAAAAGGGAATTTTTTTTTTCCCTCACCTGGAGAGAGAGAGAGAGAGATATCTTACCCCCCTCACCTCCACTGGACAGGGGGAAGGGGAAATCTATTTTTAGAAAGAGAGAGAAAGATATATCTCCCTCTCTCTCTATCCCCCTCACCACCACTGGACAGGGGGAAGGGGAAATCTATTTTTAGAAAGAGAGAGAGAAAGATATATCTCCCTCTCTCTCTATCCCCCTCACCTCCACTGGACAGGGGGAAGGGGAAATCTATTTTTAGAAAGAGAGAGAAAGATATATCTCCCTCTCTCTCTATCCCCCTCACCGCCACTGGACAGGGGGAAGGGGAAATCTATTTTTAGAACACCCCCCGCCCTACAGGTGGGGGGAAGGGGAGGAGGGATGGACGAGGGGGGAGAGGGGGGAGGGGGATTTCGAGCAAAAAAGCCCGTCAGTTTTCCCAAACCTTCTCTACTTGAGTTCATTTAAATTATTCTTTATCACACCTATTAAATTTGTTTTATTCAAATGTGAGAATATTGATACCGATGGGTACGCATAATAATACCAATATCGGGGACCGAGCTTCGCTCTTGAGTACAAAAGCATAAACAATTCATTACGAAAGAAGAAATTATAATAGCATTTATACAAAAATGTTCTATCTAATCACAGTAAATTGAGATTAATTCCCAGAAGAATGCAAAAATTTCCCTCACAAAGGCCCAGTTGCACAAAACCCGGTTAAATTTAAATCCTGATTAACTTCACGTGAACCAAATCAGAGAAGACCATTTCAAAAAGATGGATCTACTAGATTCAATCAGAATTGAAAGTAACCCTGCTTTTTTGCAACCGGCACTTAGTACCTGATTGAATGATTACAAAAGTTCAACAGCTGATTTTTGACACAGTCCCACACACATGAACTCGCTCACTCACTTCCATCACCAACAGACGACAAAATAATTATTATCATCTGTTTTTCCAAGGATAAATAATAATTATCCTTTTTATGTCCTTCAGCGAGTTTTCTCAGGAATGAGACCTAGTACAATCGAATCTTTATATCATAAACATTCTATGTTCTGAATTTAGTAAGAATCGTATGCAAGCCGTATGCGAGATCCGGTGAAATACAAACATATAAACATCTAAACATCCAAATATCTAAACATATAAACATATGAATAAAAGTTGCTCGTTTAATAGTATAGTATGACTGCAAAACAAAATTTGAAATAAAAACATTTCACTCACATATGGACTACTTTTTGACAAATTAATAACAGCAATATAACAATATAAAAATCTTGAAGTACCTTTTTTTTGTTTGCTCTGTTTTTTTAACTTTAAAATGGTTCAACTATTAATAGTTGAATTATTTTGAAGTTTTTAAAAAATAAAGGGTACTTCAAGATTTTTGTATTGTTTTTATTAAAATATTGAAACCATAGACCTTATAGAAATAGACATGGCTTCTCCAGACATCTGTGTAATGCATGCAATGTATAATAATTAAAGCCGATATCACTTGTCAGCTGATTGATTAAGAATAATTCTATAGTCTGATTAATCCTATCTTCAGAATAGATATTTTATATATTATGGCGATATCGGAGTATGCAACATTTCAAAAAGCCTTTTGCATCGACGCGCAGTTGTAGATAGTAGAAAGGAATATTCCTGCCAAATTAAGACAATTCTATCAATGCGTTTTTGGCCGTAAATGCGTTACATACATACAGACAAAAGAAAATCCGAGTTAAAACATAGACCTCACTAAGTTCGGTCAACATTCTAACAACTGTAACAAAGGATGTTACATTTTTAGTCTGTGGTTGTCTGTCATCTGTGATCGGATCAGAAAGCTGCATAATTGTGACCTGGCTTGACCATCTCTAAAGAGTATCTCTAGTTATTTCTGCAGTTGAACAAGAGCTTCTAGAATGTTGCAGTACTTGAATATTTTTTTATTTTTACAGGATATCATCTATCGTGTCAAACACACGGTGATTGGCACAGCTAATGTATCAGTCATCGAGCATGGAACCGATGTGGTTGAATTGTATGTCATAAATCTACCCGATACTGGAAAAAGTATAAGATATACAGAGATCAAATATTTTGATGCAGATACAAGGAAACTTGTTGATAACAGTAAGTTTCAACATTTACTTCGATTGAATCGAATTTAATCAGTCGATTGATTTATATTCATTTTTGATCGACGTGAACATAAGACTGATATTCAGGGTGCGATTGAAAAGTTACCGAACTTTTGCTGAAACAACAGCAGTTTAGTACCATATGCCAAACAGTTAAGGGGCTCCAAACTTTTGTAAAAAAACTCTTCGAGATACATCCATTGGGCATAAATCAGTCCACCGATAGCATCTACATCGATAGCGTCCATCGATAGCATACCACCGTCTTCACACTGTTGGAAACAATTTCTATAATCCATTTGTGGAATGAATTTCATTTCATCACTTTACACTTGACATCATCATCATCATCATCATCAGTATTCTGCCCTAGGGCAGATTCATACATGATTCCTCTTTCTCCATCCCTCTCTGAAATGTACTATTCTCTTCAGCATATAGTATTCTCCCTCCCTGACATCATCCACCATCTTCACTCTCCTCCACCCCAGCACCCTCCCTCCCTGCACCACAGCTCCCTCCATTGCTGTCAAAAGGAGGCCGCCATGCCTCAGCAAGTGTCAAATGTACGAAGGAATAGAAGAAAATATGACATTAGAAGTGTTAAGGAGAGCTAATTGAGCAGAATTCCATCTAAAGTATAAACGGTTTGAGCAGCGGAGTGATGTTGAATCTTATCCAAACTCTTAGATAGAAAAATCTGGTGTTGTACACGCACACAACTTTCCTTGCTCGTTGAACTCTAATCCTCATTCTTAAACGAGAATAATTCAGGGGAATAACATAATGAGGAATGGCGGCTACATATTTGATACTATGATCATACTCTTGTATTTTACGAGTTTTTTTCAGAGTACACTAGCAGGGCACCCGTGCTTCGCTACGGGAATTAAAAGATAAGATTATTTTTGTGAAATATTTATAATCTAAATTCTAACAGAATTGTTATAAACGTTTTTGAGATTAGGCCACAACTTGACATGAAAATTATTGAGTCAAATCATTTGAATAATTAATTGATGTGTTGGAACTGCTCTGTAGAATAGTAGTCCAATTGCAGAGATTTTTTAGAATATTGGGCGGGGCTTAAGAGTCGACCTCGAATTTATTCATTGACAATTAATATATCCCGTTGACAGTTATCAAATTAGCAGTGATCATGTTATTTTTTTGCTTTTGCTTGATGCAATTGAAGATTAAATTCCAAATTAAGTTGAATCGGGATTTTATGACTCCCGTATCCATGGATCTCTTGCTTATTCTGAATTTTTTGGCATAGCATGACGCTTAATTTTCGTTTGCACTTATTCAAAAGTGTAAAAGCAGTCAATCCACTGATTCTTTCTTTCATGGAAGTCCATTCATACAAAAGAGTCCATTCATAATAGTTAGTATAACATTAATTGTGGCTGATTCCTCATGTCCTAAACTTCACTATCATAAATATTAAAGTGGGATGAATTTGCATAAATCTGAATAGAGTTTATAATATTCAATCACTTTGATTATTGACTACCATTATATGATTTCTTTCTTTGATCTTAGCTTGAAACCAAAAGCTTAGGGATGAAAATTTGGATGTAAACTAACATATGACTCAATTTAATTTCTATCTAAAATATCGGGGCACCGAACTTCGCTTGTTGCTTATTTATTGATAAACAGAACACAATTATTTAAAATGATTGGGGAAGGACTAACAGGCACAGCCCCCCGAATTTTGATTTAAACACTATAAATAGTCCAAAAAGTAGGTTATGTTCCGTACACTTGAATTCAGATCAAATTCTAATCCAAACATTTGAAAACAGAAAAGTTATGATTTAGATTGTTTACAGACCAAATTGAATAACAAAAGACACTCACTAATCACTTAAAATTGTAGAATAATGATTAACTTATTAGAAAATTATGATATGGGTACTCTACTTTAGGATGATATACCATATCATGTCAACAAATCAGATTATTTTGATCAAGTCGATTGAAATTTCTAGATTCAACAGCTGGATTCTATCTCTCTCCTACACAGCCACTCGCATCTTCTGTTATCGACAGACGAAGAAATTACCATCTGTTTTTCCAAGAATGAATAATTATTATCCTTTTCATGTCCTTCAGCGAGTTTCCCAGGGATAAGACCTAGTGCAATCGATTTTTTATATCATGAACCTACTATGTTCCAAATTTTGTGAAAATCGTTAGAACTGTTTTCGAGATCCGTTGGACATACATAACCATATAACCATATACAGAAATTGCTCTATAATAGGATTGACAACTTTAGTATTGTGATCTTTCAATATCAATAGGTTTGTCTTGTGTCATGTAATGACATTATGTAAGGAAATAGGACCAGCTGATGGGATATTATGTTTTTTTTTTCGATTTCGTTTTTAGCTGATATTGAAACATGAAAATATCAGGCCCAGTAGCACAAAAGCCTGCTCAATTTAAATCAGGATTGAATTTCATGAGAATTAATCAGAGCAGGGTTTTTTAATAGAAGGCTTCTCTCATTGGTTCTCGTGGTATTTAGTCCGGATAATGAATTAACAGACAGTGAAACTGGCTCTCTCAAGGCAATGGCTGCGTACAAACATAGAGCAACAGATGAACCAATACAACAGAAGCTCAAGAAATTAGTCGCATTTCTATCACCTCACAATAAACATTACATTCAACCACCATTTGTTTGGAGAGATCGATTTTAATTTTTTTTTTGCTATAATCCGGTCACTTTCTGAATCTATTCTCCCAGATGTTCCATGAATACTGTAATGTTTCAAATTAATTAGGTCGCCAAATTTGTTGACTCAACTACAGCTATTGTAATCTTTTTCATTTGCACACACTCTCTCACGTTTTCAACAGATTATGGAAACTTTTTTCTGATCAGCTGCTACTTGAGGGATCAATAATCCTCTCTCAAGGAGCTTCAGCTGATTTATTAAAAATCGTTAGAGCCGTTTCGAGATCCATCCGACATACATACATATCCACAAGCACACATATTCAAACAGAAATTGCTTTCCTAGTATAATTGACTTCAATGATTATGATTTCATTCAATGTGAGCTTATTTCATATAATAATAACAGCTGGCATCAAAAGCAAAAATGTCAGACATGATTGAAATTGAAACAGTGGCGATCATCTATATAATCCGTGTTTCGGATGGACACGTTAAGTCGTCGGTCCCGGCTGCCTAAAAAGCAGTCGTTAGGTCATGTCAGAGGCCCTGGAATTGATCAGCTGCGACCTGAAAACTCTGACACCAGACTTGAGCCAGCCAGGTCACTCGATATTATTGATATTATTATTATTATTATTATTATTATCTATATAATAAGAGAGAGTAGGGTTGTGTTTGTTCGCATCAAAACATGTCAACTTGTGGATTGCATACCGGAAAAACAGGAATGATTTAGATCTCCTAATTTCGAACATAGATTCTAAAAATGTCAATCTCGTGCACCTGGAAGCCCAAATTTCAATTTTCCTTCTAGATTTTTCAGAATTGATGATCAAACTCCATTAATAGTACATACGATTTCATAAAAAAATCACCAAATCATATGGTCGGAATTAGAAAATTTTATTACCTATATTGAAGTACTGGATTATATACGTATGTATACTGGTGTAAAGTAGTATAGGAAAATTATGTTTGACGCATCATCACGTCTGAACTACTGGACTGATTAACTTGAAATTTTGCATATAGACTCTTGCTTAACCGAGGATGGTTATAAACCTATTTTAAATTCTTTAATATTTGATTACATCAAGTTTTCAGTTTTTCAAGTTTTCAATTATTTGTCATGCTTTCAGTTGTTGTAAGGAAGCAGAACATTTCTCTTAAATGGGAAATTAGAAGATAGGTATGATTGGGGATCCTTTTCGAATGATAAAAACAGGTTTTCCGTCGCACCATAATTTTTTCCGCCATTTTGGAACCACCATTTTGAATACAACTTATTTTTTTAATTGAAAGGTGGTCTTATGATACATGATTCCGATACAGGATTTCCAGAGAAAAGGTATGGTGAAAACCGCACATCGATATCTCAAACCTTTCAAAATTTATTCTCATTCATTTCCTTTATCATAGTATAGAAGATGATAGATAAATGGATGATATATCAATCTATCTATCATCTTCTATACTATAATAGAGGAAAGAACTGGCTCAAAGACGTATACACACGTGGAGGATAGGGAGATTATGTTTGACGCATCATCACGTCTGAACTACTGGACTGATTTACTTGAAATGCTGCTCATAAATTCTTAATCAACCGAGGATTATTATAGGCCTATTTTCAATTCTTCTGGATTTTATTACGTCAAGTTTTAGAATAGACCCTTGCGAAGCACGGGTTACCTGCTAGTAACATTATTATCTTCATCTGATCCAAAGTAACCAAATTATAGTAAGATTCACATCAATGTGTCAGCATTGTTTGAGTGGGGAGCATTGATGCTATTAATGAGGAATACTGACAGTCAACGAACTATTATGCATATTCTCTAATATTTTTAGAACAAACAAACAATGTTTGGGAATATTTGATTCATGGGAAAAGCGCCTCACTTCTATGGAAGATATTTTTACATTAGGAAAAGCAACAACAGCTATTTGGCCGTTCTAATAAATAACCCCTTTCTTTCGCCCAAGTTATATTTTGGCCGAGTTTCCTCATTCTTTGCAAATAGATTCCACAACGGACACTTCTGAAGTTTAAATAATAGCCTCCATATTTCATACTGAATTGTTTAAACAGTTTTCGCGATGTCGGATATACAAACAAAATTAGTCTTGATAGAATAGGATGAATTAATTGAAGCAACTCCAGTCATAAAAGTTTGTTTTATGAAAAATAAAAATTATCTATACTCCAAGGTATAGCTCCGATTGAAGCAGCAGTGCCCAATAAATTTGTTCTCGATAAATGCATTTCAATTAATTCTTTAACTTGTTGCCAACCTGATGAAGTCATGTCAACTTAATGCCAACCTGAAAAAGTTATTAAATTAGTTGCCAGTAGTCAACAACGGTTTTGTGGAATTACTCTCTCTAGATTATAGCTCTATAGTAACATATGATATAGACATTTCAATTATCATAATTAAGAGATTGGGAGAAGAAGAATATACATGCTAGAAGACGAACTTCACACCCTTAAAAATCACCTTTAGAGTTGAAACATCGCCAAAAGATTTCTTAGTGAGCACCTAGGACGTATGAGAAAGCTATATTCCAAGTTTTGTTGCAATCCATCCTATAGTTTTCCAGAAATCGTGATCAGTGAGATAAGAATTTTATAAGTATAGATTCTCTTTGTGTAAAAATTGTGGATTTAGATGATTTTTTAAAAGTCGTCAAAACAGCTGTTCTACAGATAAAATATCTCGACTATGTGTTCTTTTGAATAAGCTGCTCTACCTGCCTACCTCATGCACGAGAAGGAGGTTACAAAGTCCATTTTTCTCAAGGATGGGGTGGACCCCTTATTAGTTTCCTAGAAAGGAGACTCATGACAGTTGATAGAGCTGATAGAGTTGATACAGGGTATGAATTTGAAAAAAAATCGGTCACGTAATTTTCAAGAAAATCGTGATAGAAATTTAACTCACAGTATTGCGCTAGGACTCGTAGTGAACGGACGTATAGTGGAGTAGTAATAGTGTAGTGTAGAAGTAGTGAGTCAGCAGTTTGTTCGCGATTAAAAGTGGAATAAAAATATTTTATCGAGTATTGGTCGTCAACCGCGGTATTTTATGCAAGCAAAGCGACCTGCTTTTCTCGGCGGTAATATAGCTCCGTTCGCGTTTCCGTGTGCGTGAGTGTTGATTACGAGTGCTGTTTGAAATATATGGTAACGAAATCGCACTATGTCCGACTTAGTGAAGCAACTAAGTTTTCCTGCATCAGAGCAAGAAGAAAAGGAAGCCACTAAGGAGAGCATGAACACCAACAACATGGCAAATGCACCAGAAATCCAGTGTTCACCGGATCAATACATAAAAGCAAATAAACCCAAATCTTCAGCTGAGCAGGTACTTTTCATCGCCTGGAAGGAATCTGATGAGAAGAGGAAGGAGCTAGAGAGAAGCAACGCCGAACTCTTGCAAAAAATGCAGGATTTGGAAAAAGATTTCTCAATATTGAGAAAAAGATCCATAGCCCACAGCCTACCAGCTCAGCAGCCGAGAACTACTCGACAAGTGAATAAGAATTGGCTAAAGAAACTGAATGGATCAGAACTCGTACTAAGTGGGCTACCAAGAAGAGGAAGCTTAGCATCCCATCGCCAGAACTCAAAAAATCTGGTGTGGCGCACTCACACAACTTTCCTTGCCGTTATGAAAATCGATCACCTGACGCTAGTGTAAACGCGCATCTCAAGTCAAAGATCTGAGCCAGCTGGTGACAGGTCAATAACGCTGGATACACACGAGATCTGCTATCTCTTCATAGTGAATGATTTACTAGAATCAACAGTTGCCAACAGTTTGCAATTGAATAATTACATTTTCTCAAATTTCAAGCTTATTTTCAATTTCAGGTGAAAATGTTACTGAGCATTAATTTAAGAGATGTCCATGCTCAATCGTTTCCACTAGAATTTTTTGTTTAAATTATATCTGAGACCTGATAATTGGAAATCTAAAGTCAAACTTTGCATAAATGGGGCGGAGCTCCATTCCGTGACCAATCAGTGAGAAGGAGAAGAGGAAGAAGAAAGAAATGCCACCACCGCCAATCATTGAGGATGGTATTAAGAATCTGAATGTACTTGTTACGAGTTTGAAAAAAGTGTCACCAGCTGACAAATTTAGGATGAAACTGTTAAGTGAAGAAACATTTAAAGTTAATGCAGTTGATTCAGAAACTTATCGGAATATTACCAGAGAATTGATTAAAGATGGGCTCAACTGGCACTCCTATGAAGATAAACAGTCGAGACCAATAAGAGTGATGATTAAAAAGCTTCATCACTCTTGTAGTACAGAAATGATTCTGGAAGATTTGAAAGTATAAGGATTGAAAGTTCTAGAAGTTGTAAACAAGCTGAGGTGGAAGACAAGAGAACCATTAGATATGTTCATGGTATCATTCAGCCCTGAAGAAGATATAAAAACAGTATTTGAATTGAAAAATATATTTGGCTGTAGAGTGGAAGTTGAAGCATTGAAGAAGGCCAATCTGATACCGCAATGCAAACGTTGCCAAGCATATGGCCACACTCAAAAATATTGTAACAAGGAGCCTAGGTGTGTTGAGTGTGCAGGTAAACACCAAACAAAGGAATGTTTGAAACTCAACGATACTCTACCAAAATGTATTCATTGCGGTGAAGCACATCCAGCCAGCTATCGAGATTGCACTGTTGCAATCGAATTGCAAAAAATCAGGAATTCTACTGAAACAAAAATTATTGCAGATTTACGAAAGAAAATCATTCAAAATATCCACCAAAAATCACGGAAAATACAGAAGCTCACAATCTAAAAAATGGTACTGCAGTTAAGAAATTGACTTTCGCCCAGATTGTCTCAAAAGAAGATAGATCGAAAATGGAAGAGCCAAAAAGTGAAGTAGAAGAAGGCACCAATAATATTTTGCAGCTAATCTTGGCAAAACTGGATAGACAAGAGCAAATAATCACCATACTACAATCCAAATTTCAGAAGTTAGAACAGAGTAGACTACTGAAATTCAAATGATTCATTCACTAAAAATAATGGAATGGAACGCGAATGGATTGTTACAACGGCAACAGGAGTTAGAAGCAGTTCTAGACATAGAAAAAATAGATATATGTCTTATATCTGAAACTCACTCACTTAACAAATCAATCGTTTATCAAATTAAAAGGCAATCTACAACATCATGAAGAAGTGAAACATGAAAGTGATAGAATTCAATTGATAGGTGTAGCAGTTCAAGCAGCAAATTATCACTTCGTTGTTGCAGCTATTTACTGTCCTCCCAGATATTCCATCAGAAGAGAGGAGTATTCGACATTGCTTGATATGTTAGGAGAAAAATTCATTCTTGGTGGTGATTTTAATGCAAAGCACGTGCATTGGGGATCGCGCTTAACAACTCACAAGGGAAGACAGCTCTTCGAAGCAATGAAAGAGATGAGGTGCGGAGCTCTTTCAACTGGTAAACCAACCTACTGGCCCACCGATACGAGGAAAATCCCAGATCTCATAGATTTCTTCCTGCTAAAAAATATATCAGTTAATTATTTGCATTTAGAGGATAGTTTCGACCTTAATTCCGACCACTCATCCATCATTATGACTCTGAGTGATTCAATTCTACGGAAGGAAAATACTTGTCCTGCGTTAGCAAATAGCCGCACTGATTGGGATGGCTTCCAACAGATGCTGGAGGAAAGAATAGAATTGAACTCACCATTAAGGAACGAAGAACATAATTATTGATCGGGAGTTGGAGCAGTTTGTGACTGATATCCAACAGGCAGCATGGTGTAATACCCCACAAATCAGAAGAAGAACCACTGGAAATAATTACCCAGCGGAAATCAGAGAATTTATTGTTGAAAAACGAAGAGCTAGAAGGAGATGGCAGCAATCACGTTCCCCCCAAGACAAAAGAGTTTTGAACAATCTAACTCAAGAACTAAGGAAAGAGATTCAATGTATCAAGGATGAATCAATTAATCCAGTACGGACTACTCACTCTGGAAGGCAGCTAAAAAAATAAAACGAACCATTCAACAATCTCCTCCTCTCAGAAAGCAGGACAGACAATGGGCAAGGAGTAGTGATGAAAAGGCACAGACATTTGCGGATCATTTTATAAACGTTTTCCAGCCAATCAACTCAGGTGAAGAGGAAACTTTAGAAGCGGATGAGAATATCTTACAGCCGAATCAAGAGATAATGCGTGTCACAGTAGAAGAAGTCAAAAGAGAAATAAGAGATCTAAATAACAAAAAAAAACCCTGGATTTGACATGATAACCGGCTCAGTCCTCAAACACCTATTTCTTCTTCTTCTTCTTCTTTTTCTTCTTCTTCTTCTTCTTCTTCTTCTTCTTCTTCTTCTTCTTCTTCTCCTTCTCATTCTGATCCACACTCATTTATCAGGTTTTTCCTTCTTCGTCCTTAGCAAATTTTCCTCCCCACTTCTCCTTCTTTTTCTTCCTGTTTCTCCTCTGTACATTATCTATTTGGTCATACACATAGTCTTTCTCAATCTCGTCCTTATCCTCCTCCTACTCCAGCATCCCCTACTCCTCCTCCTCCTCCTCCATATCATTCAACTTTTATTATAAATGAGTATTACCTCCATCCTCTTCTTATGATTTCCCAAAACCATTTAGTATCTCAACACGTAATTCTTATTTTTCTTCAAGAGCAATTGAAATGATCATAGGAATTCAATGTGAAGTCGATTATCAAGTACCCTCTAGTTTTATTACAACTAGTTTCAACTCACCAAAATCACCAACTCCAACCGGCTCAGTCCTCAAACACCTACTAAGGAAAGCAATAGTGGATCGAACAAACATTTTGAATGCTTCTTTCAGACTAAAATTCGTACCAGGAATATGGAAAGTAGCAGAGGTTATAATGCTACTGGAGCCAGGTAAAGAGCCACATGAAGTATCATCATATAGGCCAATATCATTGTTACCGGTCCTATCCAAGTTGTTTGAAAGGATTTTACTTAGTAGGCTAGAACCAATAATTGAGAGACAGCACATAATTCCAAATCACCAATTTGGCTTCAGAGCGAAACACTCAACAATAGATTAAGTGCATCGGATTATGAATGTAATAGAGAAGTGCTTAGAAGAGAAAAAAGTTTGTTCAGCAGCTTTCCTTGATATAGGGCAAGCTTTTAATAAAGTATGGCATGAAGGTCTCATTTTCAAGCTCAAAAAAGTGCTACCAAAGCAATATACAGATATACTACAATCCTATCTCACTGACAGATACTTTAGGGTCAGGCATGAAAGTTCATATTCTGATTTGAAGGAAATCAAAGCAGGAGTTCCTTAAGGCAGTGTTCTGGGACCAGTTCTTTATCTACTCTATACCAGCGATATTCCCAGCCTTGATGAGAATACTACAGCAACATTTGCAGACGACACAGTCAGTAGACAGTGATATTCATATTTCAACAGAGAAACTACAGAGATCCATCAACAAAATTCAAGATTGGACTGGAAAGTGGAGAATGAAATTGAATGGAACAAAGTCGATTCACATCAATTTTACCAATAAGAAGGACCTGCCCATACCAACAACTATCAACAACCAAGTTGTACCATATGCTAATGATGCCAAGTATCTGGGTATGACCTTGGACGCAAAGCTTCGCTGGAAGGCCCATGTCAAGAAGAAGAGAGAAGAGCTTGGAATCAAATATAAGAAGCTGTATTGACTGATCGGAAGAAACTCCATCCTTTCAATCCGAAACAAAGTACTTCTGTACAAACAGATATGCCAGTATGGACTTATGGTATACAACTTTGGGGGTGTACCAAAGACAGCAACATCAATGTCATACAACGTTTTCAAAACAAAGTGCTAAGGAACATTGTGGATGCTCCTTGGTATGTCAGGAACAGCGATCTTCATAGAGACCTGCACGTCGACCTGGTGTACACCAAGATCCAGAGGCATGCGGAGATGCACGAGGGGCGACTGCACCAACATGACAACGTCGAGGCGATCCAGCTGGTAGACAATGGAGGGTTGGTGCGTAGGCTCAAAAGGAGGAAACCGTTTGAACTAGTGTAGTGCTTGTTCAAGTAGTGTCCAGTGAAATAGCAGAACAGTGATTGAGTGAATCTAGCTTCTATAGTGCAGTCAATAAGTGTACATATTAATTAAACAATAGCAGTAAGAGTTCCTAATGAGTAAATTCACTGTTCAATTTTCCAAGTAGTAATTTAGGATAGAAAAATTAGCTCATTAGTCTTTAGACTAGATGGCTATAGTATTGATCAATAGAAAAAAAAGAAATTTAACAAAATCCATTTTGCCCAATAATATTACATAGCTCCTGCAATTTTCCCAGAAATGAGACTCATGTCAGTTGATAGGGCTTATAAATAGCTATCCATGGTATAAATTTGAAGGAAATCGTGAGAGCCGTTTTTGATAAAATCCTGAAAAACATGTATTTTTTCATTATCTGCCCTTTTCTCTGCCATTTTGAATTGAATTTCTTATTGTCAGATCCTCATGGTATAAGGACCTCCAAGTTTAAAATTTCAAGTCAATCGGTCAATTAGGGATGGAGTTATCACAGATAACTGTGAATATGTTCACATACAAAAACACACTAACACACACAGACCTATACCCAAAAATCATGTTTTTGGACTCAGGGGACCTAGAAACTTATATAAAACTTGAAATAAGATAACCTTAATTTTTTTGGAAAGCAATACCATAGAGAAACATAGCGTAGGCATAGCATATTAGAGTATAGCATAGTAGCATATAGTGTATAGCATATTAGCAGATAGCATATAGCATAGTAGCGTATAGCATATAGCATATTAGCGTATAGCATATAGCATATTAGCGTAAAGTGTTTAGCATATTAGCGTATAGTGTATAGCATATTACCATATAGCATAGTAGCGTATAGCATATAGCATATTAGCGTATAGCATATAGCATATTAGCGTATAGCATATAGCATATTAGCGTATAGTGTATAGCATAGTAGCATATAGCATAGTAGCATATAGTGTATAGCATATTAGCATATAGCATATAGCATAGTAGCGTATAGTGTATAGCATATTAGCATATAGCATATAGCATAGTAGCGTATAGTGTATAGCATATTAGCATATAGCGTATAGCATAGTAGCGTATAGTGTATAGCATAGTAGCATATAGTGTATAGCATATTAGCATATAGCGTATAGCATATTAGCATATAGCGTATAGCATATTAGCATATAGCGTATAGCATATTAGCATATAGTGTATAGCATATTAGTGTATAGCTTATAGCATAGTAGCGTATAGCATAGCATATTAGCATATAGCTTATGCTATAGTGTATAGCATATTAGCATATAGCGTATAGCATATTAGCGTATAGCATATTAGTGTATAGCTTATAACATAGTAGCTTATAGCATATAGCATGGTAGCATATAGCGTATAGCATAGTAGAGTATAGAGTATATCATAGTAGCATATAGTGTATAGCATAGTGGCATATATCGCATAGCATATTAGCATATAGAGTATAGCATATTAGCATACAATGTATAGCATAGTAGTGTAGAGTGTACAGCATATTACCATATAGCGTATAACATATTAGTGTATAGCATATAGCATATTAGCGTATAGCGTATATCATAGTAGCATATAGCGTATAGCATAGTAGCATATAGTGTATAGCATATTAGCGTATAGCATATAGCATATTAGCGTATAGCGTATAGCATTATAGCATATAGCATATAGCATATTAGTGTATAGCATATTAGCATAATAGCATATAGCGTATAGCATAGTAGCATATAGCGTATAGCATAGTAGCGTATAGTGTATAGCATATTAGTGTATAGCATATAGCATATTAGCGTATAGCGTATAGCATGATAACATATAGCATATAGCATATTAGTGTATAGCTTTTAACATAGTAGCATATAGCGTATAGCATAGTAGCGTATAGCGTATAGCATAGTAGCATATAGCGTATAGCATATTAGTGTATAGCTTTTAACATAGTAGCATATAGCGTATAGCATAGTAGCATATAGCATATAGCATAGTAGCATATAGCATATAGCATAGTAGCATATAGCATATAGCATAGTAGCATATAGCGTATAGCATATAGCATATAGCATAGTAGCATATAGCATATAGCATAGTAGCATATAGCGTATAGCATAGTAGCATATAGCATATAGCATATCAGTGTATATCTTTTAACATAGTAGCATATAGCGTATAGCATAGTAGCATAAAGCGTATAGCATATAAGTGTATAGCTTTTAACATAGTATCATATAGCGTATAGCATAGTAGCATATAGCATATAGCATATTAGTGTATAGCTTTTAACATAGTAGCATATAGCATATAGCATAGTAGCATATAGCGTATAGCATAGTAGCGTATAGTGTATAGCATATAAGTGTATAGCTTTTAACATAGTAGCATATAGCGTATAGCATATTAGCATATAGCATATAGCATATTAGTGTATAGCTTTTAACATAGTAGCATATAGCGTATAGCATAGTAGCATATAGCGTATAGCATATTAGTGTATAGCTTTTAACATAGTAGCATATAGCATATAGCATAGTAGCATATAGCGTATAGCATAATAGCGTAATTGTGTATAGCATATAAGTGTATAGCATATAGCATATTAGCGTATAGTGTATAGCATATTAGTGTATAGCATATTAGCATATAGCATATAGCATATTAGCATATAGCATATAGCATATTAGTGTATAGCATATTAGCATATAGCATATAGCATATTAGTGTATAGCTTTTAACATAGTAGCATATAGCGTATAGCATAGTAGCATATAGCGTATAGCATAATAGCGTATAGCGTATAGCATAGTAGAGTATAGCGTATAGCATATTAGCGTATAGTGTATAGCATATTAGCATATAGCATATAGCATATTAGTGTATAGCTTATAGCATAGTAGCGTATAGTGTATAGCATATTAGCATATAGCGTATAGCATATTAGCGTATAGCGTATAGCATATTAGTGTATAGCATATTAGCATATAGCATATAGCATATTAGCGTATAGCATATTAGCATATAGCATATTAGTGTATAGCTTATAGCATATAGCATACTAGTGTATAGCTTATAGCATATAGCATAATAGCATATAGCATAGTAGCGTAAAGTGTATAGCATATAAGTGTATAGCTTTTAACATAGTAGCATATAGCATAGTAGCGTATAGTGTATAGCATATAGCATACTAGTGTATAGCTTATAGCATGGTAGCGTATAGTGTATAGCATATAGTGTATAGCATAGTAGCGTATAGCATATTAGTGTATAGCTTATAGCATGGTAGCGTATAGTGTATAGCATAGTAGCGTATAGTGTATAGCATATTAGTGTATAGCGTAGAGCATAATAGCATATAGCATATAGCATAGTAGCGTATAGCGTATAGCATATTAGTGTATAGTGTATAGCATATTAGTGTATAGCATATTAGCATATAGCATATAGCATATTAGTGTATAGCTTATAGCATAGTAGCATATAGTGTATAGCATATTAGCATATAGCGTATAGCATATTAGTGTATAGCATATAGCATATTAGTGTATAGCATATTAGCATATAGCATATAGCATAGTAGCGTATAGCATATTAGCGTATAGCATATTATTGTATAGCGTATAGCATATAGCATTAGCATATAGCATATAGCATGGTAGCATATAGCGTATAGCATAGTAGGGAATAGTGTATAGCATATAAGTGTATAGCTTTTAACATAGTAGCATATAGCGTATAGCATATTAGTATATAGCAAATTAGTGTATAGCTTATAGCATGGTAGCGTATAGTGTATAGCATAGTAGAGTATAGTGTATATCATAGTAGCATATAGCATATTAGTGTATAGCTTATAGCATGGTAGCGTATAGTGTATAGCATAGTAGTGTAGAGTGTATAGCATATTAGCGTATAGCATAGTAGGGAATAGTGTATAGCATATCAGCGTATAGCATATTATTGTATAGCGTATAGCATAGTAGAGTATAGCGTATAGCATATAGTGTATAGCATATTAGTATATAGCAAATTAGTGTATAGCTTTTAACATAGTAGCATATAGCATATAGCATATTAGCATATAGCATACTAGTGTATAGCTTATAGCATATAGCATATTAGTGTATAGCATATTAGCGTATAGCGTATAGCATAATAGCATATAGCATATTAGTGTATAGCATATTAGCATATAGCATATAGCATATTAGCGTATAGTGTATAGCATATTAGTGTATAGCGTATAGCATATTAGTGTATAGCTTTTAACATAGTAGCATATAGCATATAGCATATAGCATTAGCATATAGCATACTAGTGTATAGCTTATAGCATATAGCATATAGCATATTAGTGTATAGCTTTTAACATAGTAGCATATAGTGTATAGCATATAGTGTATAGCATATCAGCGTATAGCATATTAGCATATAGTGTATAGCATATCAGCGTATAGCATATTAGTATATAGCAAATTAGTGTATAGCTTTTAACATAGTAGCATATAGCTTATAGCATATAGCATTAGCATATAGCATACAGCATAGTAGAGTATAGCGTATAGCATATTAGTGTATAGCTTATAGCATATAGCATACAGCATAGTAGAGTATAGTGTATATCATAGTAGCATATAGCATATAGCATGTAGCTTAGTAGTGTATAGTGTATAGCATAGTAGTGTAGAGTGTATAGCATATTAGTGTATAGCTCATAGCATAGTAGCGTATAGCGTATAGCGTATAGCGTATAGCATATAGCATGGTAGCATATAGCGTATAGCGTATAGCATATAGCGTATAGCATATAGCATGTAGCTTAGTAGTGTATAGCGTATAGCAAAGAAGCGTATAGTGTATGGCATAGTAGCGTATAGCATATAGCATATTAGCATATAGCATGTAGCTTAGTAGTGTATAGTGTATAGCAAAGAAGCGTATAGTGTATAGCATAGTAGCGTATAGTGTATAGCATAGTAGCATATAGCGTATAGCATATTAGCATATAGCATACTAGTGTATAGCTTATAGCATTGTAGCGTATAGTGTATAGCATATAGCATATTAGCATACAATGTATAGCATAGTAGTGTATAGCGTATAGCATAATAGCATATAGCATATTAGTGTATAGCATATTAGTGTATAGCTCATAGCATAGTAGCGTATAGCATATTAGCATATAGCATATAGCATATTAGCATATAGCATATTAGCATATAGTGTATAGCATATTAGCGTATAGCATATTAGCATATAGCATGTAGCTTAGTAGTGTATAGCGTATAGCATATAGCATATAGCATTAGCATATAGCATATTAGCGTATAGTGTATAGCATATAGTGTATAGCATATTAGTGTATAGTGTATAGCATAGTAGCATATAGCATAGTAGCATATAGCTTATAGCATATAGCATATTAGCGTATAGCGTATAGCGTATAGCATATTAGCGTATAGTGTATAGCATATAGCATATAGCATATAGCATATTAGTGTATAGCTTATAGCATAGTAGCATATAGTGTATAGCATATTAGCATATAGCGTATAGCATATTAGTGTATAGCATATAGCATATTAGTGTATAGCATATTAGCATATAGCATATAGCATAGTAGCGTAAGCTTCTTATGCTATTGTTTCTCTATGGCAATACTTTCCTTACCTATGGTAATAGGGCAAGGAAAGTGAAAAAGATAAGTTTGACTTTTAAAGCCAGAGGTTCACTCTTATATCTCAACTTCTTGCATGGAAGGGAGGGGAGACAGTGTTCATGTTGCTCATGCAATTTTACTTCATGGAGGTTTGTCCGATATTGTTGAGTGTCCGAAGAGCATTGCTTGGAAAATGTAGACTCTCTGAGTTTGAGGTTATTGAATGGCTAAACAGGAAGAGTTGAGGTAGATTGACAGCATTTCTAATAGCAGCTTTTAATTTGAGAAAGGATTTGATATTAGAATTCTAATGAATGCTTGGAATTATTAGGCTATGATCGACTCGTAGCAAAACAACTTCAAATGTTAGGCCAGTCACCAACCTAATAATATTAAATATATATATATTTTTTTTGTTATTTCTATTAAAACTAGTCACTAGGACTAACCATTAATTTTGTTCTGTTATTTCTTATCCTAAATTAATTTTTCATTGCTAAAGTCTTCCAGTGAAGCCTACAGTTCCAATCTATAATTTCACTACTTTAAATTATTTCACTACACTTTTCTTCAATATACTTTAATCACTCCACTAGCACTACACCAACTCGAAGGGCTTTGTTCTCTTCAACCTCCTAGTGAGTTCAGTGTTGTCTAGTAGTTGGATGACTTCGGTGTTGTCGTGTTGATGAAGACGTGACTCATGATGGGCTGCCAATCGTCTTATCTCACAGGTCACAAGGGGATGTGCAGATCTCGGTGCAAATCGCTGTTCCTTATGTACCAGGGCGCATTCACCATGTTCTGCAGTACTTTGTTTTGGAATGTTTGAATCTGACTGATGTTAGATGTTCTAGAGCAGCCCCAAAGCTGAATTCCATACGTCCAGACAGGTTTTAGAATTTGTTTGTAAATCAATAACTTGTTGTCCAATGAGAGTTGTGATTGACGGCCCAACAGCCAATAGATTCTACTGTATTTGAGTCCTAGCTCGCTCCTTTTCATCTTGATATGCTCTTTCCATTTCAACTTGGCGTCAAGAGTCATTCCAAGGTATTTTGCTGTGTTGCTGTGTGGTACTACATTCCCATTCAGATTTATTCGAATCGGGTCATTGATAATTTTGTTTGTGAAGTTGATATGAATAGACTTCATCTCATTTAATCGAATTCTCCATTTTTTGGTCCAGTCACTGAATCTGTTGCTAGCATTCTGTAGTTTTGTGGCTGCTTCTTGTACTGTTTCCCCTTCTGCCAGTATTGCAGTATCATCAGCAAAAGTAGCTATTGTCACTGCATCCAATTCAGGAAGATCGCTTGTGTACAGCACATAAAGAACTGGTCCAAGAACACTACCCTGTGGAACTCCAGCCCTTATTTCCTTCAATTCGGAGACGTCGTCACCTTGTTTTACTCTGAATAATCTGTTGTTGATGTATGATTTTAAAAGTTTTACAAGTTGAGTGGGGAGAATTTTATGAAGTTTAATGATCAGTCCTTCATGCCACACTTTGTCAAATGCCTGTGCCACATCAAGGAAGATTGCTGAACATATAGATTTTTTCTCTAATGACTTCTCTATTACATTGGTGATTCTATGTACTTGGTTCAGGGTTGAGTGCTTCTGCCTGAAACCAAATTGATAGGCTGGTATCAGATTCCTGCTACTTATGATGGGAGTCAATCTCTTCATTAGCAATTTCTCAAAAAGCTTTGAAATTACAGGTAGAAGAGATATTGGGCGGTATGATTTTGCCTCTTGAGGACATTTCCCAGGCTTTTGCAACATAATGACTTCTGCCACCTTCAGAATTGTAGGAAAATGCTGTAATCGGAGTGATGCATTGAATAAGTATGTTAGCATGACAATACCTTTCCTTGGAAGTTTCTTCAAGATTTCACCTGTAATCAGATCAAACCCAGGTGCTTTTTTGTTATTCATATTATATTTCATTTCTTCTTGAACCTCATTTATAGAAACTGGATCAATCTCTGTATCTAAATCATCCATTATATCTTCTTCAGGATCAATTTCAGATTGAATGTTGTTTGGTTGGAAGATTTCTTCTAGATGATTAGCAAATAAATCTGCCTTTTCTCTGTTATTTCTTGCCCAAGCACCATCTGGTTTTCTAATTGGAGGGGATTGTAATATTGGCCGCTTAATTCTTTTTGTTGCTTTCCATAATGAATAATCTGTACTGGCATCAGCTGTCAAATTTTGAAGGTAGTTATTAATGGATTCCTCAGTTAGTTTCCTTATCTCTCTTCTCAATAATTGTTGTGTTCTGTTATTCAAGATATTTTTGTCAGCAGGATCACGTGTTTGTTGTCATCTTCTTCTTGCCCTTCGTTTTTCTAAAACAAGTTGTCGAATCTCCAGAGGGTAATTGCATCCTTTTGTTTTCCTGGTATATTGTCTGGTGTTTTTCCAGGCTGATTTCTGGATTTGCCACATGAAATTTTCTGCGGCTTCATCTAGCTGCTCAGTTGTTCTAAGTGGAATATTCAAGTTGATTTCATTCTCCAAATCCACTTTAAAAGCTTCCCAGTCTGTTGTTCTGTTGACTAACATTGGTCTGTATTCTTTCTTTATTATTCGTTCACTAAGTGTGAGAATTACAGCTGAATGATCAGAATCCAGGTCAAAGCTCTCTTCAATGTCGATGAAATTACTGGATATTCTCTTTGTTATGAAGAAATCTAGAAGATCTGGAGTTTTATTCAAATCTGTTGGCCAATACGTAGGTGTCCCTGTTGAATGGAATTCGCAGCCCAGCTCCTGGATAGCCTCTCTGAGTTCTTTTCCTTTGGTAGTCGTGAGTCGTGAACCCCAATCCTTATGCTTGGCATTAAAATCTCCACCCACTATGAATCTATCTCCAAGCTGATGAAGAATATTTGTATAATCATTTTTCTTTAAATTGTAACGTGGTGGAAAATATGCAGCTCCAACAAGTATTTTCTGGTTGATGGACTCTATTCCAACTACAGTTAGCTGTATTTCATTACTTTGAATACTGAAGTCTTCATAGTGTTTAATACTCTCCTTCACTATTACAGCACTTCCACCCCTTGCTTGATTTTGAGGATGAATAGTTTCGTAAACATTATATCCATTGATTTTGAAGTGAGTCTGCTCAGTTGAATGGGTTTCAGAGATGAGGCAAACATCTATATTTCGTGTCTTTAGAAATATTTCTATTTCTTGTTTTCTATTATTATTGATATTATTTATTTCATTGGCATTCCAGGTAGCAATCCTTATATCTTGTTGGCTCGCAATATTCATTTTCTAGTTTTCTTCTCGATACTCTTACTCTTCCCTTCCAAGCTGTCAAGTCGTCCAGAAAGAATATTTAAACTGTTCAAAATTTCCTGCAAAACCTTATTGACTTGAACTGGTTGTTGTTGTTGTTGTTGTTGCTTTGGTTGGCTCTCCTGTTGTAGGCTTGGAGTGGGTTTCGTTACTTGGGAATAGGATATTTCTCCAGTGTACTTTTTTGAAGTGAAGTTTCTTTGTTTAGTTGTATGTGGTACTTCGCTACTTCTTTTAACTAGGTTTCCTTTTTCAGTTCTTCTTCTCTGAAGTTCTTTTGCGATGAGACAGCCTCTGTAGTTAGCTGGGTGAGCCTCAGCACAATTGAAACATTTGGCTGGGGTTTCTTTAGCCTTAGTACACGAAATAGTCCAGTGTTTTCCAGCACACTTCACACACACAGGTTCATGTTGACAGTATGTCTGTGTATGACCAAACCGCTGACAACGTTTACACTGTGGAATCATTTTATTACTTCTAATTGATTCAATTTTCACTTCCATGTAGCAAATATGTTTAATTTCAAATATTCTTTTTGTATCTTCTGTATTCTTGAATGTTAACATGAACATTGGAAGTCTGATGATGTGTTCTTTTTCATCTTTCTTCAATTTTTTCATTTTGTTGACAGCACTGATTATTTGAAAGCCTCTGCTTAGAAGATCGTTCTTTATATCCTCTGGATCGCATGATGGATGAAGCTCTTTAGCCATGACACGAATTGGACGAGTTTGTTTATTTTCGTACGTGTGCCATTCATATTTAGCTTCATTCAACATCTTAGTTAAATCTCTGTATTCTTGTTCAGTTTCAACATTCAATTTTAGCTGGTTGTTGTTCATCATGTTGGCACTGAAATTGAGATTTTTCGATTTCAATGCCTCTTTAATTTTCGAATACTCTTGTATATTGCTTAATATGACTGGTGGTGGCTTGTTTCTCTTTTCTGTCGGTTTCATACTTGTAGAATCAGTTGCAGGCCTTATTTTTTCTGGTGAGTCACGGATTTTTCTCTTCTTTTGTTTAGGGAGAATCCATGCAGTCTCTGATGCTACCATTTTCTCTTCTTCCTCCCAATTCGGTGGTGAATAACTTTTATTGCTACTTCTAGAAGATGCTGGTTGCATTGTATGTGAAGCTGAAGATTGAAGATTCTGTGTGGTTGTAGATGCTGATGAAAATATCTCTTTCAGCTGATTAATCTCCAACCGTGCTCTCTCCAACTCCTTTTCCAGTTTATGCATTCTTTCTCTCTCTTCACTCTGTTGGAAAGTGACTTCTTTCCATGCATTGTACAAAAACTGCTCCGTTGCAGTTTTCAGTTGGTTCGTTTTTAGAAACGATTCTGGGGAAGTGTTGACGTTTCCAGTCATTGACGCTGGTTCAACGCTCCTAGCCGGTGTTAGTTGACTCATAGTTGCGTCGTCCTCTGTTTCCTCCTCCTCTTCGAACTCTGGCAGTAGGAAGGTTGGCAATCTTTTGGGAGTCGACATTCCTCACATTCTTTACATTCCTTAGCCGGACTAGATGGTAATTCAGCACTGAACTGATTTTTCGGCGCAGGGCACTGAACTCGCGCACAACAATCAAAACACTGAACTCAGCACTTTAACTATTGCATACACTATCTCAACTACTCTCACTAAAAAAAAAACTACGTCTGCTCGCTACGACTGCTCGATCGATCATATTAAATATGATTGAATTTATTGTGTCTTCGGTAGGTACTATGATTCACTTAATTACATCGTCAGGTATAAAATACTTTAACTTAGAATCCTTTTTCAGAATTTATGAAAATACTTATAGAAATGTCCTGAATGCTGCCAAAAAATTGCCGCTAGTACATTTATAAAAAAATCTTCAAATCAAACAAGAGCAATATGGGAACTAGTTGAGACTGAGACAGGAAAGAGTACCGCTCCAACATTAGAAACAAACATAGCCAATGAAACTGGAATTATAAAAGGAGGCAAAGAATCTGCAGATTTACTGAATAATTATTTTATAAATACTCCTCTGATAATACAACAATCTATCTGTAAATATACTGGAGTAGATTAATTTTTAAAGTTCTTTAGAAGTGTTCATCAACAGTTGCGCACTTTCCACTTGAAAGAAGTTGATCCAATAAGTAGAACAGAACTCAGAAAGATAATTAAATCATTAAAAAATGAAAAATCCTATAATATACAATTGAACCTCTGACTTATACCTTTAATGGATCAATGAAAGCCGGTTGTGTACCGTTAAAGTTGAAATATTCTAAGGTAGTCCCCATTTATAAGAAAGGTAACCACAAGCTTCCTGAAAATCACAGACCGATTGACAATCCACCTGTATTTCTAGAGATATTCGAATACGTAGTGCTCCACAGATTAAGAAAGTACTTAAACAAGTTAAAACTGCTGTCCCATAAACAGTTTGGATTCAGGCCCAGCACTTCTACAGGTGATGCGCTTTTTTCTTTTATAAATGAAGTGCTGAGCTCTGTGGATGGAGGATCCAGGTTATGTGGTCTGATTGCCGATCTTGTGAACATTGAAATTTTATTGGAAAAGATGAAATTATATGATTTGAAGGCAAGGTTCTCAAGTGGTCCGTATCATACTTTGATGAGAGACATCAGCGGGTGGAAATACAGTCTCACTCTTTCGTGTATCAGTCGGAATGGTTACAGGCGAGGAGTGGGGTCCCTCAGGGATCAGTCCTTGGTCTTTTGCTTTTCCTTCTATATATTAACGACTTGCCACCACACCTTGAGCCAGCACACTGTGTTTTATACGCTGATGATGTAAGTATTTAATTGAAAAGTAACAGTCAGCATGATAAGGAATCTGAAAGTAGAAGAGCTCTTCAGAAACTAGAAGAATGGCTGGCCTCAAATATGTTGGTACTAAATTACAATAAGACTATGCAGATTCCATTCAGGACGGCTCGGAAAGCAGTATTGGATACGAGAGATGGAAACATAGGTTCAGCAAACGAGGCAAAGGTACTTGGAGTAGTGCTGGACTCTGAACTCTCCTGGCGACCTCATTTAGACCAGCTAAAAAGCAAACTAAACTTGGCAGTATTTGTTCTTAGAACCGTGAAGAAATTGATTGATGCAGGAACGCTTAAAAGTGTTTATTTTGCTGTGTTCCATTCTCTTCTTTCATACGGTGTTATATTTTGGGGCAATTCAACTCATGCAATACATATATTCAGGATCCAAAAGTGGGCAGTTGGAGTGATGGTGGGTGAATCTATTAGAGCAAGTTGTAGAAATTATTTTAAAGAGTTAAAGATTCTCCCACTTCCAGGTGTATATATTTTGGAGGCTCTTTGTTCTATTGATAGGAATAAAGATAGGTTCAATACAGGAGAGTTGTTCCACTCATTCAATACCAGATATAGACAAAACCTCAGAGACGACATTCATCGAACTGGTATGTATGAGAGAGGGGTAAAGAGTGCAGGAATTCGGCTTTATAATTCATTGCCAACACGCATAAAGGCTCTTACAGGTGAAAAGTTCAGAATTAAGGTGATGGAGGAGTTGTTGCAGGTTTGTTCTTATCCCAGTGAGGAATTCTTTTTGCATTATGGAATGCAAAGATTGACGACTTAGATTATAATTGACAAAATAATCCTTATACCCCTTTCATAGGTGGTCAGTGAGATGAAAAATGAAATAAATTCTATTATTGTATTGTCCACTATAATTTTTTCGATAGAAGGCTGTTTAACGACTACTACTATGGTGGGAGGGGTGGATCGGTCCAGAGATCAAGTTATGAGTCCGTGACTGTATGCATTGTAACGTTGTAAACCACTACATGTAATCCCAGTTCACAAAAAAATAAGAAGAGGAAATTTTGACTTTGAAATTAGATCGTGGAATGAAATAATGGATTCTAAAACATTAATAATGAAATTAATTTTTAAGAGCAATAGGAATGAGTTTTACTGTTTGGAGAAGAGTGAAAACATACAGTGAGAAAATAATAGAATCCGATGCAGAAAGAACTTGATCAATTGAATTTCAATCAAGATAATATACAGGGTGTTTCAGAAGTAGTGTCGAGAATTTTAGGGTATTGTACCTGGATGCTAGGAGACTACAATTGTCATATTTGAAGTGTCCAAAACTCAGCGGTTATACTTATAGCTGCCATTTTGTTTTTTTCACTTAAAAATTTTTATCTCAAGAACGAAATGTTGTATTGATCTGAAATTTGGCATGAATATTTATGCTATGAAGACTCAACTATAAAAAATAAAAAAAAAATTTTTCGTTGAAATTTTTCAAAATGGCGGCCATTTTAAATTTTTGATGGCGAATATCTCGAAAACCGTACATTTTACAGAAAATTTACAAGAGACAAAAAAGTTAGCAAATTTTTTCACGATTCCAATGATACCTAATTTATTAAGATTGGTCGAAGAATAACAGAGAAATTAATTTTTTTCGTACTGCATGCATGACCACTTTTCACCATTTAAAGATCAATATTAATTTTTTAATTCCAGATGTATTTAAGATGAAGCTTTGAAACTCGGTATGGCTCCATATGGGCAAACAGATGATTTTACAATGGTTTTCAGATGATAATGTTTGTCTTGTAAAAGTATTGTTGTTTCATTAAAAGTAAAGAACCAGATGTAGTGCTTCCTATTTCTTAGTCTCACGTTTCCTAGGTCTTATTTCTATCTTGAATTTCCAGTTTCAATATTTTCTTACGTTGCTTCTACACAAATATTTAATTATTGTAATGGAATTTAGTTCGCTGGAGTACACCGATATTCACTTCATGTATGGAGCAGCTCTTGGCAATGCGACCGAAGCAAGAAGAATGTATGCAGCTGCATTTCCAAACCGCCGTCTCCCTTCCGACAAGGTGTTCACAAGAACTCACAATCGGCTGAGAGAAGTTGGTTCATTTGAACGGAACAGGGTAATTGCTGGTAGGCCTCGAGCAGTTCGAAATGTTGCTTTTGAAGAGGAAGTATTGCAGAAATTCGATTTCAATCCTAGAACGAGTACGAGAGCAGTTGCAAAGCAAATCAATTCAAGTGCTTCTTCTGTGTGGCGTGTACTAAACAAGGAAAGACTTCACCCCTTCCGCTTTCAAAAAGTTCACTCATTGGTTGAACGCGACTATGAGCCAAGAGTAAACTGTGCCCGTTGGTTTCTTCAGCAAGACATTATCCAACCAAATTTTCTAGAAAATGTGTTATTTACCGATGAGTCCAGCTTTACAAGAGAAGGAATCTTCAACTCTCGCAACAGTCACGTCTGGGCCTTAGACAATCCTCATGAGGTCAAAGTGCGTGGTTATCAGTATAGATTTTCGCTGAATGTTTGGACGGGTATCTTAGGTAATCGCGTGATTGGACCATACTTTCTTCCTAATCGTCTGAATTCTCCCACGTACATTACTTTTTTAAGAGACATACTACCAGAACTTTTGGAAGATGTGCCTCTTGCAAACAGATATAATATTTGGTTTCAACATGATGGTGCCCCTGCTCATTTCGGAAATGTTGTTACGGACTTTCTGAACATGACCTATCGTCAGCGGTGGATTGGGCGGGGTGGACCAGTACCGTGGCCCGCACGTTCACCTGACCTCAACACTTTAGATTTTTTTTCTGGGGCCATATGAAAGACCTTGTTTACAGCACGCCAGTAGAAAACGAAGAAGACCTTGTGGCAAGAGTGGTTGCTGCAGCAGGTGCCATTCAAGATGATGAAAATGCTTTTATAGCAGTTCGACGGTCCATGATTGAAAGGTGCAGACTGTGTAATCAAGTTGAAGGACGGCATTTTGAGCAATTGCTGCATTAGTATCAGTGAACCGATTTGAGTGAAATTAATATTTTTCAATGTAAAATAAAATTTGGAGGAATGTTATTCTTGTATATTTCTGTAATAAGAACGGTTTTCATGAAATTATAAAAAAAATTAATATTGATCTTTAAATGGTGAAAAGTGGTCATGCATGCAGTACGAAAAAAATTAATTTCTCTGTTATTCTTTGACCAATCTTAATAAATTAGGTATCATTGGAATCGTGAAAAAATTTGCTAACTTTTTTGTCTCTTGTAAATTTTCTGTAAAATGTACGGTTTTCGAGATATTCGCCATCAAAAATTTAAAATGGCCGCCATTTTGAAAAATTTCAACGAAAAATTTTTTTTTTATTTTTTATAGTTGAGTCTTTTCAGCATAAATATTCATGCCAAATTTCAGATCAATACAACATTTCGTTCTTGAGATAAAAATTTTTAAGTGAAAAAAACAAAATGGCAGCTATAAGGATAACCGCTGAGTTTTGGACACTCCAAATATGACATTTGTAGTCTCCTAGCATCCAGGTACAATACCCTAAAATTCTCGACACTACTTCTGAAACACCCTGTATATTTGTGAAAAAAATAGTAATGTGTTATAATGGAGTATAATACGGGTGTAACTTTTCAAAACTTCCAATTGAATCGCATTCAAGAATTTCTCAGCCTGACATAAATGTCTACATGTGATATTGAAATTCATTTATTAGTCCAGTCAAAAGGTCGTTTTTCGGGAAACAGCCCCAAAATAATTTTTCTCGACGGTTCTATATGTATTTGAAATTTCCTGACACACCAGAGGGCGGCTTCACCCCCAAAACCCCAAAGCTTTTATCATGTATCGGACTCGTTTTAGAAACTCTTGAATAACAGTAAAATCGCCGAAAAAAATTAGAAAATGAAAAATTATAATTTTTCAATTGGCTGTAACTTTTGAACGGTATTGAAATCAGAAGTATGATTCATGGGAGCAAAAAGAGGAGAGAGTTCTTCACAACATGACTACTTTTTGGATTTTCTATCTAAACTTTTTCACAAGAAAAGGAAATTTGAAAATTCAATACTGTGAAAATTTCTCGCATATTCAAAGTTGCGTATCTTGTGAAACACTTCAGATAAAAAATTTCAGATTCGAATTCAGCGCCCCAAAATACATATAGAACCGTTGAGAAAAATGATTTCGGGGCTGTTTCCTGAAAAACGACAATTTGACTGGACTATATATTTGCCATAAAAATTATATATAAATAAATATTCCCAATTTCAATATGACACTACCGGAAAAGAACAACTTGTGCAATTCAATGGGCGAAATCAAATAACAATGCAAATTTCACATATCAATGTGGTACTTATATGATTAATGCTTATCTCAATGCAGTATAAAATGAATGGAAACTTGAGAATTGGATTGATTCAACAATTTAATCTTTCCTGCTTTGTTACAGATGTCTATTTCAAGTTGGCAAATAGCACGAATGTTGTTGAGTCAAAAGTTGTGACAGTAGCCGAAGATGGGTAAGTTTTGGTATTACAGACTTTAATTCAAAACTCTCAATTCGATAGTACAAGTTGGATCAATCAGTAGGCTCATCACTAACTTGAATGTTTCAGGAGTTCACCAATAGTTATCACTGATATTCAATACCAGTTGCCTCCTTCATCAATCTACAGAACAATGGTCCAAGATCATGGATTCAATCTGAGAATAGGTTCAAAGACTGAAGGAGTTATGAGAGCAGATTATGTGGTGTAAGTTTATATAAATGAAAAATTTATAATTGACCGAGCGAAGTGAGGTCTAAGATTCAAGTCGAAGGTTTGGCATTTCTCTTAATGTTTATATGTTGCACATTTACGGCGAAACGCGGTAATAGATTTTCATGAAATTTGGCAGGTATGTTCCTTTTTAATTTGCGCTTTGACGTATATACAAGGTTTTTGAAAATTTTGCATTTCAAGGATAATATAGTCCAGGCAACGAATGCTCAAATACAGGTATAGAGGGAAAAGTTTGGGAAACAATTCCAAACTACACAGCTCTTTTAAGCATAGTAAGAGGATTAACATATCAAAAGTTCTCACGCCTACCTTCTGTGCTAAAGGGGTGGGGTGGTTTGAAAGTACCATTTTTTCATTTTCCGCATATATCTCAGAAACTATGCATCTTATGAACATTTATATTCGGTAAAAAATTGTAGCTTACAAAATTACCAACTAGTTTTGTATGTAACATATTTCCAATACCTCTAATAGTTTCTGAGATATCCGCTCTTGAAGCTGAGATTTTTTTTGAAAAAAACACTCTTGCCTCCAATTTTTTTATCTTTCCGGTCTTATAATTTATGAACGATTGATGAAAAAATCCTTGCTGATTATGAGCTGATAGAGCATCAAATTATCTTCTATTTGATGTATATTTTCACTATTTTACGCATTTCCCTAGGATTGTAGCAGCAGTTTTAATGTTGAAAGTGAAATTTTCTATTCAGCAACAATAGATCAGTTGACAATGGAATTTGGAGGGAATGTTTGGAACACAATTTTCGATTTTGCACCTTTGTTAAGACTAGTTTGAAGGTGAGTATATCAAAAATCCAAACCCCTACATCATGCGCTGAAGGGATGAGGGTGGTTTGAAAGTTGCATTTTTCACTTATTACTTACATGCTCATATCTTGGAAACAATGTATTCTGTTGACATAATCAACTACATAAAAATGAAGCTCGATAAATTTTTGTTAAGAAATTCTCGATAAATCCGATACGTTTCAAGATATACATGTTCTAAAGTGATGTATTTTCGAGAATCCAAATCCCAACTAGAGGGGTGGGCTCTAGCACAGTGGGTAGGGGTGAGGACTTTTTATTATATTTTAATCCTCTTACTATCCTTAAAAGAGTTGTGGAGTTGAAATTGTGTTCCAAACATTTCCCTCTATAATATATCGTTGTCTGGACTATTTGTTTTTCTCACCGAATGAATGTTGCAAAAAACGATTCCGGCTGTTCTGGTTTGATTAAAATAATAATTATCAATAAATTATAAAAATCTGTATTATTACAAGACGATTACCTACTTCTCTTCCAATGGATCTATCTTTTCTTCCTAAATTTAATTTGATTTTTTTTATATAATTTATATTGGAAATATATTATATACTGTGTAACCAATTTTTATTTCATTTACCGTATGTATCTTATACTTTATATAGCCCAATATTTTGATTGTAACACAGCTAATATCAAGAACTGCTCCCACACACGGATGTAATAGTCTATGTGGGTTCCAATACTCATTTTATAATTGTAATTGTGTTGTAAAAATGTTATGATACGTGAATAAATAAATTGAAATTGATTTGATGAATCATGAAAAAGGACGAAGTAGTTGGTAAATTTTTTATTCAATGAACTTTATTGATTTTAAATGATCCATACAACACGTATATCATCAAAAATGATAGGGAGAGAAACGTGGAACTTGATCTGTAAAAAGTGTCGAAGAATATGTTGTATTTAAAATTTGAAGCAGATTGATCATATCTTTCAAAAGTTATAGTCGAACATACATACAAACGGACAACAACTTCGACATTAAGTCAAAAGTGAGAACTCGCTTACGCTAGTCCAATTATTTATTTGATGGCGATCAAAAAATGCATATCACAGTATCCTAGCTCATTGAATTACTATTTGGTACTGTTGACTACTGTGTATAATCACGATATCGGTTCCTACAATGCGATATCAAACTAATATGATAATAATTATCACAGTATTGTTGGTCATTCAATTACTTTCTGGTACTACTTACTATTTGTTAATATTCTGGTTGCTACAGTTGTGAAAAAGATAAAGATGGAAGTGGTAATTATTTGAAGCCTATTTGGCCAGTCATTGAGGTGGGGATTAACGAAATGAATGGGGTGCAGCATGCTCTCGTTAGCGATGATGAACTGATCAACCTATTTACCAGGCGTCATAAATCCTGGTCATGTCAATCACCAAGCAATCAGGTAAATAAAAATTCTAATCTCAGTACCCTTTTAAATAATTTATTCTTCTTTTTTAAATGTTTCCAGTGCAAGTGATTGTGATAAATATTCAGAAGGGAAATCTGAAGGAAGGATTATAAATGTGAAGTCAAACCTGATGGTCATTTGCTAATGAAATCTACCTTTATCAGAACTAGTCTTGAATAATCATCAATTTGTCATCCATCACCCACATTTCCTACTTTTCGAAATATTACATTAAATCCACACTGTATAAAAATATCTTTGTCAATGAGATTTGGAAATAAGAAAGTAAAATTTTCTTGTCTGTAAAATTGTATTAAGAATATTTTTCATCTTGATTTCGCATCATTTAAAATTCCAATTAATATTTATTCAGTCATTTTTACCTGTTCTCTTTGGATATTATTATTGCGAGAACATTCTTATTTGATAATATATATTTTGCTCTCTTAACAGAATGTGAGCTTTACAAGAGCAGAGAGTTTCCTAACATTTACTGTGCCAGTTCACTATGTTGAGTATTATGATGGAGTCGACATATTATGGCCGAAGAGAAGGGAAGATGGATTAGTAAGAGTTGTGGAGGTGAAATTTATTTCAGGCGGAAAAGTCATTCGTTTTGGTAAGTGCAACCACTTTACCCCAATATGTAAGCTATAACTAAACCTAAGGGTGAGGCCACACAGGCAAGGATAAGTGAGCTGATTCATCATATTCAAAAAAATGTGAATGAATAAATTTAATGTGAATGAATAGATGAAATAAATAAATGAAAAAATCGTAAATCTAGTTCTCTTAATCGAACTATTCAGTAGATCGTTGATCTACTGTAGATAGAAAAGTGCGGCATTTGCAGCGTATCTGGCCACTTGCATTCTACTTGATTGAGCCGATTTTGGCGCCGCTTGGAATATCTGCAGAGTAGGCCTACCGGAGTGCTCCTTCTCTAAACTTTAGTCACAATTTTTGAGGTGAGTCAGTCGTGATCTAACACATTCAGTATTGAATGGATTGAGGATTGGAAATCATTAGTGGATTGTGGATTGGCTGATTAATTGGTGACTCTGAAAATTGTCTATTGTTGACGTGGTGGGGGAAAGCGACTACCGCCATCTTGTAGCTCCTGATTCAAGGTCAAGGCGTCTTCTACCCGTAACCGAACGATCTATACTGTTAGTATACAGAGTGTCCCACCAATGTTTTGATAAACAGCCGTTTACCATAGATTCAACTCGACATTTCTGACAAAAAATATTTTGTAAACTTTATTCCTATCGACCTTAGTTTTCGAGATATATAGATTTTTCGGTATTTTCAGAATATGCCCACTTCCGGTCATTAAATACTCAATAACTCGAAAACTACTGGTCGAATCTCAATTTCGAGTGTATTGTTGGAAAAAGAAAAACATTTTTAACAAGATAAATGTAATTTTATTCGTTGTGAGATATTTTGTAGTTTTTATACGGGCTTAAATTTGAAAAATGCTATTCTTCAAATTCAAAGTCAAATTTCAAACCTTTTTTTCTCGATTTTTCTTCGGGTAATCTTCTTCTTCTTCTTCTTCTTCTTCTTCTTCTTCTTTGGCTGTGCCTTATCCCATTTAAATGGGGTCGGCAATTCTTCCTCTTAGTCTGCCTCTCCACAAAGCCCTATCCAATGCTTCCTCTCTCCTCCAACCACTTTCCCGCAAGTCAGCCGCTATCTATCTCCCCACCTCATCCTAGGTCTTCCTCTTCCTCTCACACCATCCAAAACCAAATCCTGCACTCTTCGTCCAACATAATCCTCCTCCCGTCGCTGTACATGCCCAAACCACCTCATCCTTGTCTCCTGCATTTTCTTTCCCAGTGGTCCAAGTTTTACAGTGCCTCTGATCAATTCATTTCTTATTTTATCTCTTCTTGTAACCCCACACATCCATCTTAACATTCTCATCTCAGTCACTTCCATCTTTCATTCCATCTTTCAAATGGGCCATGTTTCTGTTCCATACAGCATGGCTGGCCTCACAACTGATCTATACACTTTTCCCTTCATTTGACAATTCACTCTCTTATCACAAAGAACAACATTCATTTTTCTTCAGTTCATCCATCCACAATTTATTCTATGCTGTATTTCCACATGAAGCCCTCCATCTCTCTGTACACTTGAACCCAGGTACTTAAAACTTGCAACTGGTTGGAGTTGGTTTTCTTCAAGCTGTAAGGGTTGATTTTTCTTCGGGTAATAGTGGTTTCAATATTTTAAAAACTTCTCCATTTCATAAGCTTTCGAATAAGTATAGATTCGACAAGGTAAGTTTCATGATAAAGTGTTCACAACTACTTATATCTGGGATGAACACCTTCAAAATGAGGTAATTCACAAACATCATGCATCAAGTAATGATCCTAAAGGGTAAAATCACCTGATTATTGCATTATTTTCTGTAGCATATAGCCTCAATCCTATATAAAATATAAAGCTGCGTACACATATTCGCGCTTCCAACCAGCACCGAGCACGCTCCTCCCTCGTACCGCCCTCCTTCCGCCCTCGTACCGCCCTCGTACCACCATCGAACCACAGTCGCACCGCCCACGCACCCATCATGAACGTTAGGGAAGATGTTAGATCTTCTCGCGTTCCCCGGTCGAACCACTGTTGCTCGCCGGTCGATCATCAATCGCTCTGCTGGAGTGACGTTCGGTTGCGGAGCAGAGCGAGAGTCTGTACGCACCATTAATCATACACCTTTACAAAATCCGACAAAATTTATCCATAGAATAATAATTCAAAGTAGATGAATGACAGAATTAACAAATCTGGTGTGGCGCACTCACACAACTTTCCTTGCCGTTATGAAAATTGTTCAACTAACGCTAGTGTTCCCGCGCATCTAAATTAGTCTACTATTCGAAGATCTAAGCCAGCTGGTGTGAGGACAATAACACTGCAGACACATGAAGTCTGCTATCTGTTCATAGTGAATGATTTAATAGAGTCAACACTTGCCAACAGTTTGCAAATTGAATAATCTTATTTTCTCGAACTTTGAGCTTATTTCCAATTTTAGGTGAAAATGTTACTGGACATTAATTTTAGAGATTTTCATGCCCAATCTTTTCCACTTGGAATTTTTTGTTTGAATTGTATCTGAAGCCTGATAATTGGGAATCTAAAATCAAACTTTGCATAGATGAGGCGGAGCTCCTGAAATTTTTACAGATCAATCAATTATCAATGAATTTTCTAGGTATAAATTTGATGAAAAACGTTGGAGCCGTTTTTGAGGAAATCGCGAAAAACCCTGTTTTTGAAAACATGTTTCTCATTTTAGCTGCCATCTTGTATTGCATTTGATCGAAATTGTACGTGTCGAATCCTTATAGTGAAAGGACCTTAAGTTCCAAATTGCAAGTTATTCCGTTAATTGGGAGATGAGATATCCTGTACACAGACGCACATACACTGATACACACACACACACACACACACACACACACACACAACACACACACACACACACACACACACACACACACACACACCACACACACACACACACACACACACACACACACACACACACACCACACACACACACACACACACACACACACCACACACACACACACACACACACACACACACACCACACACACACACACACCACACACACACACACACACACACACACACACCACACACACACACACACACACCACACACACACACACACACACCACACACACACCACACACACACCACAACACACACACACACACAACACACACACACACACAACACACACACACACACAGACCAATACCTAAAAACCACTTGTTTGGACTCAAGGGACCTTGAAACGTATAGAAATATAGAAATTTGAGTACATTAATTTTTTTTCGGAAAGCAATACTTTCCTTACCTATGGTAATAGGGCAAGGAAAGTATAAAAACTGATGGTAATCAAGTTAAATATCATGCTGACTGCTTACAGGAATTAAAAATAACCTCTATTTCTGTTCATACGGCTTTTGCTGCCGTTTATCAATTTTCGAGTTGCCCATCTCACTTCGTTGGGCCGTGTCTTCATTACTTTAAACGTCAATTAAATTCTGAGTATCAGTTCCTCTCTGATCTCCACAGGTTCTCTGTAAACTTCACTTTCTACAACCCCACAAAAGTAGAAGTCCATTGGAGTAAAATGAGGTGAGGTGGTGGCCAACTTACGGGTCCGCCTTGGCCAATCCAACGCCCAGCATAATTGTTATCAAGCCACCCACGGACGTTTCTAGCATAATGAGGGAGGCAGCTATCCAACTAGAGCCACATATTCTGCCTCAAATTGAGAGGCACGTCTCCCATCAATTCGTGAAGCTCATTGACCAGGAAGTCCATAAAAACTTCACTATTTATTCTTGCAGGGTAAATGAAAGGTCCATGTATGTGTATTGTGAAAATTTATAGCACCAGTTCTTGTGAATGTACTTTTATCTGTGATCTGTCCATAAAATGTTTGAAACACAATCTTGTGCCAAGATCCAACCATCCAACGGCAAAACAGCATCCTTGAAACGGTATCAGGTTCATTGAACTCTTGAACTGGGGTATCATGAAATGATCGAAAGTTATTGTTCTACAATATTCTTTGAACTATCATTCTTGGAACATCCAACATCCCAATGACCCGCTGGATGCTGGATCGAGGATTCTGCTCGAAATACTTAGAATAAGATTCTCAAAAGCTTCAGAAATTGAGACTGGCCTCAGACCTTGAAACTGATCCTAAACCTTTACCATCTTGACATCTGTCATGTTATGAGATGGGTGTTTTCGGTCAGGAAAACGTCTCCTGTATACTCTCTCTGCCTCTCTTGAATTGCATCCACACTATCTTTACACCAATAACATGTCAAAGTACTCAATCAAGGTAAATTTCATGATGATGAACGCGAACATTCTCTACTAGCCAAAGTTGATACAAATCATGCCAATTAACTGGAAAGCACACTGAAAACTATACTGAAAATGGGCTGAAACATGCACTTCTTGTTATCTTATTCAGGATCTGTGGTACAGGAAATAATGCAAGTTATTGAAAAAATCATATCATTGTAGAATGTTAAAATGTTGATTAAAACTTCTTGTGAATATTGTCAGAGAGAAATCAGGAGTTTTCACCCTTAGGATCATCACTTGATGCATGCTATTTGTGAAATTCCTCATTTTGAAGGTGTTCATTCCAGATATTAGCAGTTTTGAACACTTTTTCATGGAACTAACCCTTTCTAATTTATACTCATTCGAAAACTTATGGAATGAAGGAGTTTTTGGAATATTAAAACCACTTTAATTACCTGGAGAAAAATCGAGCAAAAACAGTTTGAAATTTGACTTTGAATTTGAAGAATAGCGTTTTTCAAATTCAAGCCCTATTAAAAAACTACAAAATATCACACAACAAATAAAATTACATTAGTCTTGTTAGAAATGTTTTTCTCTTTCCAAAAATACCCTTGAAATTAAAATTCGACCAATAGTTTTCGAGTTATTGAGTATTTAATGACCGGAAGTAGGCATATTCTGGAAATATCGGAAAATCGATATATCTCGAAAACTAAGGTCGTTAGGAAAAAAGTTTACTGACATCTTTTGTCAGAAATGTTGCGTAGAACCTATGGTCAACGGCTGTTACAACCTTGGTGGGACACTCTGTAAATACAGAGTGACTCTGGGAACCCTTCAATATATATTATTGAGTATTTAATGACCGGAAGTAGGCATATTCTGGAAATATCGGAAAATCGATATATCTCGAAAACTAAGGTCGTTAGGAAAAAAGTTTACTGACATTTTTTGTCAGAAATGTTGCGTAGAACCTATAGTCAACGGCTGTTACAACCTTGGTGGGACACTCTATAAATACAGAGTGAGTCTGGGAACCCTTCAATATATATTATTGAGTATTTAATGACCGGAAGTAGGCATATTCTGGAAATATCGGAAAATCGATATATCTCGAAAACTAAGGTCGTTAGGAAAAAAGTTTACTGACATTTTTTGTCAGGAATGTTGAGTAGAACCTATGGTCAACGGTTGTTACAACCTTGGTGAGACACTCTGTGAATACAGAGTGAGTCTGGGAACCCTTCAATATATATTAGACTGTTGTAAATATAATACTGTAACTTTCAGGATAAGTTATTGGTCGAATACTTTACCCTTTGACGTATAATTGCATTTCAACACCTACTAAGAGGGTGACTTAGGGGCTGTAAATCGAATATTTTAAATGTAAACACTCATTGTGTAGTACATCATTTTAAAGGCATTTCTAAAACAAGAAAGATGGCATTGATAAAAATGTTCTATGATACTTGTATTCAAAATGGCGGCTGATTGAAGTTTTAGTTTTTAAGGAAATTACTAGGGATTGTAACTGAAATATTTTGAATGTAAACACCGATTGTATGATAATCATTTTAAAGGCCTTTCTGGAACAAGAGAGATGACATCAATAGAAATGTTCTATGATACTTTCATTCAAAATAGCGGCTGATTGAAGTTTTAGTTTCTAGAGAAAGAATTAATAAAGTTCAATCAGCCGCCATTTTTGATAAAAGTATCATATAACATGTTTAATGATGTCATCTTTCACGTTTTGAAAATGCCTTTATAATGATGTATCACACAATGGGTGTTTACATTAAAAATATTTGATTTACAAGCCTTCATTTCCTTAAAAACTAAAACTTCAATCAGCCGCCATTCTGGATACAAGTATCATAGAACATTTTCTTCGATGCCATCTTTCTTGTTTTAAAAAAGACCTTTGAAATGATGTACTACACAATGGGTGCTTACATCTAAAACATTCGAGTTACAACTCCCAAGTCACCCCCTTATGAGGGGTTGAAATTCAGTTGTACGTCAATTTGTATTTGACCAATAACTTATCCTGAGAATTACAGTATCATATCTACAACAGTCTTCAACTTATTGGAGGGTTCCTATAAATATGACTCACTCTGTATACAGTATAGTACTGTTAATATACCTAAATCGTTGGTTCTACCATTCACGTATTGGGCACATGGGAATCCATAGTGAATACAATGAAAAGTCTCTTCTAGGTCACAGTCTCATCAATGTGTATTTTAGAACCTCATTTTTTCATGACAAAATAAATGTTCAGTTGGGCCTAAGCCTCGTACCCATTATTGCTGCAACCTGACTAGAGTTGGAATTACGGGAACTTGTAGAAATGAAAACTGTCTACAACATTTGAACCCGGCAGTTTCTTTACAACAATAGAGCCATCCGATGTGCCACAAAACAAATGTTATTGAAATCAACGATTGATTAGGCCACTCATCTCATCCGCTCTCGAATTCTAACTCTCTTATAAATTAAAATAGAAAGATTCTGATTTGAATCTAGCACCGCCAAATACAATACGCTGAAGTCAGATTTTCTGAAATAGCCAAAAATAAGGGAGTTTTGGATAGTTTTATGAATTTTTGAATTGCTGAAGGTCACCGGAGCTTTGATATAATTAGCGTATATGTAGGGTATGAGATTTTAGCGATGGTAATTCTATTTTGACCTATGATATAATATCATCATTATGAGAGCATTATAGCTTTCAAAGTGCGGCTTCGGCACAATTTCATGATACTTATATCCTATTGGACAAGGAAAGAGGTAAAAGTTATTTGAATTTAAATTTGGATGAGAAGACAGTGGGTTTCATCTTCAAGGCACGTGGAGCTCTTTTAAATTTAAATTTTGGGCGCGGGAGGGAAGAATCTCAATGGCTCTGCTCTATGTGTAATTTGAGGCAAAGAGAAGACATAAAGCATTTCCTAGGAGTATGTCCTGTCTTAGTGGGGTTACGTAAAATGTTTCTGGGGAAGAATGTATCAAATGATATAGAGATGATGGAGTGGTTAAATGGAAAAGAGTGGAGTCTCTTAGCGCGATATGTGGAAAGGGCAGTTAGTATTAGAAATGAAATGATTAGGGAGTTTAATTATTAAATATAAAAAGGAAAATTACTGAGGCATTATAGTAGTATTTATTTCATTTTGTTCAGCTTCATTGATGTATGTGTTCCTTATGTAGCAGGTTCTTTATTTATTTTTTTTCTTTATTTGGTTTCCAATGATAATTGTTTTCACAAAATTTCGAATTTCTTTTGTTTTTGTAGAATGGGCCTACCAACTCTGGCAGACAACCTTTATGGTTATGTCAAGTTTTTTTGTCTCATGTTTTTTATTTAGCACAATCATTATCTTGATTATATAATTTGTAGTCTTATTATTTTTATTTATATTGAATGAAGGCATTTTCTATCTATCTATCTATCTATCATTATGAGAGTAGACATGTGATAAATTCAAAAAAGCTACATCGTTAATAAAATAAATAAACAAGTTAGTTTTCACGAGAAAAGCTAAAAGAATAGAAAGATTAAGAAAATGTAGAATGAGAATGTGTGGAATTAATAAAATTTTTATTGATTTGTATCAGGATAATGATTAAAAGAATAATATTCTACATTTTGGGGATTGGATTGAATTGAACGGGATATCTGAAGTTCTGTGTGAAAAATGTAATATTTAGCAAGGTCGAAAAAGTGTGAATTGCTGAAAATAGCAGAGGAGTTGCATATTGATCTACCTAGTAATCCGAGAGTAGTACAATTAAGTAGATTGATTACTGAATCAGCAGGCTACAACGAAGATTTTATCAAGAATCTGTTGGAGAGAGTAAGGACAGATAGAGAAAATGATAAAGTACGAGAACGAGAACGTGAGGAAAAGGAACGAGAAGAGAGACGAGAACAAAGGGGCACGAGAACGAGAGAAAAAGGAAAAGGAACGAGAAGAGAGAATATTGGCTTTACAACTTGAGCAGCAATTGGAATTGAAAAAAATAGAGTTGGAAGCAGGAAGGAATAATGCGGCCATTTCAATAGTAAGTAGAAATAATGATTTTTTGAAACTTATGACACGATTCAACATGGATAATGATATAAGCATCTATTTGACCTTATTTGAAAGACAAATTAATAGACACAAATATAACCAAACAGGACTGGGTCACGTATCTAATGGCACTCTTGCCACTAGAAATAGTCAATATCATTACAAGAGAGCCTGATCCACTTAAAAAAAAATAAAAAGTTTATTGCTCAAACGATTCAAGCTTAGTCCGGAGAAATTCCGACAAAAATTTGCTTTTGATAGAAAAGAGAGTTCCTCTCGTGGCGAGATTTTGCTTTTGAACTCAAAAACTTTTTTAATGAATGGATAGAAGGATTACAAGTGAATGACAACGGAAGCCTAAAAGAGTTAATTTATTGTAGTTGATCAGATTAGACGAAGAATACCAAACGAAACTCGTGAGAATCTAATTGATGATCTACCTAAAATCGTGAAGACAGAAGAACTTATGAATAAGTTAGATGATTACGAAGCAACAAGACATACTTTTAGAAGAGAATGCATCAGTCGTGAAATTTTGAATTCAGTTGATTCTGTTTCTGTACCTCAAATATTAAATCAGGAAATGAAAAAAGTGCCGATAGAAATAATTAGATTATTTACCTTTATCATATAGATGTGGTTTAAAAAGAAAGAAATCTTGATCTTAATCATATAGAAGATCTTTCAATTTGTAATACTATACAGTCTTGTAAGAAAGAACTTACGAATGTAAAAACTAAATTGGAATCAAATATTAGCACTTGTAATGTGAAATTAGATAGATCAACTAAGAAGAGCAACACAATCAAAAGAAATAAATCGAAAATAAATATGCAAGGATCAACAATACCCAAATACTTCAGAATAATAGAATAAAAATTATGAGCATTCCTAGTTTAGAGAGCGAGAGCTTAATCAACATAATTAAAATAATTTCGAAGAGTATTGATTTTGCCGATTTGCCCTAAATGAGAACACAATCAATCGATGCTACCGAATGCCATCTCGGAGCTCGAAGGTTATTTCTCCTATTATATTGAAATTCAACAACGAATCAGACAAGAGAGGATTCCTACTGTATCATCGGCGCGGAAGTCATCTGAGATTCTGAAGACTGGGCTGCTGGGTATGGAACCTAATAAACCAATTTTTGTTCATGAACTGATGTCACCCTATTTTTATTCGCTATTCAAATGTGCAAAGGATTTTCGATCAAGAGGTGAGCACACCTCTGTGTGTGTATGTTAAGGTTAAGTATGTGTGGTTAAGGAATAACGAGCTGCTAATTAAGAAATCAAACTCAAATAAAACCATTCAAATCAGATATGCCGAGGACATAGGTGCTTTGGTTGGGGATAATCCTGAGTACTCGAGAGACGATTTGAAATGTTGAAGGATTGTGTAATGTGTTTATTTTATTCTGTGTAACTTATGTTTGTTCTATTTAGTGAAGCCTTGAGGACAAGCCAATTCGTCGGTATGGCCGAGTGAAGGATATGAGATTTTAGCGATGGTAATTCTATTTTGACGTATGATATAATTAATTGTAAAGAACTGACAATGCTAAAAATAAAATGAAAATATAAATGAAATGAATATACTGTTGAACTGAACTTTACTTGAGCATTAATGATTAATCGTAAAACAAGATATCAAACTTTCAGTCTGAAGGGTTGCCAAGGCAACGAATGATAATGATATTGAAGCCATGAAGGGGATTCCCTTCACACCCCCCACCGTTCAAAAAAGAACTATAATTGTTCCTTCGTCTCAAATTATATGGCGAGGCTCTTATGATGGTTTGATCCCTACCCCCGGGCACATAAGATGGGTCATCCTCCTCCGACTCTGGCACTTCCTACTCCAGGTTGTCTTCCTCCTCCCGTTCATCAATAACTTCTTCAGCACGTCACTGGAACTTAGTCTCTCCTCATCCTCGGGTTTGAAGCAAGGTTTCAAGCGGTTGACGTGAACGTTGATCTGGCGACCATCGGGCAAGATCACCATATAGTTCACTGGGGACATCTTCTTACTCACATCAAATGGTCCCACCCAAGGGAGATGGAATTTACTCGATTCTCCAGGCTTTACTACGGAATTGTGCAGATAAACTGTATCTCCAGCTTCAAATTCTCTTGGTTTTCTGCCTTTATTAGCGGTTATAAGCCGTTTATCTGCTGCTTCCGAGGAATTCTTGACAGCTTGTTGATAAGTCTCACCCAGTCTCATTTCCAATGTTTTCGAATGCTCTCCTACTGAACAACGAACGCTTTAGGCCGGTTACAGAGCTCGACCGACCGTCAGTGCGTATGAACCATCCTGACCGTACGCATCGATGAATCAGTTTTACACATTCAGAGCTCGACAGACCGTCTGTGCGTATGCACCATCCTGACCATACATCAGTTTTCCTGACTCACGAAATGGACGCCATTACAGATTGTTATTGCAGCTTATTATCTTCGTAAACGAAAGATTAGAAGACGTAGGTATCAAGTTCACCCGATGGTCGCCCAAAGAGCATTCAAAAGGGAATTTAGTACCATTATATAAATCATTGCTTGAGGTGAAGATACATTTTTGAACTACCTACCACAGAATGTCCATCAGAAATTTTGATGAGCTATTTCGAGCATGTATCACCATTGGGAATACTTGCAGTCACTTCAAGCTACAGATCAAATAAATGTAGATGATATTAATAATGTATGATTTTTTCAATAAAAAATTCAGAAATGATTGAAGAAATGTATAGAAAAAAATTCAAATATGACACTTTTTATTGAATTCCCTCATTATGCTATTCAATTCAATATCAGCTGATTGTCGGGCGGAGGTGTCAGCACATTGGTTATATTGCGATCAGGCTACTGATCAGTACAGCTCTGAAAGCTTCTATTTGTTTCAATAGCGTGTCAGTCGACCTATGGAACGGATGCGCACGAGCTCGACCGATGGTCTTTGTAGGCTGTATAAAACACATGGTCTTGACCGTGCGCATGCGTGCTGCCAGTCATGCTCTGTACAGATACATGGAATATCTATGGAAAAGGCAAGCGCGACTGATGTATGCACTGACGGTCGGTCGAGCTCTGTAACCTGCCTTAGGTCGTTAAGTATGAGTTGATTGACAGGTAACACCATTCCATGACCCCGACATAGAAAGAATGGGGAATACCCTGTTGAAGAATGAGGAACTGAATTATAAGCCATTAGAGCATAAGGCAGCCAGTTGTCCCAGTCACTACCATCTCGTTGGACAAAGTGAGCCATGCTTTCATTGAGGGTGCGATGTAACCTCTCTATTCTCCCATTGCCTTCTGGGTGGTATGCAGTGGTCTGAATTTTTGCTATTCCCAGCTGGTTACATACTTCCACAAATAGCTTCGACAAGAAGTTTTTGCCTTGAACTGTCATCAGTCGAGTTGGTACACCATGTTTAGATATTGTTCGGGATTGAGGATATTGAAGGAATAAAGGAAGTAGAGAATAAGACTGTATTAAAATGGAGGACCAGAGGAAGGGTGAGGATACCACAAAACGCAATGTGGGGATAAAAATAATGAAATTTATAAATGATTTTAATTACCTTGATATTGTTCCTTTTCACCATATGTAGTTGAAGCGTTGGTTTGTTGGTGTGGCTACCAACAAATCGTCGATGATGAATGTCTTGAAGCACTTTTAGGTATCTCGCTATTCGCGGTAAAAGGTCGGAAATGAGGTGGAACAATATTGCGGGAAGGATTGAGGTATGAGTTACGGTTTGTCATGGCCGGTATAATAATATATCATAGTAAGAATTACTAAAACGTGGGAGGAGAGAATTGTAGACTACAATTTCATTAATGAAAGAATTCTCACTATCAAATTCAAGTATGATCGTGGCCACCTAGTGATAATAGGAGTCGACGCACCTGAAGAGGGAAAGGATGAAGAAACTGTCACATTTTATGACGAACTACAAAAAGAATTAGAGAAGTATAAGAAATATGGGGTGGTAATAATGGGAGATCTCAATGCAAGAGTTGGAGTAGAACCAATCAACAATGTAGTCGGAACTTTTGGTGAAAATGTGAAGAACAGAAATGGAGACAGCCTTAGAGAATTCTCAACTTTTAATGAATTGAAAATTATGAATACTTTCTTCCGGAAGAAAGAAATACACAAGTTTACATGGGCAGCACGTGGAACAAGATCTTTAATAAACTACATGATAGCTAATCAAAATATAGCAAGACAGATTACTGATGTGAATGTGCTCCGTGGCTTCGATATCTTTTCAGACCACTATCTAGTTGTTGGTAAAATTGATTTGTTTACACGATGGAAGAAAACCCATACAAAAAAGGAATCAAACAATACAAATAGAGACGAAGTTTTCAAAGTGTATCTATTGGAGGAAGATAGTATCAGGCATCTCTATCAACAACGCATAAATTCCTACATCCAGGACACTCCAACGGAAGAAGATATTGAAACTGAATGGAACAATATTAAAAATATAATAGTAAGAAGTGCGAATGAGGCTGTTGGTAAGAAAAGGAGATATAGAAGTCGGAAAGGTTTAAAGATTTGGACAAATGAGATAGAGGAAGCAATTAATGAGAAAAATAAAACATACCAGAAATATTTGGGAAATCAAAATGAACAAAACAGGGCCATATATCGAGTTGCAAGAAATAAAGCCTCAAGAATTGTGAAAAAAGCTCATCAGGAAGCATGGGAAAAATTTATAACAACCATTGAACATGATCTACATGGACGTCAGTCATTGGCATACAAAGTTATGAAAGTTTTGAATAAGAGTGAAAGAGACATGGTGAAAACTGATTGTATTGGAACTGACGAATGGATTAAACATTACAAAGAGCTTTGGTGTGAAGAAGTAGAGCCAAATAGGTTGGAGGCCATATGTGAGAACTGCTGTATTGATCCAATTACAATAGAAGAGCTATTAAATGCCTTGAAAAGCACAAAAAATAGGAAAGCCCCAGGTTTGAATGGGGTAAATATGGAACTGTTGAAGTATGGAGGAATCCTTCTACACCATAGAATACTACATCTTTTCAATATGTGCTGGAAACAACACCAAGTACCAAAAGAGTGGTTGCAGTCCCTGGTTATATCCCTATTCAAAAAAGGAAGTAGAGCAGATCCTCAAAATTATAGAGGTATCAGTCTTCTGGATACAACATACAAAGTCTATGCCAGAATTCTAAACGATAGATTGAAAATAATCACTGATGTACTTCTCCTGGAAGAACAGATGGGCTTCCGAAAAGGTAGGTCATGCACTGATGCAGTTTTCGCTTTGAATCAAATTATATCAAAACGAAGAGAATATAATCTAGAGACACACTTAGCTTTTATAGACTTCACAAAGGCTTTTGATTCAGTAAATCGCAACTTACTATGGTCAATTCTGGATTCGAGAGGATATCCCAAGCATATAATTCAATCTTTGCAGAGCCTATATGTAAAAACGACTATACGTTTACAAGTAAAGGACGGTTTGAGTAAGGTCATTGATATAACAAGGGTGTAAGGCAAGGATGCTGTATATCTCCGACATTATTTAATATTTACGTGGACGACATGTTACGAACATGGAAAAATTTGGCTGACTCAGGTATACAGTTATCAGCCCATACATCTGTTAACTCAATCATGTATGCAGATGACCTCACAATAATTCAAGAGAATGAGGACGCCTTACAGAAAGCGATGTTTATGCTGGACAGAGTTTCTCAGAAATATAATTTAAAGATATCAGCTAAGAAAACAAAATCAATGGCTTTCAAAGGTAAATATCCATCCAGAACCAAGATAGAATTGAATGGGAAGATAATAGAACAGGTGAAAAATTTCAATTATCTTGGCAATGATGTAACCTATGATACGGATAAAGATATTCATAACAAAGTATCAAAGTTCCAACGAATATGTGGCAATATTCATAGAAACCTCAAAAATAAAACAAGGCAGGATACTAGAATCAAATTCTTCAATACCATCGCTGTACCAACGCTGCTTTACGGAAGTGAGAATTGGATCCACACACGTAGAGTAGACAGCAAGATTCAAGCTGCAGAAATGAGGTTTCTAAGAAGTGTGTTTGGCTGCACTAGAGCAGATAGAATCAGAAATGAGGAGATAAGAAGAGTTTTATCTGTTACACCTTTACATGGAAAAATCATTCAAAACAGAATAAATTGGTGCAGTCATTTGAATAGAATGCCTCCTGGACGAATACCTTTGGAGGCTAAATGCTATAAACCTACTGGGAAAAGAGACGTGGGAAGACCGAGGAAAAGATGGGTGCCGGAACAGGTTCTTTAACAAACCTAATCCTTGAAGTGAAGAAGAAGAAGAAGAAGAGTAAGAATTAAATGAGGTTTTTCACAATACTGGTAATAATAATAAGAGGTTATAACGAGAGTGGTTTAAGCGAGAGCGGTTTAGAAGTTTTTCCTGACAGTCACTTACTACGAATGCAAAAACAGGGATGCGTCCACTGAATGCATGTGCTAGATTACAAAGAAAGGGTAACTGGGCAACCACAAGTAATTAACTGAGGGCTGGTGGCAAATTACAAACTAGCTTAGGATTCTCAAGCTACAATAAAATGATGATACTAAATTCAAAACAGATATGATTTGTGTAACCAAGGCTCTGGCAATTGATTCAGCAGTTTGGTTTAGTAGTGGGAGGGCTTCTGCAAACCTGGTAAAGTGGTCTATGGAACTCACATAGTAATGATTTCCATGAGTGCTTGTTGGCAAGGGACCAACCACATCCATTGACACTAATTCCATTGAATAAGTTGGTTCATAGGCTTTTTCCAAGGGCATTTTCAAGGCACACAGAGTTTTATGTATAGCACAATAATTGTGGCATTGTCTTACATATTGTTCAACCTCTCTTCCCATTCCAGGCCAGTAGTATTGTTGTTTAACCCTAAGGAGGGTTCTTTAAATGCTGGAATGTCCAGCCCAAGGAGTCTCGTGACAAAGTCTCATAACTATTTTTCTCAGAGAGGAAGGTACTGCCACCCTCCAATGCAACGGTTCACTTTGGCCTCCTGTCCACAGGATTGTATCATGTTTGACAATTCCATTACCATTTCTCGACAGACAACAGCACCATTTATCCTTCTGCTGCTGCTCATGGAGCTTTTTATCATCAAACTTTTGAATTGTGACTTCTCCTACTCTTCTACTCAGTGCGTCTGCATTAGCATGGTTCTTTCCAGGTATGTGATTAACTTCATAATCAAATTCTTCAAGCCTCACGGCCCATCTTGTAAGTCGGGATGAAGGATCCCTCAAACTTAGCATCCAACGCAGTGCATCATGGTCGGTTACCAAAGAAAATTCTCTCCCTAGCAAATAACACCTGAATTGACGTGTTGCCCACACTACTGCCAGCAACTCCCTTTCAATAGTAGAATAGTTTTTCTCTGCTGGATTCAATTGGCGACTTGCATATGCCACTGGTCTCTCTCCCTCATCTGTCTGCTGAGAAAGCACAGCTCCTATTGCTGTTCCAGAAGCATCAGTAGCAAGGATAATTATTTTTTAAAGTCAGGAAAGATTAACACACAGTTCGAACAAAGAATTTCCTTCAAATTCTGGAACGAATTCTCTTGTTTTGGACCCTACTCAAAGGGCACCTCCTTCTAAGTCAACTCAGTTTATGGCTGTGCAATTCATGCAAAATCTGGAACAAACCGTCAATAATAACCAAAAAGTCCAAGTACTCTTCTTGCTTCTTGAATATTTGATGGTCATGGATAATTCTTCACAGCTTCAACTTTTGCAGGGTCTGGTTTCACTCCATCTGAAGTTACTAGGTGTCTCAAATATTTCACAGTTTGCTTTGCAAAGTCACATTTCTCCAAATTCACATTTAGATTTACCTTTTTAAATATTTTTAGTGAATTTTCCAGTCTTTTTGCATGTTTCTCGATGGTTTCAATCAAAATTATCACATCATCCAGGTAAACTAAGCATTCAATTCCTTCTATCTCTGCCAATAGATTATCCATTCAATCCATCAACCTCTGGAAGGTAGCTGGAGCCCCAGTAAGTCAAAATGCCATTTTTTTGTATCCACAGTGTCCCCCTACTGTTGTAAATGCTGTCTTCTCTCGGTCATTCTCTGGTATGGGGATCTAAAGGTAGTCACTTCGAAGATCCAAAGTGGTAAAGTACTGGCATTTTCCCAGACTTTTAAAAGGTCTCATTTATCAAGGGTAGTGGGTAGGCATCTGCCATATTGATTTGATTAAGAGCTCGAAAATCTGTGTAGAAATGGTATTATTTAACACTTCCATCTGTGGTATTTTTCCTTACCAAAGGTGCACTCCAGGGGCTGGTGGAAGGAACTCCCGTTTTAAGCATTCCAGTTATACGTTTTTCGCCACAATGCACAGAAAGCGGCTGTTTTCCAGTCCCTGGTAGATTTGAAACACCTTGTTTGCAGACGAATCTCGTCTGACGTCAGAAAAGGGTTTCTTTTCCGGTCTACGCCAGAAAGTTGTCTCTTTCCAGCCGCTCATGGAAGTCTGTAGTTAATAAGTCATCCGCTAGATCGGGCGAGTGTCCACTTCCTTCATCAGCTGAAGTCGCCATGATTTCAGTTCGAGTTTCAAATCAAACTAATTCGCTTCGCAACCAGTTTTATTCAATAATTTATTGTTGATTAGCGCATTCCAAATTTTCAAAAATGCTTGAAGATGATGATGCCTGTGATATTCCAAGTGAAATTTCAAAAGAATCTGAAATCCTGACTGCAAATCTTCTACCACTAAAATCAAGAGATAGGTATGATAACAAGTATTCTTTATTTTGTATTCTTTATTTATTTTGTCAGCAATACCTGTAGTGTGGTGAAAAATAACGTTCGCACCACAGGCAAAAATGTTTTTCCGGCTCTCAATCTTTTCTAGTCCTCGGCCTACGGCCTTGGACTTGAAACCGATTTCGAGCCGGAAAAATCTCATTTCCTGCTCTAGGTGCGAAATATACTATTTCAACAACTGGTCTTAGATTGAATGGAACCCTGTAAGGTATTTTTGTGATAGGTTGATTTTCATTAGTTGGGATACGGTCACAGTATACATACAGTATTGAAACTTGGCTAGTACCCTGATGCCTAAATCTGCCATCTTGTTAGGAAGCGCCGCATTGTAATAGTATTGATGGTGGGTTCGGATCACTTTAATGATCTGGATCAATTGATCTCATTCACTGCCACGAGCCAATCAGAAGACCAGGATTGGAACTTTCCAGTGTCACGTGACGTGTATAGTACTTGCATCATGTAAAAAGCATTGGTTAGATTACAAGTTTCCATTCTGTACCTATTCTGTGATACGGTGCTGTACATTGACACTACAGTCCTCTAGTTCTGGCTCTTCAAAAACATGAGAATAATGTTGTAGCACTGCTCCTAAAATCTTGGCATCACTTGAAGAAAGGTGAACCAGTTTGTCTTGAAATTCCAGTTTAAGCTTCTCATCAGTTTTATTCAACGTTGCTACATGAATATCTGGTTCAACATTTTGGATAAATTCTGCTTGTCCCATCAACTGTTTCCGATGAATAAAGATTGTACTTGGAGTCAGATTCACCACACTCATCACTGTCTGTCCATGATTCAGTTCATGTATACTTCAACCAATCTGTAGACCTGAGGGGAGAGGGATGGGCTCAATAAGTACATCTTCCTTGTGAATCTCCTGGTTTGATGTTACTTCTGTAAGCATTTCTGGCTGAGCAACACATGACTAAGTGGATGAACTCCAAAGGTGAACTCTTCTGTTTTCTTAGATTTATAACCCTCTTAAGCCTCAACCTTTAATGTGGATGTGAGTTCAGGTTTTCATCTCCCCTTTTTATTTTTCTGTTGTACGATTCCCAACTCTGCCTCCTGGTTTACTGTCTGAGTGCTCCTTTCCATTTGTCTGCTTCATTGGTCACAATGATTGTCTTTTGTTTGGTCTTGTGGCTATGTATACTACATTGATTGTTCTTATTAATTTTGACATAATTCTATTGGCGAACTGTTGATTCAATACCGTTCTGTTCTGAACAACACCTCCTTTGCTGTCCTTCAATCAAGTTATCTTCCTCACACATAGATACCATCTTTGTTCCTTTTCTTATACTTACAGTTTCAGCATAAAATCCTTGCAGAGTAACATCACCATTACAAGCATCAGTCACAGCTCCCAACTTATCCAGTACATCCAGGCCTATCAATCCATCTCCATATAAGAATAGAATAAGAATAAGAATGTTTATTTCGCCAAAATTACATAATAGTTACAAAACATGAATGATTTGGCACAGCCAGCAAAGTTAAACTTGTGCGCTAGCTTTGAGTTCATAAAGCAAACAGTACGAAGTAGCCTATAGCAATACTGAAAAGTGGAAAAAAATATATACCTATGTGATAAATATTATAGTAATGCTTCTTATAAATAATACAATGATAAGAATTGAATAATTTCGTGTTAAAACCAATTATACAGGTGATAACCAAAAACAAGTCATACAGCCTACATTTAAATCTTCTAAATGCAAACTAATGAAGAAGAATACAATAAAAAATGAAATTTTCAGTTGTGAGCACATCCCAGTGCTTAATCAATTTTCATAAATAATACAAAAGATAGAAAGACATTCAAAACTCAAAAGAATCATGAATAGATTTATTAACATTTAGGCATTGTAAAATATATATTCTGCTCAACCCATACATTTATTTCCTTGATAGGTGCTTTAGTAATTTTTGAATTAATTAGTTTTATCGGAATTTTGTTTGAAAATATATTGCAAAGATAGGTGAATTGGTGTCGACAAACTACTAGTTTTATTAAGTTGATATTGAAATTATTTAATGCTAATGAATGAGTTTGGTACGGTATATTTCTAATTTCTAGATTACTTCTATTCTCATTTAAGTGCAAAACAATCCTAGTTACATACATCTGTCTTAGTGTGGGAACACTTAATTCTTCAAAAAGTTTCTTGCTTGGGTATTGTCTTGGTTTACCCAGTGCTGCCCTTATAAGATGCTTTTGTAGTGTGAAGACTTTATCAAAGTGACAATCATTTGCACCACCCCAAGCTTCAATTGCATATTGAAACAGCGAGTGGGCATACGCAAAATAAATTGATCTCTTTACATCCAGGTCTTTCAATTGATTTACTTTGTAGAAACTATAAATAAGAAATTTAAGTTTAGAAGATAGGTAATTCATATGAGTATCCCATTTCAAATATCTATCCATCATCACTCCCAAATATTTTATAGAATTAACTTTTTCAATTTGTTGGCACAAACAGTTCAACCCATCATTCAAGCAGTGAGGATCAGAGTGCATTTCCAAATGCAATGAGTCCTCAGGTTGACCTGCTAGTGTCGGAGAAAAGGTGATATACTTTGTTTTTTTTAAGTTAACAGTTAGAATATGATTATCCATCCAATTCTTCATAATTTTTAAACCCTCATTAGCAGATTGGTATACTTGGCGCCAGGATTCACCCGAAAAAATTGAGGCTGTATCATCAGCAAATGAAATTTGGGTACAATGTGGTATTTTTAATTTTAGAGCATTGTTCAAGTAGATCAAAAATAATACCGGGGACAGAACTGTACCCTGCGGTAGACCAAAACTAGATGATTGATCTGTAACTGATGTACCATTCAAGTTTAATGTTTGTTTTCTGTCCTGAAGGTAGCTTTTCAGAAGTTCATTACATAAGCCTCTTATCCCACAATTATTTAATTTCTTCAATAAAATGCTATGAGGGACGGTATCAAACGCTTTTGCTAGATCTAAGAATACAGCCAATATTTTTTGTTTAGAGTTGAAGTTTTCATCTATCAATTCAGTTAGGAGGATAACTGCATCAGTTGTAGACTTTCCATGCTGAAAACCAAATTTGAAAACCAAATTGATTTTTCTCTAGGAAATTTTTGATGTCTAGGTAATTTAACATTCTTTTTTTAATAATCTTTTCCATAATTTTAGAGAAGCTATTCAAAATACTAATGGGTCGGTAATTTTCTGGATTTGCCTTATCACCACTCTTGTACAATGCAATAATTTTTGCAGATTTAATCGCCCTCGGAAAATAACCCACTGAAAAACATCTATTTATGATATGTTCTAATGGGAGAACAATATGTTCACTTATTAATTTGACACAATGAGTACCGATACCATCTACCCCTGGAGAAGCACCATTTTTCAGTTCTCTGATTACTTCTAAAATTTCGTTTACACAAGTTGGGCTCAGGAACATGCTATCTACTGGAGGTGCATTTAATGATTGTGGTATTTCAATATTGTTTACAGAGTCCAATAATTTTTTTGCATGTTCAACTCCTACATTCACAAAATAATTATTTAAAATTTTGGATCAATTTTAGGCTCTTGATATACTTTCTCTTTTCCCATCAATTCAGAAATACACTCCCATCTTTTCTTGGAATTGTTTTTATACTCTGCAAATTTGTTGTTGTGATAATCATTCTTTGCTTTTCTTATTAATGAGTTAAAAATACTCCTATAATTTATGTAGTCTTGTTTAAGTTTAATATTGAACGGTTGTTTATTCAGTTTAATATGCATTTCATCCCTTTTACGAATGACTGAAATCAAACTAGGAGTAATCCATTTTTTCAAGGGTCTGTTTTTGTGTGAATAATTAACAGTTTCTGTGCATTTATTAATAATTTCATTTAAGGTGTCAATATCATCGGTAAAATTGTCATAAATCTCATCCCAACCCTGAGTTTCAAGATCTAATTTTAGTTTATCAAAATTAATTCTAGTTATTGTCTTACTGGGGATAGTTTTAGAATTGGAATCATGGTCTTTTTGTCTGATATGGAAAACAATTCTATAATGATCCGTGATATTTGATTGTAAAATCGCACCTAGCACATCCACAAACTTTATTGATCCACTTTTAAAAAATATGTGATCTATACAGCTGTTAACTTGCCCATTGACATTATTGAAAGATCTCGTATATTTATTTACGTATGATTTGAATCCATTTAATTGCAATACACTTAGGTACTCATTAGTCAGATAATTTAGATTGTTTTCATCCATTATATTAATATTTATATCTCCCATTACAATGACCGATAAATCCTTACTAATATTCTGCAGATACAAATCTAAACTTAGCAAAAAGGCATTTATTTCTAAAGAAGGAGATCTATAAAGTGCAATCAACTGATAATATGAATTATTGAAATAAAATTTGATTATAATTGAGTTAACGTTGTCTAGTTCTACATCAATATTCTGAAAATCAATATCTTTGCTCACAAATACACATAATCCATCACTTCTTGTGAATCAATTATTTCTATTTACAACAGAGTAACCCTCTATATTGAAAACAAATTCAGAGTCTTCACTAATCCATGTTTCGGATAATATTATAATTTCAAATTTAGTTTCACAATTGTTTAAGTAATAGATGAATTCATCAAAATTCTTTTTGATAGACCTAATATTCATATGAATTATATTCACGTGATAAGAGTTGGCAGTTCTATAGCTTGAAAAATCCTCTATTAGCACTGTATCATAACTATCACAAATAAATTGATTTTCATTAAGGTCCTCAAACGGCATAGGAAATCAAATAAGGTACAAAAATAGGAGTCCTCAATAGGAGTCGTTGACACTGGATTTATAGAGAGTTCAAATCCTCCTTACAACTTATTATAATTGCCGGCTGGTTGGAGTCTTTGCGGACAAAGACCTTGTCTTTTTTCGACCACATGTATTTGTAGCCCTTTTGTAAGGCGACACCTCGTACCTGATGGAGTAGTTGAAGAAGGGGCGCTGGCAGCGGTGACAAGTGTTGATAAGCAAATACTTTGCCATCAGGAAGCGATTTATTTGTAGATCTTGTCGGAATTTGATTTGTCCTTGTATGTCATTTTTTTGAAATCCGCTAGCCAAGACTCTTTGTCCTGTCTGCGGACGAATTTCACTACTATTGGTTGAATATTGTTTTTAGCTTTATTGTTGTTGGGGAGCCTGTGTGCGATGCTCAAGTCCTTTGAAGTTAGCTGGCTACTAATCGCAGCTGATATACAATTGAAAATCTCATAGATTGACTCATTCTTTGTTTCAGGAATTCCGGATATAATCAAATTGTCTCTACGCGTATATTCATGGATAGAAGCCAACTCCGATTTCAATTCAACATTTTCACCCTTCAATAAATTATTTTCATTTTTGAGTTCCTCTACCTTATTCCCAAAAGCAGACAGTTTATTTTTGAAATCATCAAATTCGTTAGAAATGAACTCAATTGAATTCTTAATCTCACTGAATTCTTGTTTGATTGGAGATAGCTCCGCCTGAATTATTTCTCTAACAATTTTACCGATAGCTTCAAGGTCAGCTTGGGTTAGCGATAGCGAAAGTGAAGCACTGCTACTCTTACCGTCCGAAGCTTGTTGAGATATTTTATCGGTGGTTGATAAGACCGTTGACGTTGTCGAACTTGTACCGGTATTAACTGACTTGCAATTTTTACAATTACACTTCGATTTTGTTTCAGCCGACATTTTTCGGAAAGTAGATTCTTTTAAATTTTGACACTCGAAGTGATAATCAATTTTACAACGACAGCACAATAGCACATCACGATCAGACACTTCGCAATTGCATTCACTGCACAACATTTTAAACAATAGTATCGCTTTGTATACAATACTATAAATAGAGCTTAGATAAGAGAGCCACAACAACACAACCTTCCACTTCGACTGCTGCCACTGAACTGATAGTATAGATCAATAACATATAGATCAATGTCTGCCACCACAAATGTATGCATGATGTTCACATGTGCAGCCTCACAATCTATTCTTTGGTTGCCCTCAATTTTCATAATGTCTGCAGTCACTCCTCTTAGTATCATTGATTCACTAGTTATAGCCATAGGTAATCCTGGCCTGGAATGGCCTCCTTGAGGATACTGACCTCAGCCCCAGTGTCTATCAACATGTTCTTTTCTTGTTTGCCAATCCTCATTTTTGAAAAGGTTCAACTTTTTGCTGTTGATAAACTGGGAACTGTGTACTCACTTAATCCTGGTGACCGGGAAGCTGGGAAACCCCCGGCCCCAATTTGTTTAAGGTCCATCCACGTCTGTCTTTATTGATGAATTGTGCATGATCATTTTATTCCCATCCTGAACTGGACTCTGAACTCTGTATTTACAAGCATAAGCAAAATGCTTTGGGTCTCCACACACAAAATAGGATTTCTGCTGACTTTTAGTTGTTTGAGTCTCTGGAATGTTGAAAGCCTGTTTTCTATCAATTGGTCTCCTATTAAATTTATTATGTCCTTTCATGTGTTGGGTAGCTTAGTCCGTGGCGAAGTGTCCTCTACCTCCACAAGCAAAGCAAGTATTGGCTTTTAGGTTGGAATAATTAGAGCTAAATTGTCGTGTCTGTACAGAACAAACTCGGTTTCTCCCAGAGGGATCTAGTAATCTATTATCACACACACTGTTGAAAACACATCCTGCTGTTGATTGGAGGTTACCAAAGCTATTCTCTCAGCTGTCTCAAATGCTGATTCCAAGTCCTCAGCTGGATGAATTCGTAGATCTAGTCCTGCAGCACCTTGTAGACCCTGTATGAATGCTGTTAGAACATTTCATTCCATTTGTGCTTTTGCCCAAGCGGCTTCCTGTAGGTCTGCTGACATGGGAATAGCCTTCAATGCCGTTTGTAAACACCTATCAGCAAACGCTCTAACACTTTCGTGTTCTTTTTGTTTAATGCTACTAAGAGTGAGTAACCACCTTTCGGGGTCGCAGGTTTCCGTGAACCTTTGCATTGAAATTCTTTCATGGTTCTGAAATTTTGTACCCTTCTCTAATAGCTACGGGTGTGCCTCTAGGCAAGTTAGAGCAGCTCCGGTTGTTTTCAACCTACAAAAGTTTCATATCTCAATCTCTTCAATTTTCAGCTTTTCCTACTAGTTTTATGTCTTGTGTGAATTGTTTAACATTTTACTCACCTGCTTCTCCCGAAAATGATTTTATTAGGCTTTGTGGCAATAAAACTGCTATCATTGTCAAAGTTTCTCTTCTCTCTTCATGCATCCTTCCACAGCTCTAATTCACGAACAGATCTACTATAGGTTCCATCTGCTTTTCTCTAGGCATTTTACCGCTGCCACCAATGTAAAGAACTGACAATGCTCAAAATAAAATGAAAAACTTATACTGTTCAATTGAACTTTACTTTAACAAAACTTGAACATTAATGACTTATCGTGAAACAAGATAACAAACTTTTAGTCTGAAGGGTTGCCAAGGCAATGAATGCTAATGACATGGAAGTCATGAAGAAGATTCACTCCACATAATCTATCTTCTTATATCTATAAAAGGCTAAGCCCCGACAGACTCAAATCACACCACAGCCCAAACTACTGAGCCCACAAACTTGAAATTTTGCAGAATTGTTTATGGTAGCTTGAAAACATCCACTAAGAAAGGATTTTTAGAAATTTCCCCCCCCCCCATGAGGGAGCTGGCCCCCCCCCCCCAAAATTTTGTACTTTTTAACCGCTCATTGCACAGCAAAGTAATGAGGAACTTTTTTGTTCAGCTACGAAAAAAAATCAGATCTATGCAGAAAAATTCCGACCAGGAGCAGAGAGGGGTCCAGGAGATGGTATTTTTCGAAAATTTTAAAGTAAAATCACACTACAGCTCAAACTAATTGGCCTACAGACTTAAAACTCTGAACAAATATTCTTCAAACATGCTAGACGCGCACTAAGAACGGATTTTGAGATATATTTCCTCTAAGGGTTTCAAAGGATGAAAAAGGATCCTATTAAGTAAGCTTATGAACATTGTAAAGGTAAGGCCATATGGAACTGAGATAATTTATTGATTGACATAAGATATTCTATCATTGGCTTCAGTTCTATTGTTTTAACATTTTTTTTTCAAATCACTTTCAAAAAGTTCATGTAGTACCTATTATTGTGTTTGAGACACTTCTGGCGCTATCATAGTTTCACAACTATTCTGTTCCACACTCCTATCTCTTGCAGTCGTTAACCATATCTATAATAGAATAAAGAGTCGGCTTATACACTTACGGGATAGGAAAATCATGTTTGACGCATCATCACGTCTGAACTACTGGACTAATCAACTTGAAATTTTGCATATAGGCTAGATTCTTAATCAACCATGGCTGGTTATAGGCCTATTTTCAATTCTTCAAAATTTCATTACGTCAAGTTTTCAGATTATCAAGTTTGGAAATAGATCCTTGCGAAGCACGGGTTCCTGCTAGTATCATTATATGAGAGTAGACATGTGATAAATTCAAAAAGCAACATCGTTAATAAAATAAATAAACAAGTTAGTTTTTACGAGAAAAGCTCAAAGAATAGATTAAGAAAATGTGAATGTGTGGAATTAATGAAAATTTTATTGATTTATATCAGGATATTGCTTTAAAGAATAATATCCTACATTGCACCCAGTTTGCGTCGAAATGTGAAGAATAGGCAAAAGTTGTAGAAATCGCTCAACATTATAGCACATCTTGCCGTGTAGTTATGATATATATTTATGAATTGTCAAAATGTCAACCAGTCTTTACAGTGAATACTCTGCTCCATAGTAAAATGTAAACCAGTCTTTATAGTGAATAATCTGCTCCATAGTAAAATGCCAACCAGTCTTCACAGTGGATACTCTGCTCCATGGTAAAATGTTGGAAAACTCTCTTCAACCTCAATCAGCTCGTTATCCTGCTTAGCAAAACATGTTTTTCAAACAAGATGGTGCTAGGCCTACCTGCCTCACATTCACACATTCAATTTTTGTTCCTTCGATGAGATTGTACACCACACTGTGAAGAGACTTTTCATTGTATTCTCTTTGGATTTTCTGGTGGCCATTATGTAAATAATGAAGCAGGAGATACCAGATGACGTCAGTGGCGTTTGCCTACGACGACATGAATAGGCTTTTTCCATGGCTATCAAATCGCCTGTTTTATCATTCATTACATTATCATTGAATTGTTACATTATTTGACCATTGAATCAATGTAGAATAGGATGATTTTATATAACTTCCAATTATAACAATCATATACAGGAATCACACAATGTGGAGAGGAAAACAATTATGAACTTGAATTTTAGATCGGTGACATATCGGCGACAGAGCACCTTTCTGGACACCTCAGATTCAATCTAACTTGATTAAGAAAGTTGGCTATCTCAGACTGATTCTAACCTGATTGATAAAACTGACTCAGTCACCGAATAATCTCCTGCTTGAATTCTAAGTTTTATAAAGTATAACACTTCATAAAAAGTGTTATACTTCCCTTGCCCTATCATAGGTAAGGAAAGCATTGCTTTCCAAAATATTGAAGGTACCCTAATAATTTCACGTTCTCTATACGTTTTAAGATCACCTGAGTTCAAAAACATGATTGTCCCCTGCCGAGCTCAAAATGGGAAAAAATTTAAATAAAATATAATACACAATTTTTAAAATGTACTGTGAATCATGATCAAATAAAAATTATAATAAATTGAATGAACAAATTGGACACAAAAGAAATCAACCAATTATTTCATTTCATTTCAATAACGAAGCAAAAACATAACAATAGTAACATGTGAATACAGTCCTATTGAGTAAAATTATAAATGCAACAAAGTTTAGAAGCAATAAAGCACAAGTTCATATTACTAGTGAGAAATATATCATTATGAGTATTAAAGAAATGTGAGTGTGCCACACCAGATTAATTCGTCTTTGAATTGTGTGATTCTTATACAGAATTTATGAAAATCATAGAAGCAGCTCGATATTTTTCTTACAATAATAATACAAAAGGTTTCATTGGGGTTCGTAACAGTACTTTTCTGTCGCTTTTATCCGCATCTTGGATCCGCCATTTCAAAACCTCCATCATTAATTTCTTTGATTGGGAAGGTGATCATAATATGATACATGATTTTGATACAATATTCCAAGAGAAAATAAATATCGATATTTCAAACATTTCAAAGTTATTTAGATTTAAAATTACTAATAAATCAACCAAACATGAGAATAAATTATGATCGATCCTAGTGAGTTTGTGTATTTGTATCTACAGAATCAGCATTTTTGTATTATTTATTGGTATCTTTGAATGTGAATATCTTTGGAACGGTTTGATAAATCAAAGTGCGGTTTTCGACAATCATTTTCTCTTAAAATTCTGTATCGAAATAATGTATCGTATGACCACATCACCTTTCAAAAAGATGGAGTAGGATTTGGATTCAAAAAGGCGGATCCCAGATGGCGGACCAATATTTTGAACCAACAGAAAATATTTTTTTTCGAATATACATATTTTGTATAATATTTACATATTCGAATGGTCTCTTCGGAAAAATACACTGTCATTGTAAAAAAGCTATGTCCTTAATTTTCACGTTTTAAATTACTTAGGTATGCTTCTGATAACATGCTTCTCAGTAACTAGAACGTCTAAAGCTGCGTTCACACCAAAGTTATCAGAATGTTAATAACTTAATCCTTATAGATTCTACTTCTATTTCGTAGGAAGTGAAGGGGCATCAGTTATTGATATATGCTGTGTAAGTTTGGAATGCTTGAATTTAGTAAGAAAACTGAATGTTATACCTGTAAGTTTCTCTGATCACTTGCCAATATGCGTTTGTCTATTGAGTGATTATCGTAACGATAACGAAAATAATTTGATATCACTTGCTCCGAAGTTATCGGTGAGTTGTCTAAATAATACTGGCTTTACGGAAAAGCTGGCTGCTAATTGTAGGAATGTCAATAATCTGCCTGACAGCATCAACGAGGCCGGTAGTATGTTGAGGCAACTCATTCACAGCTAATTTCAAATATGTTTCTAAATCAATGACGAATAGATTAAAATTAAACTGGTAATTACGTTGACGTTAGAGATGACTATGTGCGAATAACAAAAGAATATAAGGCTTTATGTAAAACTAAAAAGGAATATTACTGGAAGGATTTAAAAAATAAACTTGCTACTGTTAAATATTCTGAAATGTTTTGGGAGTACGCAAACTGAAAGGAATTCAGTCCAAAAAAATCCTAATATTAGTGCAGATGAGTGGACATATCATTTTACACGGTTATACACACCTGAAAGATCAAGTGGTCCAATAATGTATGCTGAACCACTTATCAACAGTGATGTGCTTGATAGGATAATTAGTAAGGATGAGATAGATATATCCCTGAGAAGGCTTAAAAATGGAAAAGCTGCAGGAGAAGATAGGATCCCTCCTGAATTTTACAAAAAAGCACCATTATAATTCAAGGAGTTGTTGTATGTATTTTTCAACAGAACTTATGATGAGTGTACGTCCCCTGAGGCTTTTAATAAAACAATAATATTTCCCTTACATGAAAAAGGTGACACCTTTAGAGCCATATCGTTCACAAATCCCGTTTATAAAGTATTTGTAGGGATACTATTAAAAAGATTGGAGGATTGGGTTAAATGAGAAAAATTATCTCCGAGAATCAGGCGGGTTTTAGAGTAGGGTATTCTGCCGTAGATAACATTTTTGTCCTGCATAGATTGATAAGATATTTCACTACTGTTACAGCGTAAAAAGTATACTGTTTTTTCATTGACTTCCAAGCTGCTTATGACTTTATAGACAGAGGAGCACTGTTCTATAGACTTCTTGAGATAGGAATCTCCAGTAAATTTGTAGGAATGATTAGAGCTTTATATAGAAACGCGTCCTCCTCTGTATGGTGTGAAAACGGGTTGACAAGGAGTATTAGATTTGAAAGCGGATTAAAACAGGGCTGCCTACTCTCTCCAATTTTGTTCTCGATTTTCACGCATGATATTTGTGAATGTGTAGGTGGAGGAGTGAGGGTGGGGAACTCTAAAATTAATTCCCTTCTTTATGCAGACGATTTAGTGATATTTTCTGATAATATTAGGGAGTTACAAAGTATGATGAATAAGCTGCAACAGTACTGTATTCGATGGAACTTAGTATTAAACAAAGATAAATCTAAGATTATGGTTTTTAGGAAAGGAGGTAGATTAAGTCGAAATGAAAAATGGTACTGTGGTGAGGATCCCATTCAAATTGTAAATGAGTATAAATATCTAGGGGCTACTTTCACTCCCACTTTGTCCCTAACCAAACATTTTTCAAGTAAGCTAACATCAGCAAGATACGGTATTAATAGTTTATGGCGGAAGTTTATAGGCAGCGAAGATGTACCGTTATCCACTAAATGGCAAGTTTAGTAGTTTAAATGACAGTGAGCAGAACAACTATCACGTATGATGGTCAGGTGTGAGGGTATCAACGTAGGGAGGATGTAGAATGTTTCAACAGATTTTTCATGAAACGAATGTTCGGGTTACCGCAGAATACGCCCAACTATATTCTATATTTATAAAGCGGGAGGGATATTATGTGGCTACAGACTCTAAGAATGCATTTCAAATACATATTGAAAGCACTTGCAATACCTGACCATAGATTCCCTAAAATATTAACAAGCTTAGTGGTACAGAGTAATAGTGGCTGGTGTAGTGAATGGAAACAATTATTTAATCAATTTAATGAAGGATGGGTGGACCCTATAACTCAGCCAGATCGGTGGGGGATGACGTGCGAC